>NW_027104580.1:70526-469207 GCF_902728285.1 Clytia hemisphaerica
AGGATTTTGCACAAAGTCCAAAAAACCCTATTTTTAGGTAGTTTTTGGCCCAAATTTGCCTAAATAAATCTCAAAAATCGGGCTCCGTCACGTTCTGGGCATTGCCATTTTGCATCATTGTGCAAAAAATCAGAAAAAACTAATGAGCCAATCCTGAGAAAAGCTGGTAACAGACAGACGGACGGACGAACGAACGAACGGACATGGGTTAATTTATAGAACCTCCACCGGGGTACCCGGAGGTAGGTCCAAAAATTCCGAAAGATTGATGAAACGATTGGGCTTTTCCAGAAAAAATTTAATATGGGGGAAGGATATAACATTTTTTGAAAATTTACCCTCCCCACGTGACTTTTGAACCCCCCGGATAGCAGGTCTAACCCCCCCCCTAATCAAGCATTAGTTGACCCCCTGGACACTCAAAATTACCCCCAAACAGAGCAAGATTACCCTCAAATTAGAGCAAGTTTACCCCCCGGATAAAGCAAATCTTGTAGATATTTCACTACCCCCGGACACGATATCCTCCACCTCCATGTACATTTTCTGGAAGAGCCCATCCTAAAGAAAGTGTTTCTTACGATAATTTCTTCCAACAATGACACCATTAAGAGAATCCCCTGAAATAACGAAAAGAAATAGTACAGCATGTTTAGAGTTTCGTACGTTTCACAGGCTTTTAATAGGTACTCTCGGGTACCTAATGGAGCCGTCCCCCCCCTGTGCCCCCGCTAATTAATTTTTCCAAAATTTTCCCCCAGGACATATTCCAACCTCCCCCCCCCACTTATTCATTTTTGGAAAAATGTTTTTGAAAGTTCTTTCTTTTGTCCTAATTCTGCTGTATTAGCCTCCTTTTAAAAAGTTTTCCACCCAGGACATTTTTATTCCAACCCCCCGCCCGCTTATTCCAAACCCCCGGCTATTAGGTACCCGAGAGTAGTCTTCTAAGGATGTTCTTGCAGATAAAGTTACTGCTGGTAAAAATCAAAGCCCATATATAAATATTGACTTCAATGAAAATACAGAAGTCATACCTAATGTAATAAAATCGAGTCTCTATAACTAAAACACGCACGAGGAACACAAATATGGAGTAAGATTTGTAACGCATTGTTAACTGAAGAGACCATAAAACATGTTCTTGTTAAGAAAACATTCGAACCTTGGTGTTTGATGAGACAGTGAAAGTGCTTGTACTTCGGGAATTTGACCAACAGTGTGGCGTCATCGAGGTCTTCCACGGTAAACGAACCATCACTGAGAAGAGAAAATGAAATTCAAAGTTATAAAATATCTGTGGGTAGGCGCATCAGAAGAAGTTGAGCTGGTGAATGAACCATTAACAAAAGTCCACTCGGTTTGCGCACTAGAAACTATTCTTGAGCGAATTAGCTGACACGGTTTCCACATGGTAAAAAAGAGTGACCATTCAAAGCGGAAGTATCTAATTCACATTCAATACCTAGCCTGGAAGTTGTGTTTCTTTTTCTGGATGGGTGGTGAGTTCTCCTTCGTTACTTTGGTTTTTGGTTTCCGGTTGGATGGCATGTTCATTCTTTTACGCCTCTTCTTTTTACTGGAACTCGTACCTGTGGGAACAAAAGAGGAGGAGGTCATCTAAATATACCTATCAACCTAGTGGCGCTTTTGGTAAAAATACAAGGAAAATTCGTCTTGACGACGGTATAAAAAAAAACAAGTGTAAAGGCAAGTCTCTACTTTCGCGCGCTTCGATCTAACCTCCAAGCAGCTCTTCGTGCTCCATGCATTCCACGCATGCGCT
Source organism: Clytia hemisphaerica (assembly GCF_902728285.1). Taxonomy (NCBI): domain Eukaryota; kingdom Metazoa; phylum Cnidaria; class Hydrozoa; order Leptothecata; family Clytiidae; genus Clytia; species Clytia hemisphaerica. Next base: position 72,313 of record NW_027104580.1, read on the forward strand.
CTAAAGGGAATGGTTCTGCAAGAAGACCTGCGAAGGTTCTCGGGTTTTCTTTGATGGACGACACTCTGAAATTTCAGAGTACTTTTCACGATTAAATCGCGGCATTCGCATAAAATTTATCGATTTGCTCGGGCCGTCTTTGGATGCGTGGGCTAAACAAAACCGATTCTACTGCAATCGGGGCTTTCTTGTTCCGAACCAAATCCAAGATGGCGCCTGAAATTCACGTTTTGGCTCTTGGTCAATGTTTTGATTTTTTTATGGATTTTGAGACTTGTGAAGGAAAATTCAATGTTTCAAATGTTGTTTATTCATTTTAGTGTAGCTCTGACATACACCCACAGAAGTGGCTGCTCATACTTATTGACCTAAAAGCTTTGAAAGACTTTTTGAAAGTTGTATTAATTGTACACTGATTTTGCTTGGATGTTTTCTCATTTTTGTTCAAGATGAAGGTTCAAACACCAACTAAATTATTACAGGTATGTTCTCTTATGTAATGATTACTTCCCTCTTGCTATCTGCTTGATTATTAGGAGGTATGAATTGCATTTTATCAGAATAATTATAACTTAACGTGTGCGAAATGTTTGTCAGGCATTCAACCGACAAAAAATTGATTCAAACACCAAGAGGTTGACTAGTTTAGGCTCTATTTGTATTGTTGGATATTTGGATACTCTATTTGGATAGAATATTGGTGAAATTTTATGTTTGTTGAGCTTTTTTAAGCGGTTTCGATGATCAGTTTTTTGTGTTCCATACTTTTTGCAATCAGATTTCAAAAACCTTTCATGAGAACTGTTTAATAGATTTGGAAGATAAAAAAATACCAACTCTAAGTTCTTGAAAGTATTTTTTGGCTTGAAAAGGTTTTAAAACTCCAAATTAAATGATACTGTTTATGATTTTGTAGCCATATGTTCAGGTGCTCAAACGGCATTCCAGCAGCAAAAAAGTTAGTATTTTTGACAGGTGAAGATTCAGATTGTTGCTTAGTCTCAGTGACAACAAATGTCTCATTGGATGTAGTCTCCTTGGTCGATAGTGGAGGAGCTTTTGGTGTAATTTCAGTTGACACCAAGCCATCAGAAGGAAAAACCATCATTGAACTATTAGCAATGGGTGGTTTAAACACAAGAGTTTGTTCGAAGTTGGTTGAATCATCAATGCATTTTTCGTTGCCAGCCAGAATCATATCTTGGATTGTCAACCTTCGGTCTTTGTTGCTTTTTGTCTTCTTACTTTCACTTTGGTCGACTTTCTCGAGAACAATTGTCTGGTTTTTCGGCTTATCGTTGAGTGAAGACTGTTCAGTAAGAGACTGTTCGGTCGTTGAGGGTTTCGGTGGAATAACGAATGTCACCCGTCGATCGTTCTTCGGTTTCTCGGTGACGTTGGTTTTCTCAGGTGACGAAGGGGTGACTAAGGGTAAGTCTGACTTGCTCAGAGTGAACGTTTTTCTGCGATTCTGTGGATCCTTCTTCTCATCAGCGACTTTGAATTGGCTTTGTGGGTTAGTATCCTTATTTTGAATTGAAGATATGGTGTCTGTGTTGAGTATCTGAGGTGGTGATCCTCCAGGCAATGTGTTGATAGGGAGAGGTTTGGTCGGAGACGAGAGCTTGGTCTGGACTGATGTGTTTGTATTAGTTGAAGGTATAGGTAGATTTGATGAAAATTGTTTTGGAGGGGACGCCATTTTGATATCATTGATTGTTGGATTTTCATCCTCTTTTTGTTCCATCAGCAATTTAAGAGGGTTGGCTTTTGGTGTGGCAGTTGTCGGGATACAAAGTTGTGGTGATTGACTGCTTGCCACCAGCTCTTGGCGGGAAGGTGCTATTGAGTTTTTCTTGGGAGACGTTTGGTTAAGCCTTGGAAGTATGGTTGACACTGAGGGTAGTTTGACCGGTTCAGCCTCATTTGATAACTTTATCCTTTTCATGGGTACAGATGCGAAAGCGGAGGTTTCACCTAACGAAATTCCAGTCGACTTGGCTTCACTGACCGGTGCTGTTTCTGGTCTTTTCTTTGAAACGCTTCGTTTTGGTGTTACCAAGATGACATTTTGTGATTTAGTAGGGGGAAATTTGTAAAATCGCTCGATTGTTTTAGTCAAAGCACTTGTTATACATTTTTGGAAAGCTAAGGGGTAGGGGAATCAAAATAACTTGGGTGCCAATTTTCTTTCGGACACTTTGGTGTGATTTTCGGACAAATACGACGGTCTCAGGCAGAAATCATAGGGTGAAAAATTAATGAAAGTTTTAGCTTGAGAAAACGGAGACCTGTTGTATATTTTTGGAAAGCTCTCAAAAAATTAAGATTAGTGATATATTGCGAGTATAGGTGATTTCAGTACCTAACTCGAGATATTGAGCTTCCGAAAGCGCAAAAACTGGACAAAACAGCTGTTTCTGGCTGAAAAACACTGAAAAACACTGTTTTTAAGGATTAATAACTCGAGTTAGGTAAAGAAATCACCTATACTCGCAATATATCACTAATCTTAATTTTTTGAGAGCTTTCCAAAAATATACAACAGGTCTTCGTTTTCTCAAGCTGAAATTTTCATTAATTTTTCACCCCATGATTTTTGCCTGAGACCGTCGTATTTGTCCGAAAATCACACCAAAGTGTCCGAAAAAAAATTGGCACCCAAGTTATTTTGATTCCCCTACCCCTTAGCTTTCCAAAAATGTATAACAAGTGCTTTGACTAAAAAAGTCGAGCGACCTCAAAAAAACGAACAAATTTCCCCCTACTAATTGTGAAATTGAGTGGATGTCTTCCTTAGGGGCAAGCTTATCATGTGATAAAGATGGTGTTTCATTTGATATGGATGTGGCAGTCTCCTTGGCGTTTCTTCTGGGTGTGACCAAGATAGGAGTCTGAGTTGCTGGAATAGAGATTGTTTTAGTTGGTGAATCTCCAAGTGCGATTTTAGTTATATTGCTGATATTTGGTGATTTTCCGTAAGTTGAACAATAGTCTCTGTAGCTGCTTACTGGAGTTGCGGAGAATCCTTTTTGTATTTGAGTACTTGATTTTGGTCCTTCAGTACTAATTTCAGTTTGTGATTTATCTACAGGGCTATCCACACACATCCCTTTGAAGTCCATAATAAAGGAAGAGCCAGTGGTTTCATTACTCTTGTTAGCCTTAGGTCCAACATTGATATTTTTGAAATCTTCAAGGAACGAGGGTGTTTCTGTAGAAGGGGCTACAGGCTATGCATCAGTCTCGATATCAGGTGTGATACAAACAGTAACCAAATCACTTGAGTCGGCAAATTTGTCACGAAAGTTTGTTTTTGTTGGCGTCAACTGAACATTTTTGTTGTCAATGTTGGTTTGATTTTCAGGAGGATCATCTTTGGTGAGAGTTTCTTGATGAGCTTCCAAGCTATTTTTTGTGTTACTGGATGGGCTGATAGCAGCAGACATGTTAAGTTGATTTAACATCATAGTTCTCTTTGGTTCTCATCATCTGTAATATCCATTGAAGCTTCGCTTAATGTGGTTATGTTATTAAGTTCAAGAGCGATCGCCCCTGGAAGTGGGTCATCGCTTTCTGATGGTGTCTTATGACTTATGAGCTTTGCAAGAAAGTCTTTACCTGAGACTAAGGAGGATTCCGGTGGTGTGTCAATAGCATTCAAGATCTGGTTAATAGTGCTATCTTTCTTTGGTGACTTGTCATTGGTTGATTTAAAATTACTCAAGAAGTCAGCAGAAGAGATTTTAGTTTCTTTTTCAGCTTAGACCGTACCTAGAGGGAAAGACACAAATGTTTCAGAAGCCTCGTCCATAACGTCATAGTTATTGAGGATGGTTTTATTGTTGTTTACATGTGGTGATTCACTGTGTAGAGATGGCATCCCAAGAGTCGTGTCCATTCCATTTTTTGTAGTTGGCTTGTCATCAGAAAATAATTTAAAGAAATCTTGAATTTTTTGAGTTTCATTCAAATCATCCCCACTGGGTGAAAGTTCTGTTAGTCTGGTGAGGTCCATGTCGTGTTCAGCGTGAGACGTCTTATCCAAGAATTCAGTCTATGAGAAAAAACAATAATAAGGAGATAAAAATGAACCAGTAATCATTTATTCATTCATTCTTTATCAACCCTACTATAGGTCACTCCTTCTAACAAATTATATACCATATCACTTCGAATAAACGCCCTGGAGTTCACCTTTTTTTGGATTTTAGGCAGTAGGAGTGTTTACTCGAGGGGGGGGGAGCATTTAAAAAAAGGGGCAATTATCAAAATAATCTTCAACCCTAGACAAAGACCTTTTGCTTAAACACAAGACATATCCATTATAGTCTGAAGTCTGAATAAACCTAGAAAGAGTTATAAAATTATAAAGGAAATACTACGTCAAGCTGACAAACGAAAATAGAGAAACACAAGTAGAAATCAATTTCTGATACACCTGTACGTGTTGCGGAAATAGTAATATTGAGGTTCAGGGATGAGCACAGAAGGGTTGTAAACTCACCTTTTCATCCTCTTCATCTAAAAGTAAACAAAACAACAATTGTCAATTAGTTCAGGTGTGTTAGTCTACACAATAGACAGTTCCAGGCTTTTAGGCCTTACTCTTGGTCTATAGGCACTGCTATGGGTTGGCCACTAGTCACCCCACCGAGATTTCACCTACTTGTAGGATACGGCCGCTCAAAACAAAGAAAGATATGACATAGCCTAAAGTATGTTTTTAGCTTGATGATGGAAAATTGTTTAGTTTGTTTTGAATTTTTATTGAGTATGATATAAAAAACTAAATCTATTGCTAACGGTTCCTCAAATTGAATTAATGGGTACTTTAATCAGATTAATTTTCGCGAGATTAAATTTCGCGATTTCGCGAATTTTTCCCATTTTTGCGAAATTAAAACTCGCGAACACGCGTGAGATTCCTGATTCGCGAAATTAAATCCACCACAAAACTTTTAAAATTGTATTTTTGGGGGAGAAACTAGTTCCAAGTCTCCATTTATGGCAAAAAATGGCTATTATTATCCATATAGCGGTCATTAAGTAAGCCATTAAAGATTCGAATGGCGGGCGGTATTGAAGGGTTCTATGACTCAAATAGTCATACCCGCGCTGAGAAAAATAAGGCGTCGCACTATAGAGGGCTGAAATATCATTAACCGCCCTGGTTATAGGGCGATAACGTCATTTGCGGCCCGCTCGGAACTTTATTGAAGTCGTTGCATTGAAGCGGTGAGACTAAACCGACGTCAGAAAAAAACACTTTTTGGTCATTTGCGGCCTGCTCGCAAGGGTACTCAAAACTTGTTGAAGACATTGCATTGAAGCAAAAAGACTTAACTGACGCTAGAAAAACGTTGTTTGAATGTCAGATATGGATTGTAATAGTAATAGCGTTAAGTTTTCGTTCGTTGTTGTCATTAATTCTGCCCTTGCAGTTTGATTATTAGCCCTCTAGTGCCATTTGCGCCCTCCGCTTCGCGTCGGGCCCAAATGACACTCTCGGGCTAATAATCAAACTGCGCGGGCAGAAAATAACAACAACGACCTCAAACTGAACGCTATTGTTATATTTTCAGCTGTTTTCTGGCTTATTCGGGAAATTAAATCCACGCGAAATATTTTAAAACTCTGACTCGCAATTTTTTTAGCTCGCGAAATTTAATCTCGCGAAATTTAATCCAGTTAAAGTAGTAAGTCTTAAAAAAAAGCAGAGGTACTCACAGTAATCGAATAGCCGGGGGGGGGGGGTGTATCAAAATTTAAGAAGCGGGCAGGGCGGCCCCCTTTTTAGAATAAAAATGTTCAGGGTGGAAAATTTTAAAAGGAGTCTAATACAGCAAAAATTAGGACAAAAGAGGGAACTTTCAAAAACATTTTCCCAAAAATTAATTAGCGGGGGTTGGAATAAGAATGTCCTGGGTGGATAATTTTCAAAAAATTAATTGGGGGGACGGCTATTAGGTACCTGAGAGCAGGGCTGCAAATAAGCGTCGGTCATCGGTCAATGTCCGACTGAAAAAGCTATTTGACCGACTGAAAATCTTTTGTGTCGGTCATGATGTCCGAGTGAAAAAAGGAATAAACCATTAACTTAAGAGTTGAAAATAAATCTCTTACACCCCTGTCTCTTACTTAGCCTATTCTTTTAATACTCGCTTCCTTTGTAGCTTTCAGGGTGTTTCTAAGTTAACTTTTATCGACTTGCTTTCTTCGTTACTTTCTTTGTTTCTAAGATCACTTTTATCAACCCGCTTTCTTTGTAACTTATTTAAGGGTGTTTCTAAATTACTTTTGTCAACTTGCTTTCTTCGTAACCTTCTTTGTTTCTAAGATCACTTTATCAATTCGCTTTCTTTGTAACTTTCAAGAGTTTTTTTAAGACCATTTTCATCAACTTGTGCTTACTTCATAACTTTCAAGAGTGTTTCTAAGTTAACTTTTATCAACTCGCTTTCTTCTTAAAACTTTTAAGAGTGTTTCTAAGTTAACTTTTATCAACTTGCTTTCTTCGTAACTTCCAAGGGTGTTTCTAAGATCACTTTTATTTTTCCTACTCGCTTTCTCTGTAACTTAAAAAAATTTATACATTGAATGACCGACAGGATTTTGAGTTTGACCGACAGGATTTCATTTCTGTCGGACATGATGTCCGATTGACTAAAAATATTTATTTGCAGCCCTGTGAGAGTAAAAGAAAAATCCAGCACTCGAAATGAAAAACCGAGACACACCTTTTTCATGGCTGTCTTTTTCAAAAATCCTGTAAATAATTGGAAAAAATTAGTTAAAGTAACTGTAACAAATGCAAGCTACAGGAAGTAAGAATAGAAACATGACACGAAAAAACATTTTCTCAAAGTTGCTAGATATTATAATAAAAAGTTGAAAAGTGAAGTTTTTTTGGAAAAACCTATTCAGGATGTAACAAAGTGGCATTTTTACTGCACGAAGTCTGATGTAAAAACTGATCTTTCGATATAAGGCTCTATACAAAATGAATAAAATGCAGACCAGAGCGGTCTTTATAATATATCGCACAGGACTGCTCAAGAAATATTTTCCCTCAACTGTCATGAAACAAAACTTTTCAAGTTCCATTTAGCATTGTAAATGAACTCTTCTGAGGGAACCAGGGTTGAATGAATATAGCTTACTTCATACTCCTGTAATGGTCAAAACTAACTCTTTTCTGCCTTGGTTGGAGATTTGTTGATCTATGGATAAAGATAATATACAGACCCTATTAGACCAGCGGCCGAGGCAGTGGATTGTGTCACTTCGTAGGGCACCCCTTAGATCAGGGCAAATTTTTGATATTATGCTCCTAATAGGGTGTAGAATTGACAAAAAAAATTTGCCCTTCGAATCTCCTGCAGTTTTCGAGTGAATCGATCTTTAGTTAATCGATAGAACTTATCAAGGGTCCCCCCTTTACTAACGGTTTTTTTGAAGTCTGAAAATCAAATATCTGAGACTACCAACGGATTCAGCGTGAAAAGTAGATAAAGAAAATGGGGTTATTTGTTAAGTTTCGACCACCTAGTGCCGAGAAATGGCATTTTTAAGGCGAAAAATCGACGTTTTGGGCGTTTTCCGATGACGTCAGCATTTTCCTAGGAGCATTTTCAGAAAAAATCATTCCCACAGCTGGATAGCCCTGAATTAGTAGTATCCAAAAATGGTATGGTTTGTCAACTTTCAATGTATAGATCTAGAGATAATTCACTTTTAAGGTGGATAAATATGCTGAAAAACTGCTGACTCAGCAAAAAATATCGATAATTTTCAATATTTAAACCAAAATATCTCGAGATTTAGATCTAAGGGGTGCCCTACGAAAACCATTTTTAAGGCCTTTTTTGAATCTCGGACGCTGGTCTATATAATATGAAAAACCATTGCTTTACTTCACAAAAAATGAAAAATGACATTATTTTATTACCTTAAAAGCCAGGTAAAACATTGAATTGAGGTCTGAATTGCTTCGAGGTTAAAAGTGTTGAATTTAAGAATTAAAACAAATATCTATACTTTTTATGCAACAAGTAAATCATAAAAATTGGATTGCTTTTGAAAGATCAGCAAGCTCACATTTCTTTGGAAACATTCTTTGCATTGCCAAACAAAATAATTCCATATTTACCCAGTGGTGTCATCCTAAAAATGGGAGAAAATATTGTTTGTTAGTGATTGTACTTTTCCAACAAGTCCACTTTTATGCTTCTAATGTTTAATATTTTATTTTTATAGAACTTCGACTACAACATTAGCAAAATGTTGCTATTAGAATGTATTATGCTGCAAATCTTCTAATTTATCTCATGAAAAGGAGGCATGTATAGCCCAAACCAAGTATGGTTATATTAAAAGTCAAATAGAAACGGCGAAAAATCAAACATTACCTGTTGATTTCCAACAATTGTCTTCAAACACTACAAAAATCAAAGATAGTTTTATATAATAGACTGACTCAGATCTAAAATGTATATTATACAAATTGGTAGAGCCTTCATCTTTCAATTCAAAGGTGTTCGGTTCCATAAATCAGAGAACGAGTAGCTTGGATAGGCAATAGGTAACTGAGCGCTGACAGAGTAGGTGTAGCACTAAAACAAAGCAATCAAAGTCTCAGGTCTAACAAAGTAAAAAGAAAAATTTTAAGTTTGATTTTGTCACTTCCTTCGTTCTCTCCTAATTTAGAAGTATATTGTGTAAAAAATCTAATAAATCAGAAAAAAATTGAATAGAAAAGAACTTACACTACGTCTACGAGATGCTCTTCTTGAGCGCGCTCTAAAATGGATGGACAAAACAAATAAGAAAAACAAGCTACATGTTGAATGGACCTGTAAAATGAACTGAGTTAATGATAAAATTAACTCCTATTTCTGGTTTGAAAAAGAGAAAATAATTTATTTTGTTAGAATTTAATTTATAGAAAATTTCACTTGTTCCTAGTTAGTTCTTATAGAAAATCTATGAAAAATCACACAAAACACTTTATTTTATTTATAAGCACATTTTTTCTTATAAAATGATGTTCTTAACATAGTGTTATGCTTATAGGAAAAACGTTTATATTTTTTAATTACCATTTAATTAGTTTCTCTCCTTTTTTCTGACACACTATAAATTGAGCTGATTTCTCTTTTTGTGACACTCTTGTGTTAGACATGAAAGTGTCAACATGTCAAGCATGAGAAGAAGAAACAAATTTTGAGACTTAGAATTTGTTTACATTTACACTTGCACCACTTTCTATTACATTGACTGACTTGTCTATATGTTGGTTTGTGTACACATTGGCTTTACTTTTCACCAGCTCACACATGTGGCCAATTTGGTAAGTTTTTTTAGCCACTCCTTTTGCTTTTCTGTTTGCATGGCCACATTTTGTTTTGTTTGCCTCATCAGCTCATCAGTCCAGTGTTGAGGCACAACACCTGGACTTATGTTAAGTTAGGTTAAGTTTTTCCTAGTTTTCTTTACAATGTATTTTGATATCTTGATAGCTATACATCTTCTCAGATGCCTTTCTTACAGGATCTGGACTTAGCCATTTGTCATGTTCTGGACTTAGTCATTTTTCACATTCTAGTCTTAGAATTTAGTTCTTTTTTATTTATTTGTTTCTAGTTACTTATGTTTGTCTTAATTTCTATTTACAGTTTGAACCTCTTGTAATCACATGAATGAAAGAAAGATAGCTGACATGCTGATCTAAATCATTTTGCAAAGTTACAAACATCCCCTACTTGTGTGTAGTCTGACACCGCAACATTCAAACAAAGTGCAACCTGTATGTCTGGTAGACCACGCCGACACATCGAACCATACGACTTTGCAGTTTATGGTACTACTGGGAAGAAGGTTCCTCCCAAACAAAACCGATCCGTAGCCGATCAACCTTCACAAGACCGATCCGTAGCCGATCAATCTCCACAACACAGATCCGTAGCCGATCAACCTTCACAAGACCGATCCGTAGCCGATCAATCTTCACAACACAGATCCATAGCTGATCAACCTTCACAAGACCGATCCGTAGCCGATCAATCTTCACAACTCCGATCCGTAGCCGATCAATCTTCACAACTCCGATCCGTAGCCGATCAATCTTCACAACTCCGATCCGTAGCCGATCAATCTTCACAACTCCGATCCATGGCTGATCAATCTTCACAACTCCGATCCGTAGTCGATCAACCCCCACATCAACAATCTGTATTTGATTCATCTCATCAACAATATACTGACTCAAATAACTTGCCGTCTGACTTAAACTTTGACGACATCACTCTACGACCAATTATCAAATCAGTTGAGGTAAATAAACTTACGCTTGAAACTACTTTACAATCACTCGACACTCATTCTTCATCACTTGAACAATTGATTTCTTCAATCGACTCTATCAGAGCGGAAACGTCAAATCCCTTATTCACAATGGCATCTGTCATGAACAAAGTTATCCTCATGTCAGAAGAAGTAGGCGACATTGTCGATGAAGTAAAAGTAGTTGGCTGTCCGCTTACAGAACTGAACAATATTCTTCAAAGATTGGAAGAGATACGTGCTTTATTGCGTCAGCATCGTTTGGGTGTTATCAACATCCCACGCGTACAAACGACAACTCAATCAAAATGAACAGGATTCAACAAAGATATCCGATGATGCCAAAGCAAAACGCGCCAAGCTGAGCATTGAATCAATCAAGCAAACGATTGACAACATCAAGCCATCCCTGATATCTGACTTCAAGGATTTGAGTGACGCAAATCTCATTCAACTCAAGGAGGCATCAACATCTATCAACAACACTGTCATCACTATTTCAGAGAGGTATGAACGTTTACTTCAACAAGATATCACTGATCCAACGCTTCTCACTGAACTTGATAAAATCGGCATAGCCCAGAAAAAGCTTTGCGAATCTGAGACCAAATATCAAGGAGACCTTGACAAGGAAATCATTTCCAGAGACGTCTACAAACAACGGACATTTGATGAATCCAAGCTCAACATCAAACTGGACAAATTCTCGGGGTATGAAAGTTCAATGGACATCTACACATTTCAGACAGCCTTCGAGAAGATATACAAACGAACAACTCCACATCATATGCTACCTGATCTGCTAAAGAACAATCTGCTAAAAGGAGGTGCTTTATCCCTTGTCAAATCCCTCGAAGACATCAACGTCATCTGGGCCCGGCTGAAGTCTGCCTACGGAGACACCAAACTGTTACTTGCAAAGAAGCTGAAAACGATCATCGAAAATGAATCTCTTGGTCGAAGACATCTAATCGACACTCTGAACAACCTTATCAATACACTAAAGGAATTGATTTCACTAGCTGAACAGCACCAAATCGAAGAACATCTTTTCTACGGTGATGGTCTGAATCAAATCTACCGTACCATTGGCTCCACTAGATTGACAAGATGGCTGACTTCAATCTCCAACGACACGCTTTCACCAAAGACCACCTGGTTACGATTCATCCAATTCCTCGAAGAGGAATTGCAGCTTGAACAGCAGAAAGTTCTTATCTACAGCTCAGCACCTGAGAAGAAACGACAGCCACCTCGACAAGATCAAAAAGGTAACCGTGGCAACAAAGGTTCATCATCAGGCAACACCTATCAGAATGGCCCACCTCAAGATCCAACATGTTCTGTATGCGACAGTTCCATTGGCAGCAATGATCACGTGGCAACCATTGGACCTAACAAGATGCAACTCATTCAATACTTTACCTGCAAGCAATTTGCTGAGATGACACCTGCAAACCGATATTCCTTCCTCCGAAAGAAGGGATTTTGTCATCAATGCTTGTTTCCTGGTGCCAGCAGTTCAACTGGACGACATCGAGATGGGAAATGTCAAGATACGTTCATCTGCCCACATGAATCCCATGCGAAGTATCCCATCCGCAAGCATGTTCTTGTCTGTGAGGAACACAAAAGCCTACCAGCAAATCAAGAAGTCCTTCAACGCTTCAAAGACAGGTACATGAAGAACGCCAACCTTCCAACATTTGCCAAGGACATCAGCATCTACTATTCAGCCTTCCCAACGAAGTCAACTCCAGAAGACAAGGATGAGAGAGGAATCTATCTTCTTCAATCAATCAACATCAACAACAATCGTTTGACACTATTCTTCGACAATGGATGTTCTGACTTTATCGTCAAGAAGTCAGCAATCCCACTTCTTGGTGGCAACGCAACTCAACTCTCAGCACAACCAAAACGAATTGGAGGAGTTGGCTGCACATCAACAATGACGACACATGGCGAATACAGTGTTCGACTACCAATGTTCAATGGAGAAGAAGCCCTCGTCTCAGGAATCTGTATGGAATCCATCACAGAAACATTCCCACAATATCCACTGACAGACGTCACGAAAGATATCCAGCAGACATACACCACAAGTGGATATCTACATCAATGCTTCCAAAGCCAGCAGCCACAGTTGGTGGGGATGTACACCTGATGGTGGGTATGAAATTCATTTGCTATCATCCTAAGCTTATCTTCCAACTACCATCTGGTCTGGGAATTTACGAATCTGTATTCAACAACTTTGACGGTGGAAGAGGTGTGATCGGAGGACCACATGAAATCTTCACTGCAATTCATCAAACATACTTCACTGAGGAAAAAACTTTCAATTTCTTCACTGATCAACTCAAACTCTACAGATGGGGTATCCAGACAAATCCAGACATCAAGAGATTATCCTTCACCAACAAACTCAAACGCTTTGACGAAGTTGAATCATCAGGCACAATCACTTATCGTTGTATGAAGTGTAGGAATTGCAAATCATGTAAAAAATCAGAACGTATTGAGATGATAAGCATCAAAGAGGAAGCTGAGCAAGAACTCATCAATTCATCGATTACAATCGATTCCAACACTCAAACTGTAACTGCCATGCTTCCGCTCATCAAAGATCCATCAAGACTGGCTCCAAACAAGGACATTGCCATGAAAGTCTACAATCAACAGCTCAGGAAACTTGGAAAACCTGAGAACAAACAGGACAAGCTCGACATACTTGCATCTGAGAAAAAACTACATTCACTGGGATACGTTGGTTACGTTCAAGATCTCCCATCATCCCAACAGGAAATGCTGTAACATACAAAATTTCATACCTTGGCGAGCCGTTTGGAAGCCTTCTTCTATCAGCACTCCATGCCGCATCGTCTTTGACGCTTCCCAAGCAACAGCATCAGGACTGAGTCTGAACGACATTCTGGCAAAGGGAAGTAACAACCTCAACAAGCTTCAAGAGATCATGATCAGATTTCAAATTCGTCCAGTAGGAATACACAGTGATGTAAGCAAGATGTACAACACAGTCAAATTGCATCAAGACCATTGGACACTTCAACGTTACCTTTGGCAGGAAGAATTAGATCCAATCAAGATTCCAAAGGAAAAAGTCATCAAGACTTTGATTTATGGGATCAAATCAAGTGGGAATCAATCAGAATTCGCCCTCAGACGCATTGCTGAGATGAACAACGAGGAATATCCAGAAGTCAATGAAATCATCCAACATGACGTTTATGTGGACGATTGTATCACTGGCGATCACACCATTGAAGCAGCTCACAAACGAGCTGATGAGTTACAAATTGTGACATCAAAAGGTGCTTTCAATCTGAAAGGCATCACCATATCTGGAGAAGATCCACCATCACATCAACGGATTAGAATAGGTGGATTAACTTCTCTCGTTGCTCCCAAGAGAAATCCATTGTCTTCTCATTGTTACAAGAAAAATCTGTAAATGACTCTGCGCACTCCTCGTTTAGTTTTTTCATTGTTTTTATAAGAACAATTTTCCAATTTATACAGTTTCGAAAACGAATTTGTCCTATGATTCGATCAATTTTGATGATTTTGCAAATATTTTAAATCCTGCACTTAAGTTTTAGCATCAACAAACGCTAGACCAGTTTTAATGTAAATTTTTAATCTTTTGTCAATGGCAATCTTCAGATAAGTGAAAATTAACGTATGGTCTATAACTAAGAAACTATCGATGGGTCACGAATGGGTTGCATACTGGTGAAAGAAGACTGTATTTAGAATTAGGAAAATAAATTTCAAATTATTTGGCTAATTTCTGCATTGGATAGAAAGGGCTAAAAAAGTGCATTTTCTTATTTAAAATGTACCACGTGATACGTAATGACCAATGAAAATGTTGAAAGTAATGATTTTTTACAACTTTTTTACAACTTATCAAGTTTTAATTGCTAGCAAACTCGTAAAAAAGTTTGATAACCTAACGAGGAGTGTTTTCTATGAGTTCTTAATCCACCTATTCTAATCCGTTGATCACATCTAACAGAAGACGGTGTTTCTGTTGGTGTCGGAGGAATGGAGTGGTTCTCCAAAACTGACGAGTTATCATTGTCAATTCAAGATTTGAACTTTGCGCCGAAACGCAGAGGCAAGAAGAATACACAGACTTCGAATGTAATCCCTAACGTGCTAACTCGACGACATTGCTCATCTAAAGTTGCCGAAGTTTTCGACATTCTTGGTAAAATCGCACCATTGGTGGCCGCCATGAAGATCGATCTACGAGACTTGTGCGACAGACAGCTTGACTGGGATGACCCAATACCAGATGAGCTAAGACCAATCTGGCTGTCTCATTTTGACACAATCACAAAAATCGACCAGTTAAGATTCCAACGACTTGTTGTACCTGCTGATGCTGTTTCACTCGATGTGGAGACCTTGGACTTTGGTGATGCTAGCAAGACAACAATGTGCATCTGCATCTATGGTCGTTTTCTTCGTAAAGATGGATCATACTCTTCTCAATTGGTTTTTGCCAAATCAAGGATGGTTCCAAAGGATCTGACTCTTCCACGTGCAGAACTACTTGCATCACTAATCAATGCTCACACAGGAGAGATTGTTCGCTGCTCATTCCGATCCTTCTTCAAATCATCCTTAAAGTTCACAGATAGCCAGATATCTCTTCATTGGATTTCAAACGAGCAAAAGATGTTGAAACAATGGGTTAGAAGCAGAGTCATTGAGATTCATCGTTTCACGCACAAGAATCAGTGGCTCCATGTTGGATCGAAACAGATGATTGCTGATGTTGGCACCAGAAAGGGTGCAACAATCAGTGACGTTGATCAACACTCGCAATGGATAAACGGTCAACCTTGGATGCAACTACCTACCTCTGAATTTCCAGCAAAACGTGCAAATGAGATAAAATTGGACAATCAGGAGATAGTCGAAGCCAAGAATGAACTATCCATCAACCAGTTTGATGTTCACGTAACAACATCTGAGTGGTTATCCGAACTCAAGAAGAGATACCAATCTTCCAAATACATCATCGACCCAAACAGACACAGCTTTCAAAGAGTGATCCGTGTCCTCAACATTGTCCTGAAGTTCATCTGCATGAAGATATGGAAATCAAAAACTCACAAAGAAACAGATGCAGAGGAGTACTTCTTTCGTAAAGGTACTCTGGAAGTCAAGAAGTTTCTCAAACCACCCCAATATCACAAGATATCAAAGGAAAAGAATGGTATCCTCATCTACACTGGTCGGATCCTTCCACAGCAAGAAGTGACGATTGTCGGAAAATACACAAATGCCATGAAAGACTTGAGTCAAACTTTATTTTGTGTTCCTATCTTGGAGAAAAATTCACCAATTGCATTATCAATCGTCATGGATGTTCATTGGAATCACCCCACAGCAAAACATTCTGGCATTGAGACAACACATCGCTTTGTCATGATGAAAGCCTACATCATTGAAGGAAGACAACTGGTGAAGCAAGTACGCGAATCTTGTGAGAGATGTCGTTACCTCATGAAACGTACAGTTGACATGGCAATGGGCCCTGTCTCCATCTACAACCTGACAATAGCACCAGCATTCTATCATACACAGATTGACTTGTCTGGTCCATATCAAGCGTATCATCCACATCACAAACGTACAACAGTCAAAGTATGGTTATTGGTTCTATGCTGCTGCTCAACATCTGCCATCTCAATAAAACTAATGGACAACTATTCAGCACCAGCGTTTATTCTTGCCTTTACTCGATTTGCTTACAGATAAAAAAATTCACTCCATTTAAGAATTAGTGAATAAGTTGTTCTTATAGATATACAACTAAAAAGAAGGTGTGGTGGTGAAAGAAAATCCCCCATCACAACTGGGTGATTGGGGGTGATCCACCACACCAAGCATCAATCAACAACACATGATGTAAAGAGCAACAAAATGTGGTGAAAGAAGAGCTGTTCGTCTCAACGGAGGATTTGATCGCTGGACAACGTCTGCCACTTTTCCCCAGAGAAGAACATTCAAGCTCCCGGACTCTTTGGTGTCGCGAGCCAATAAGACCGAATGCCACAAAAAGCGAACAAAACTAAAACAACTGATATAAAATCAGACTTTTGCCGTTTTACCGATGCATCAGTAAGACAACCGTTAGTTGATAGCGATCACCTTGCGATTCGATGTAGATTGAAAATTATGTTGAACTTTAGAAAATCCCGACAATGTAATCCTCTGAGAAAGCTCGATAGTAATGTTTTACTGAATGACATTGATGCTAGTAAAGATTTCAATCGAATAGTTCATGATGGAATACAACACTCGAATCCGCTTGTTGATAAATACGAAGTTCTCACCACTGCCATGACTTCTGCTGCTTCAACTGTATTGCCACAAAAAGCTCGTGTTAGTCCAGACTGGTTCACCGAAAATGAAACTGAATTGTCAAATTTGATTGAAAAGAGAAACCTTGCTATACTATGTAAAATGAATCGTGTTACAAGAAGGACCACTGAAAACCTTCGTGTCGCTCGGAAGCAGTTGAAATCTGCCATCTCAAGGGCAAAGAACAATTGGATTAAAAGTGTCTGTGATAAAGTAAATCAAAGAGACACTACTCGTACCGGTACTCAGGCATATTGGGACAGCATTAAACTTTTAAAAAGGGGAATGGAAAAACCTCCCCCAAGCAAGCAAACGATGATGATGAAACCGAACGGTGACAGATGTACCAGCCCTGAAGAAAATGCTAATGTGTTCCGTGACCATTTTGAGAATCTCTACGACAGACCAGCTACTTTCGATCCATCTGTGTTAGACCTCTTAGAACAACGACCGATTTTCCCGAATATTGATTATATCCCAGATGGCAATGAGATACGTAAAGCCATCGGTCGCCTCAAGAACAAAGCACCGGGAGATTCGTCTCTTACACCTCAAATGTTCAAAACTCTACTTGACGACAACGTATGTTTTAATCTACTTAAAGATATTATCGTTGATATATGGGTGAACGAAATTTGCCCTACCGATTGGAACACTGGTCTCCTCAGGATATTACCTAAAAAGGGGGATTTAAGAAAGCCCGGGAACTATCGAGGCATTATGCTCTTAGAATCCTCTTATAAAGTAATTGCTATCCTGATTCACAGTCGACTTCAACCACTTATCGAGAGCCTAGATCATGAAACTCAATGCGGTTTTCGAAAAGATAGGGGTTGCGTAGATGCGGTGTTTTCTGTCAAGCTGACAATAAAGAAACGCAGAGAGCATAATCAAGAGACCTGGATACTGTTTCTAGACCTTGTCAAAGCCTTTGATAGGGTCCCTCGCCAACTTCTATGGATGGTCCTTGAGAAATTCGGTACGCCAAAGAAGCTCGTTTCGCTGCTCAAATCACTTCATTCATCCTTCCAAGTGAAATTCGTAGTCGACGAAGTGTCCCACACGCTGAAATGCACAATAGGTGTCAAACAAGGAGACATATTAGGACCGGCCCTGTTCACCATCTTCATCGCTGCAATCATGATCACCTGGAGAAAGAAAACGAACCGACCACTCTGTCTTTTCCACACAAAAAATGATTTCCAGATGACGGGTCGTCGTTACAATGCCAAAGGTTCCGAATTCCCAGTCGAAGACTCCGAATATGCAGACGACACTGCAGTACCTTTCGAATCTCGCGAGACTTTGGCTGAGTACTCACCGCTACTTGTTGAACATTTCGATCTTTTCGGTATGGAAATCCATAAAGGTGACCTAGAACATCCAGACAAACCTGCGAAAACGGAAGTTCTATTCGTATCCGTTCCTGAGAAATCTTACCGAAACGCTACCACTTTTGATGATACTGATCTTTCAAATATCAATTTTGGTGGAAGTTATTTCTTCCCTGTAGTTGAAAAGTTCTGTTACCTCGGCACCATGATTACCCGCGACTGTAAAGATAGCGAAGATGTATGTTGTCGAATCAAAAAAGCAGGTAATGCCTTTGGTGCATTACGTAGTTCTTTATTCTCAAACCCATCGATAACGTATGAAGCCAAAGGTTCTGCCTATTGTATCCTCATCCTTCCCATTCTTCTGTATGGTGCAGAATCTTGGTGTTTAACGGAAAATCTTTATAATCGATTACGAACATTTCATCATAGATGTGCTCGTTCAATGCACCGAATAAATCGTCGACACGTTTATTTACACCGGATAAGTAGTAATGAGTTACTTGAAAATTTAAATATCCATTCGATTGATGTTTATATTACAAAAAGGCAATTGTCGTGGCTCGGCCACGTGTCTAGAATGTCTTTTGAAAGAATGCCGAGGAAATTGTTATCTTCGTGGGTCAAAAATCGTAGACCAAGGGGCGCACCTGAATTTACTTTTGGGCGTGGAATGTATAAAGCACTTCGTCGTGCTAATATCAGTAAAGATAATTGGTTTGTTTTGGCGCAAGATCGTTGTGAATGGCGTAGAATGATTAATAGTTTTACATAATGTCTATTTTTTTAGTGCTATATTGTTTTGCTTTATTACGCGTAGTAATTTCCTAGAGATATTTTATTTAATATTTAATTTTTCTAGGCCAATTCCTAATGATCTAGGATGGTTCACTCTCTCTCTCTCTCTCGATTTGCTTGCGACCATGGGTTCCCTGCCAAACTTCTTTGTGACGAGGGTACTCAACTAGTCAAAGGATGTAAAGACATGAAACTGAACTTCCGTGACATCAAATTCCAACTGAAGGAGAAAAGAAACGTTGACTTTGAATTGTGCCCTGTACAAGGCCACAATATGCATGGAAAGGTGGAACGCAAAATCAAAGAAGTGGACATCTCCATCCAAAAGAACGCCCACAATGAAAGATTATCACTTATGCAATGGGAGACCCTATCAGCAAAAATTGCAAACACAATCAACAACCTTCCATTGGCAGTCGGTAATATCACCGGAGACTTTGAAGTGATGGATTTGATTACGCCAAACCGATTGCTGCTTGGACGGAATAACGATCGCAACCCTGATGGCATCATGATCACAACTCAAAATCCTTCAAAAGTCATGAAGGAAAATGAGAAGATATACGAAGCATGGTTTGAAGCATGGCTTATGGTCCATGTCCCTAAACTCATGCACCAAACGAAATGGTTTAAAAGCGATTCAATCAACGTTGGTGACATCATCATCTTTCAAAAGGTAGATTCTGTAATCTGCAAAACTTACACGTATGGTCAAGTTGTTGAACTTGACTACTCAACTGACGGTATGCCGAGGAAAGCAACAATCAGGTATCAAAACCCAAACGAAAACGTATTTCGGACGACACATCGGGCCGTGCGTGGCTTAATCATTATCCATCGAGCAGACAATTCGGATGTAATGACTGGGCTTGGCAAAGTGGCTAAAGATATTGATTTAAATTTGAGATAAATGATTTTCCCTTTTGGGGGGAGTGTAAAATGAACTGAGTTAATGATAAAATTAACTCCTTTTTCTAGTTAGTTCTTATAGAAAATCTATGAAAAATCACACAAAACACTTTATTTTATTTATAAGCACATTTTTTCTTATAAAATGATGTTCTTAACATAGTGTTATGCTTATAGGAAAAACGTTTATATTTTTTAATTACCATTTAATTAGTTTCTCTCCTTTTTTCTGACACACTATAAATTGAGCTGATTTCTCTTTTTGTGACACTCTTGTGTTAGACATGAAAGTGTCAACATGAGAAGAAGAAACAAATTTTGAGACTTAGAATTTGTTTACATATACACTTGCACCACTTTCTATTACATTGACTGACTTGTCTATATGTTGGTTTGTGTACACATTGGCTTTACTTTTCACCAGCTCACACATGTGGCCAATTTGGTAAGTTTTTTTAGCCACTCCTTTTGCTTTTCTGTTTGCATGGCCACATTTTGTTTTGTTTGCCTCATCAGCTCATCAGTCCAGTGTTGAGGCACAACACCTGGACTTAGGTTAAGTTAGGTTAAGTTTTTCCTAGTTTTCTTTACAATATATTTTGATATCTTGATAGCTATACATCTTCTCAGATGCCTTTCTTACAGGATCTGGACTTAGCCATTTGTCATGTTCTGGACTTAGTCATTTTTCACATTCTAGTCTTAGAATTTAGTTCTTTTTTATTTATTTGTTTCTAGTTACTTATGTTTGTCTTAATTTCTATTTACAGTTTGAACCTCTTGTAATCACATGAATGAAAGAAAGATAGCTGACATGCTGATCTAAATCATTTTGCAAAGTTACAAACATCCCCTACTTGTGTGTAGTCTGACACCGCAACAGGACCTATGTACCTGAAAATTGATGTTGACAAGGAAAAATGAGTTCTCAGTTTCAGTAGGGGCATTTATTGGGTATCATTAATTTTTAAGCAAATACAGGAACGTATCAACTGAATCAAATAAAAGTTGTATACCTTTCTTCATTATCTGCCATTTTCTTTAATATTTTTCTCTATACAAAAAGATGGAAATGAATTGTATTACAACAAATACATGACATTTATAATCATTGTGGATGGACTTAGTTTGCATGGCCATTTTTAAGATAATATTTTTTTTGAGCAATTTTCCCAAAATTTAAAGAAACTAAAGTTAAATACATGCTCCAGTAGACCCGATTGCTGCAATCATTAATCAATACTCATATACCGGCATCTCTTAATAACAAGTGGCACTTTTAACTAACTGCTCATTATCAAGTAACAAGGAAATTGTAAATTTTCTTAGATGAAATAGATGAAATTTTTTCTCCTGTTGTTTTTTTCTTGCTTGAAGATTGTTTTACTCAAGAAATGAGGGACAAGCTGGAGTTTTTACAAGCTCTTATTTGATTTGGTTGGTCGTTAAAATGTAATAAAGTAATCTTATTACTTTTTCTAAAGAACGCGTCATCTCTATCACTTTAAATGACCAATATTAGTGAAGTATCTTGTAAAAACTCCAAGGCATCTCAGAAATGAAGTTGATGTAAAAGATGAAATTATAATGCTTTGCCTGAGACATCCTTGTGCACATATATTAGATAGGTTTCGGTTTTAGTCAGATCACAGAGTTCTAATCCATATAAAAGCTTAGGTAAGATGATATGATTAAATGTGACTCCCCAAGCGATTTGAAGTACATAAAAGTCTGATCGGTAAAAAGACCGATCTTCTTTGGCCTCTACTCGACCGGTCTTTTTACCTTTTGGGCCGTTCAGATATTCAAGAAGGCCGATGCGAGGCCGCTTATTAAAAGCGGCCACAGTGAAGCGGCCACATAGAAAGTTTTAAGCCGCTAACAGCGGCCTTTAGCGAACATTAGCGGACATTAGCGTCCCTTAGCGGACATTAGCGGCCCTTAGCGGCCATTAGCGGCCCTTAGCTTTGTTTTTCAATTTACTTACATTTTCAAGTACATTTGGAACAAAGAAAGATTTTTTCAGAAATCAGAAAGTGCAAAACAAAAAAAAAAGATAAAAGGGAGGGCGCTCAAAATAAAAAGGACCTAACAAGCCATCAAATGTTGTAAATAAAATAAAATGATTGCTTCCCCAGTAGAGGAGAAGGGAAGCTTCCGAAAGGACATCTCGCAGGCTTTGCTTTCTTATAAGCTCCTGATTTGTCACAAGCTCCTGATCTGTGACGTTTCGAATGTTTGATGCAACTTTTAGAAGGCGAGAGAGAGAAAAAGTGAAAATCATGTGAAAAGAAAGAGAACACACTCAGAAGGAGTGTATTTCATCACTATTTTTGGTAAAAGTTCACGTGATAACACGAAGGAAAGCGCGCAGAGGGAGCTCAATGTAAACAAACATTTAGTAAAAGTTTATACTCTGCTTCGTTCGTTGTGGGTCATAATGGCCTTGGCTGAACCTCAAGATATTTGGTCTCTCTAGACATTTTTCTTGCTTTCCAAATCTATATTATGATTTGAAAAGAAATGTAAGAAAGCAAAGTATTTTGCTATTCAAAAATACTAGATAAACAAGTTAAAGAAGGCCGCTAATAGGCCGCTAAATAGGCCGCTGGCCGCTTGGCCTGTCTCTCGATCAAGAAAAAGCCTCTAATAGAGGCCTTGAGGCCTTGAGGTGTGAGATTTGAGACTGATGTGGTTACGGTGTTTTGTCCAATGGAATCCAAGGTGGATAAGATCATTACGAGGAAGCACTGGAATTTTATTTAGGGTAAGACGAGGATCCTTGATTGTCGATTTACCAGAGATTATGAATTGTGTTTTACTTTTTGTCATTGTGTGGAAAAAGTGGGCAAATTTCAAACCCCTTGGCCGAGCGTTGTAATACGGTGCCGTAAATTTAGCCATTACCAATGTGGACGGCGTAGGAACCATACTACATAATTCCTAGAATATCAGTGTTGTCCTGTCTGGTATGTGTAGTTCACCAACCACTAGTCCGTTATGCTTCATATTTGGACCACACCTTCCTTGGGTGTGGCCCGACCCCATCCGGGTGTTCCGGACTTTTCGTACCCCTCTGGAACTCCCCAGCAAGCCTCCGGAACTTGCGACTTTCTGCAAGCTTTGGAGGGCTCCTGCAAGGCCCCAGCCAAAGGCTTGTTATAATGAACTCGAAAAGTGGAAAAGATGTCCGGGCATAAAGACGGCCTTCCTTAATGTTCTGATGGGCTGGGATGGACGCAGGGCATCAGTCCCGACCCGTACGACCCCCAGTGGCCCGGTCCTGACCCGGACAGGGCCGTCCAGTGGGTCAAAATGGCGATTTTTGGGCATGCGGAAATCCCTTTATAGCGAGACCCCCAGGACCCCCCAGAAATCTAAACCGGTCAATATGCATAGCATGTGTGCCACCCTTTTAAGCCCAGGTCCAGGGGACCGTTCGGGGACCCCTGGTCGGTGTCCCCGGGGGGTTCCGAAATCGGTCCACGGAGCGACCTAGAACGATTTTTAGCGGCTTTTGACGATACTTTGAGGAACTTTGAAGGACCCCCAATGATCCAGGGGTGTACCCTCACATCCCCCTGAGGGGGGCTGTGGAGAGCTGTAGCGATCATCCGACCGGGGAAATTAGCCTAATTAGCCTGACTGATCAGAGTCTCTCCCCAAAGCAAACTATCAAGACAAAACTGGAAGTATAATCATACCAACAAACACCATTATCCTCCAGGTCCAATTAATTGCCCATGAAACTACCTGTTCATGACATGATGGAAAAGGTTTACTTTTTAAACTTTCCACTACACGTGTGGATGTTTGGACTTCATGCAGTCGCGCTCAAAAATTTTTTTTAATTTTTCTAAATTTTAGTGCTTGTTTCACTTACTAAAGGAAAAACGCATTGTATAGTTTTGGTGTTATAGTAGTAAAACTGACCACGGCGATAGATTATCGCGCGTGAAAATTTGGCGGGAAATTTATCTATCTCGCGCGCGGCCGCAGGTGGCGGTCATCGGCCTTATCTGGTTTTATCTGATATTCCGATGGCGTATTGGCGGCCGCCCACACTAAAGCTCTAAAGGACCGGACCAATATACCATCGGAGAGGTTTAGTAGTGGCCCTTTGATGTGCCGACAACAGTCGGGTTCAATGGCTATATCTTCGCTTGCTCAAGAATTTTGTTCGTCTCGACTGAACAAAATTTAGCATGAAAATGTCTGCTGCGCCGACCGTCAAAAACTAATTTTATTTACAGTTTTGGCGCTTCAATGACAAAGCAAATTTCGGATTCAAGAGGGGCAAGTAGTGAAGAACTTTTGTTAGATTTTGGTTGTTTTTGGTTTGTTTTGGTGGATTTTTTTTTACAATATAAATGTCTTTATACTTTCTTAGTATTACTTTTAGTATTCAGTGTAATTTCTGTAAATGCACCAACCTTTTAAAGATCGTTTTTTGCACACAAATGTTGATTATTTTTTGTTTGTTTTGGTGGACTGATTTTTCTCAAATCCAAACTCAAAGATCATAAAGAAACAGTAACAGGTATGTTCCTTATGTCAGTGTTTTTTACACTTTTGGCAAAAACGTGAAAACTAATTTTCGTCAAAAACGGTTTTTTCAGTCTAAAATCACGATTCTTGAGTATTTTGGGAAGAAAACTTCCAATAAGTTGCGAATTATAATTTCAAATCTGTTGAAATTTTTTCCTCGAGCAATACCGGATGAGATATTCCAAAAAATTAGATTTTGTGTTTTTCTCATTTGAAATTGTTATATACAAATTTCAAAGTTCTAAATACGACTTCCTTACACCTTCATCCCTGAATTTCGAAAAACACAAGCGAAGAGCACTTTTTTATTGCTTATTCTGTAACAAAAGTGAGTTAAAGCTAAACATAAATTTTTAAGGTTTTATCAAATGATTTTGAGTTCTATAACATTAAACTTGGTGTAAAATCTGCTGAGTCGTACAAGATTACCCTAGAAAGTTTTTAGAATGATATTCCAACCCTTACAGAGTCAATAAGTATTTTAAATTCCATTTAACTTGGACTATATGGAAGCAAAATTATTCAACCATATTGATTATCGAACAAAGAAAGAATTTTTAGCATGAACTCATATAATACATATCAAGATAAAGTTAACGAATTTTAACAATGAATACTAATAAAATAATCTAAAGGAGCTCAGAAAGATAAATATTCCAACAAGAAATATCAGAAAAACCTAACCATAGTCACCTCTTTGAGCTTCTTTGGACTATTCCCAGTTTGAAAAGCTTAGAAACATAATAAGTATCAAGAACTCGATTAATTGTAGAAGTAAGATATTTCTAGAGTTCAGAAGGATGAAATATTCCGTTTTTAAAGGCTTACCTAGTTCTAATAATACAAAGAAGTCGAAGTCTACCGCAGTCACCCAAGCAATGTAACATTTCGAATTCCAACAAAAAATATTTATTTTCTGGCATTTTTCAAAAGTTTCATGGAATAGATAATCTTTGCACGCTCTAAACTACAAATACTTTCGATGAAAAGTTTCTTTGTCATAATATGAAACAAGTCTGTAAAAAGGATTCAAAGCTCAGATTATGGCTAATAACTTGACATGAACGTAAAGATGCTTCTGGGTAATTTATTTCGTATTTCTTTAACACAAGAACTGTTAGGAATATATCAATCTTAGAAGGCTCTCTATCACAAGTAACGCTTTATCAAGTGATTATCTAACCTTCTCTTCGAATGGATTTGATAAAAACATTCGAATGTAGTAAGTCATTTAGGATGAATCATTCCATCCGTGACATACATGATTTTTTGTAAATTTGGAATATCTCATTCTAGAGAGCTCCAATGAATTTATATCTTAACCTACGGATAAGGCAGGCTTTTTACTATCAGGAGGTGTAAAATTATTCTTTACAAAAAGATACTTCTGAAATGAGACCTTTTCTACCAAACTAATAAAAAAAGAGTACCATGATAAGGGGTTATGCAAAAAGTGAAATATGGAATCCCTGCATGCTCCATTTCCAACAAAATGTTAACTTTTCAATTCTAGGGATGCTTGAGATTGAACAAATGCTTGCTTGAACATGATTTCTCAAATACTACCCAATAAAATTTTGAATGAAGTTAATGATTTATCCAACGAAAAAGTGGAATAACTCCTCCAGAATTGCTCTAAATGGAATAATTCTTCCTTTTATGGATTGCGAACGCTTAAAAGTTTCTGCCTGCCAAATTTTAGCCCAAAAGCTTAAAAACTCAATGAGTTATTACCGATGGAATATTTCTTCCATTTCCCAATGGAATAAATTTATGATTAACCGCTCCAAACTTTGAAAGATCGTTACTTTTAGTACAATAACGCTATATAGTTCATTTAAAATGGAATGGAATCTTCAATCTTTTCTCTCTCCAATAGAACCACTAAATTTGATAATAAACGAAAACTTGCTCTCTAAAATTTGGTTTAAAAAAAGTGCCCAAATTTTCACGTTTTTGCCAAAAGTGTAAAAGACACTGACTTATGCTTTTTCAGTAAGTTTCATGTTGGTATAATCTTGTGCTGTCCTTTCAAAACGACTGTTGACCGCCAGACAACTGAACACAACCGACTGACCGACAACAACAGTCAAAGTCAGTCAAAGTCTCTAGCAGCAGTACAAATATGTGTACAAAACAGATAATTTTGTCTTCAGAAAGATCTACAGACTTCTGTATAGGTAGTTTGTATCTTACTAACGATTAACCTCACTTTTTGTGTACCAACAGAACAGCCCAATTTTGTAATTTTACAGAGCACATTGAAAATTCACTTTTGAGGTCCTGAAAACTATGAAGGTTAGTGTAATATTTATCGAGTATGTCTAGGTAAGTAGGAAAAAGCAATAAATTCATGTTTTAAGTTGTATTTTCATGTAAATGAAGCTAAATTAGGGACTGTATGTTTGTTTACTAGTACATGAATATGATTCCGAACCATATCGAATATGGTGCTAATTTTGAATATGGTGCTAGCCTAGAGAATATAACAAATCTGAATATAACAAATCTGATGCGAATCAGATTTGTTATTATTTTCTACTTAGCACTCGCATCCGACAGGAATTAGATGCTAACTTGTTATGTTGATCGTTTCCAAGCTCCTCACAAAATGTTTAAACGCGGTCAAGTCAAATCTCGTAATGCAAACCTTCCAGATGTTAAAATATGCCCGACCTTTAGAGCAAAGCGTGTCGTAGCATATTTCCCATATTTCCACATCTGGTACCAGATAATCATCGGCCATGGAGTTAGATCCCGGGGGAGGGGGGGGGGTACTAGGGTTGGTGAATGAGGGGTATGTGCGGACGGGACTTCCGAAAACCGACCCTTAGAGAGACCAAATTTTAGTGAAAAAGTGACCCTTAGAGAGACTTTTTTGAAAAATTTTCTCTGATTTTCAAAAATTTCCTACCCTTAGTGAGACTTTTTTGTAATTTTTTCTCTCAAGATCAAAATTTTTTTCTAAAAATCGTGATTTTTCCCACCCTTAGAGAGACTATTTCCTGATTTTTGTAACCCTTAGAGAGACTTTGAACAAGGACACCTATTTTTGCCTAAGTACCCCCCCCCCCCCGGGAGTTAGATTTTTGCCCTTATTACAAAGTTCGGCCACGTGGTAAAAAAAATAGTTTTTCAAAAAAATTTTTAAAAATTTATTTTTTTTTTCAAAAAAATCTCTTTTTTTAATTATTTTTTTCAAAAGAATTTTTTTTATTTTTTTCAAACAAATTTTTTTTTTCAAAATTTTTTTCAAAATTTTTTTTTTCAAAAAGTTTTTTTATTTTTTTTTTGAAAAATTTCACTATTACAAATATCGGCAACCATAGATATGCTTATTATAAATATGCTTATGAATTATTATGCTTTTGATTCAACCAGCCCAGTTTTTTATAAAATCTCTGAAATTTTCAAAAGGCGTTCAGATTTTTGGAGCAGTGGATGGAATGTGTGAATATGTGACCTTTTCCTTAAAACGATCTGTTTCCCCGCTCCAGCTGATGACGTCATCAGAGAGAAACAGATCAATATTTCTTGGAGATGACATAATAAATTGGGAAACAGATATCTGTTTCCAAAAAAAGATGATATTGCATTGGAAACAGATTGAACTTTATGGGGGAAACAGATATCAATAACAAAAAGAAAGGGAAACAGATGAAAATTTCCAGGAGAGGGGAACAGATATCCTATTTGGGAAAACAGATCAAAATTTTAATTCTGAAAATTGTGGAAACAGATCAAATTTTCTAGGAAAGCAGGAAAGATACTTTGAGATTACAAATTTAGGTTTTGCGGAGAAACAGATCTTCATTTCTAGGAATAAGATTTTTGAAATATTCGGCCAACAGATCAAATTTTCCAGGAAGGCTATGTCTGGGAAACAGATATTTAAAAAAAGGTCCTCGTTGGATGCTTTCGGAATTCTGCAAATCTGAGCCTTCATTTTATCATGCTTCCTTGTCCAGTCGGGCCTATTTTTCATCTGTGCTGACAATTTTGTGCTCGATCCGACTGTACCTTTCAGATTGCACGCATCAAGGCTTCTTCATAAAGACGAAAGACATGTATTTATTTTTCGGATCCGGTATGCGGGAATAGTGTCAGGACCTGCAGGCGACCTGGTAGAGTTGGGTATGGGTGTGGTTTGGGTGTGGTTACGTATCAGATTGGCTAGGAATTGGGTTATTATCAGTTAGGGTTAGAGTTGGAGCTCGAAACAAGCACTCTGTTGTGATTTTCTCTTAATACAGTCTGGTCTGCAGTTTGTACAATATAAATTATAAATAGCCGTCAGAAGCGCATTCTTGGCATTAATCCGTGGCGCAGTGGATAAGGCAATGGGTTTCAAAGCATCGGAACTTTGCATTTAGTGGGTTCGAATCATTGAGTTTCAAGCCTGAAGGGGTAGGTAGAAAACCTGGCCCACCTCTCTGGCCCGGGCCATATGGCCTACCCTTGGCCTACCCTTTGGCCCACCTTACAACTCTAAAAAAGATTTGATTCTTATCATTATGAGAATCTGCAAACCAATTCTGAGGTTGGACTTTGGTTTTTCTGGCATTTAGAAAAACAACGAGACTGAAATAAACAAAAAAAAATAAAAAGTTTTGA
This sequence comes from Clytia hemisphaerica, assembly GCF_902728285.1. Classification (NCBI taxonomy): domain Eukaryota; kingdom Metazoa; phylum Cnidaria; class Hydrozoa; order Leptothecata; family Clytiidae; genus Clytia; species Clytia hemisphaerica. The sequence goes on from NW_027104580.1 coordinate 101,265, forward strand.
GTCTGCATTTTATACACCTGACATAGATTAAGGGGACCCCCGGGAGAGGGTCTGGTTAAGTCCCGTACGGGTGCCAAAAACCCCCGTAGCGCTGTTTCTTCAACTTTTCAGGACTTCGGACCCCTTTTTTCGGAATCTTCACCCAAAAAAACATAAAGTATCAAAATCTGGCGAAAAACATTGACGTTGACCCGAACCCGACTCGAACTCGGGATCCCTAGAGTGCAAGAGCACAATGCGCTACCATTAGGCTGACTTCTATTGAAATAAATTAAAAAATTTAAGGGTCTTATTCCTTGGTCAGATAGACAAGACCTACGTTAAGAATATTTCACCCTCAATTTTGGCACTTCTTAAGAATAATTGACCCTCTCATCCGAAGTACACTATTCTTATAAAAAAAGCGTTTAATTCTTAGAGCATTTAGAAGATTTGACCAATTGTTTGTCGTAAAACGGCTGATGCAATAACGCCAACGCGCTTTATGATGAAATCATAATGAAATTATAGCGCATCCCGACGCACACATATCATTGGCGAGTTTATGTATGTGTGTTTTTCAGCGACGGAGACGGTAAAGTTCTAATTTGAGTAGATCCTGACCAGCTGATGACGACGGTAAATTAGCACTTTTACCGTCCTCGATTTTGCGGGGCGGAATTGCGGGTTTTTCCAAATCGCTTCAGTCACTCTACCGTCCTCAAAAGTGCAAATACATAAACTCGGTATTATAACCTGGTTGTCCGAGAATAAAATCGGGGAAAAAATTTTTGAAAGTGGGCCAAAGGGTGGGCCAAAGGGTGGGCCAAGGGTAGGCCATATGGCCCGGGCCAGAGAGGTGGGCCAGGTTTTCTACCTACCCAGCCTGAAGGGCTAGAGGTCAATCTCCTTGGTAGGATTTGAAGCCAACAAATCCTACCAAAGTTGCGCGGCCTGGTTTTTACACAAATGACAGACTGAAACTAAAATTTACCGCTTAATTTTGAAAAATATATCACTCGAAAACAAAGGAATTGCTAGATTCAATCCGTCATCAAAAATGCGGCGCATATTTTAAGGCTTCACTTTTCCTTGCCTAAGAAAGGTTAAAGATTGACCTCTAGCCCTTCGGGCTTGAAACTCAATGGTTCGAATCCCACCGGTGGCGATCTGTCGGTAAGTTAGAAAACATATATAGAAATTAACTCACAAAGATCCAGAAAGTCAGAAAAACTACGAACAAGAGACTGGAAAGTACGAAATAAGTCCAAATCTGTCTTTCGTCCTTGTGAAAAAGCCACGACCACGCATTTTGCTGAAAGGACACAAAGTGACCTTCAGGCAGAAAATCATTCGATCATGTGACTGTATTTGCATTTCTCAGCAACATTCCAACTGCAGCTTAAAAATGTTAAAACTGTTTTTGATGACACTTTCAATGTGAGGTTGGTATTTTATGATTTGATTTGTTAAAAAGATAAACTGGATAGGAATTTTTATGTTTATAAACCACAGTCTAGCACACTAGTCAGAAAATCTTCTGCTGTATACTCTCCAGATCCTTGACTATTAAACCATGTGTGTGTCGGCAGATTTAGTATAAACTCTTACTACTAATAATCAGTGTGTTACTGAGTTCATGGCCATTTGTAAAATTTTATGCTTGTGAAAAATTGACAAAATAGAAATCTAGGTAAAACCAACATTGTAAAATTTATGGCACTTAAGTTACCGTAAGTTGGTCTAATGACAATGACGACCCACGGCATGGCCCGAACATGTTCGGGCCTGTTCGGACCGGTTGGCAAACGATATCATCCACCAGGATGCATCCTCTCTTTATTTTCCCCCTATTTTCTACTTTCCTATCTTCTATCCTGATTTTCTGACTTTCTCTAGTCTAGTGTTTCTAACTGTTTTCTAAGTATTTTTCTGAAATTTGACCGTACCGGTGAAATTGGTCTTCGACCCCGGTTCGAACCACCAAATGCAAGCAACCTTGGTTTACAAACCCAATGCTTAACCGCTTGCGCCAACGAGACACGGCAGAAAGTTGTCACTCACAAATACTTATAGCGTGTAATTTACCGACCTTTATTAAGAAAGCTCCCAATCCTACCGGTGCCCCTACAAGGATCCCTTCTATTCATTAATTCAGAGGGTACATACGTACAATTTCCTGAATGTAAAATAAAATGGTAATAAAATAAAATCTATCTAAATATAATAAAATCTAGAATTTAATAAAAAGGCAACCACTTTGGATTAAGAGGTAATATTGAATATTGCAGAAAAAAGAACTTAGATTACAGAGGAATTTATTGGTTACCAAAAAGAGCTACATGGCTGTATTGACATTGAAAACAAACTAAAGGCTAAAAATGTGAACGATAAAAATATGTGAAGGATAAAAGCAATTCTGAGTAAAAACATTTTATTAACTAATATATAAAACATAAGATAAATTGAAATAAATTAGATTGCAAGGTTGAATTGAGGAGAAAAACTACAGAAGAAGTTATATGACCTCACGCATCACTGAAAGAATTTTGAAAACTTGATAAGCCAAGACAAGATTAATTAACACTGAGATTTGAAGCAAACTTAAGAAAATAATCTATTTGAGGAAGGCCACTAATTTATCATTAAATATATCTAACGACTCAGCATTAACCAGACCAGCTGAAAGCATATTCCATTTTTTGATTGTGTATGGGTAGAAGGAGTAGGTATACCGTTGAATTGCACCTTGGATTGGCTGAAATCGAAGATCATTGCATCTCTGAGGTTTAATGGTATTAGGAGGCATGAACTTGATTCCATTGTGAAACTGGTAGAGAGATGTTAAGCGCTTGACTGTACGCCTCTGCTCCAATGTTTGCAGGTCAAGGTTCTTAATCATACTAGTTGGAGAGGCTTCTCGTTGCCATTGATTAGAAATCCATCTAGCTGATTTTCGTTGTACAGACTCTATGTGTCGATTGAGTTTTAGATTTCCCTACGTGATCTTAAGTTAGGTCACAGGGTACGGATGCCCCTAAGAAGGCCTTCGGCCTTATATTGTGACTCTCGAGCTCCAACCCTAACCCTAAAACTGATAATAACCGAACCCCCGTCTAGGTCCGCAGATTGAAAAATTTCACTTGCATCCTGGTGGATGATATCGTCTGCCAACCGTTCGGACCATGCTCGGGCCACAAAAAAGTATTATTGAATCGGCCCGAACATTTTGTTCGGACTATGTTCGGGCCATGTATTTACAATTGATAGGAATAGTAGAATTTAATTTTATTTACCTTTCCTGGTTTATCATCATCCATTGCTAAATATTTTCATTAGACAAATTCAAAGTTCCAAACACCAGTTTGATTCACAAAGCTGTATAACAGTACAAAAAACAATCCAGAAAAATTCTGCTTCGAATAGGAGAAGACCACGAGAAAAGGGAACGGGATAAAGAATAAAAAGAAGACATTATGTAAGATTCAAATCATTCTTTTTAATAATTTTCCTAACTTAATTGGAAAATAGATGATTAACTTTTATATTTGAACAATATATATTTGAATAAAGATGAAGATTTTTAAATTTGTTTGCTAAAATAAGGAATTTAAAATATAAATATTGGGTCCTGAAATTACACCCACGATTGAGCAAAGTTTCGAAAACCTGGCCCGAACATGGTCCGAAACTGTGCGGGCCATTTTTAAAAAGTATTAAATGCCGTGGGTTGTTCAGGGTCGTTGACAATGTCGACATCCCTTTTCGAATTCCGACACCCTTCTTTAGAGATAGGAATAATATGAAGGCCGGAATCACTGATAGCCAGACAGTGTCAATCGAACAACGAATCGAGTGCCGAATCAATTGAACGCAATTGAACACAATCGCATAATTGCAATTCGATTGTCAAACGCAATCGAATCGCAATCGAATATTACTCAGGATTTGCCGTTCGATTGCTTCAATTATGTTTGATTGTATTCGATTAGGGTTATGAGTACCCATTTGATTTACTGACCAGGATTAAATCGTGTGAAAAAGAATAACATACGCTTTTAAAAATAAATATAGAGTGATATAATAATAACATACAAAACAAATAATATAATATGTGTTTATAACATAATATTATGCTTGTTTGCTTTAAAACATGTGTTTGAGAGAATCAAAGACTACTTCCTAATGTCGTTTCATATCCAATTATATTTCCTGCATCATATTGAGTATGAATGTAATTCTTAATCAAAGTAACCTTAGAACTATTGTATTTTATGATGTCATCTGTTGCGGCCATGATAACATTGGCCCCAACCAGTGTAGACCTAAAGCTCTAAAACAGCATCTAATAACATGAAAACCAGAATATGATTCTTCAATGGGAATCAAAACTATAAAGTGCACTTACAAACATCAATTTGTCAGATCTAACAAAATTAATAACCAACCGCACTGTCATCATTGACAATAAAACAAACGATTTTCCTTCAAGAGTCTTGTAAACATTCCAACAACTTCCATTGAAATGATCTATCACAGCTCAGTCTACCATTTTTAGCGCGGTCCGAGGATTGAGCCGAGAACGCTCCGCGAACTCCTGCGTGGGTGAAAAACTTCAATCTGTCAATCATTTTCTCAAGCGAAGAGTACGCGAAGCGATTCTAGCTTTACCATAGTGCCACGGGTCATCAATGGATAGTATTCAATTCATTATCGCTTTATTTTCATTCCTAGAACTTTTGCAAAAAAAAGGAAAAATAGAAAAGTTGTATTTTTTACTGCTCTATTCACATACTGAATTTGAAAGATCTTCTATGTGGCGTTTTTTTTGCAAACTTCAAAAAACTGATTTTTGTCCCGCCTTTGCAGGACTTTGGCTTAAGTGCTTGAGTGCAGCATAGGGTACAAAGTCCAAACATGCGTTTCCCGTAATTTTTGTGTGTTAAGAGTTAGGTCTATACTGCCAACAGACTTGTGTATATAGTATGACGTATGTTGTTTTGGTAGCTATATTCCCATTTGGGAATTAGCGTAAGATATCGCGTTTTAATGTTTAATTTAATTAGTTTTTTAATGCTACAATGCACAATTTTCTCTATTTTTATCTCGCCCTTTTTTGCTTTTGAATTCAATCTAGAAATTGTTATGAGAACGTGTAGACGTTTTGAGGAGTTTGTAGAAACTCCATTTTCACTTCTCGTTGGAGAAAATTTACAGTTACATTTTAGAGTTCATTGAATTGATTTTCATTTTGGATTTACTTGAGAATTTATTTTGGTGTTTCCTGTGGAGACATCTATAAACAGTGCTTTGGAGCTTATGTTTCAGTAAGTTTTTCCTATATTTTTTGACTTGTAATTTTTCCTATTTTTGTACATTTTTTTGGTACTAGATTCTCTAGGATTCTTAAGATTTTTGCTTTGATTTTGGTCACCTTTTGTCCTGGTCTGTGACTTTCTTTTAGTCGATTTTGGGATCATTCTCCTAGCTATTTCTGCTCACAGACCGTTAGTCTTATGGGCATCACATTTCGTCCTTTGGTCGTATTGGCTTCATACTCTATTTCTGGCCTCTATTTGCCCTCTGTTTGCTCTAGGACCATTTTACCTTTTGAGTTCCGCATTGTTTTCCGTATTCCGGAATTGGCCCTTTCCATCCGGAACTGGCTGATTTCCGAAATTCGGAACTTAGCTATTTTTATTTTATTTTAAATTTTAATTAGACTTTCTTTGTATTTTTCTAGCCTCTGATTCAATAAAGAGCGTTGTAACACACCACACTGTTTCGGGGTTCCACAAATGTCATCAAAATTTTTGGTAGAAAGTGTCAGTTTAGTGATAAAAATGACAAAAGAAAATGTCATTGGTTTTCTTGCTCTAAAAGCTATTCTTTACAAATTTTCCAATGCTAAAATGACTGTTAATTTGTATCCTTTTGTACAATGAGCATCACCTTCAGTATAATAAATCTTTTTGGAGGAATTTGACTTACTATTATTATATTTCAATATTTCGTAAATATCTTTGCAAGAAAGTGCCTTTTTTTGTCAGCATTCTGACATGTAAAAAGAAGAGATAATCGTAAGATGTTACTAGCCAGCACCTTACAATTTTCCTGATTTTTAAAGCTATAATATGATGTTGGTTACTTGATTGGAATACTGTTTTGTTTAGGGATCTTCTCAAAAATATAATCGATTTTCGATTATTAAGTTCGATTAATGATTCGACTATTTAATCGAATAGCTGCCCGTTTAGTCGAATAGCTTCGACTATTTAATCTCCTATATTCGATTATTTAATCCTTGTATTCGATTAATTAATCCTTTTTCGCTTATATCTTAGGGATCCTTAGGGCAGTGGCTAGGGCCAGACCTAGGGTCTCGCTCTAGAATGGAGAAGTGTGGCGCCTCCTTCCCTCCACTAGCCTGGGTGTTCGCCTTGAGCAAGCGTTACTCCACCCACGCTCCCCTTGTCAGGGTCATGACACCAACTGGCAATGATGTTCTGACAACTCGTCATCTTCATTGGCAACAGCAATGTGGCTTGTCAACTCGGCATCCTCGTTGGTACCCTGGCGGATATCAGAATCAACTCGGTCCTATATCTGGCATCTATTGCAACAGACTATCTTCATTTGGCTGCCCTAGCTTGCTTTGCCGCCGTGTCCATGGAGTTTTCTGCCAAGGGAAGTTGCTCTTGTCCCAAGCAGCTTCGACATACATTGGGACAGCCTTACAGTTTATGTATGATTAGAACTTCGTAAGAGGGGGATACCACTACTGCATCCGAGAAAACCGATGAATACACGAAATCCTTTCAACCTCACACTTGGTTCGTGGAATGTACGCACGACAAACGACACTACCAATTCAATCAGACCCGAACGAGCAACTGCAATCGTTATTATTTTATTTATTTTATTTATTTATTATTTATTAAAAGATTTACAGTCCAGGCACACTAGGGCCTCTAAACCGGTCTATCTACATAATGATTACAAAAGTGATCTTGAATCGTAACGTAACGGGTGCTTTATCCATGCCTGAGTCAGTTCTTCTTTAAATGCTTTGATTGACTTAGCATTAACAACATTTTTTGGGAGCTGGTTCCACGCCGATATGCATCTATAATAAAATGATTTTGTTTGCACACCCCTTAATCCATCATCTGAGAAATTAGGGATCAATTCGTAATCATGTTTACGATGGGGACGAGTTCGGCGAGAAAACTTTTTGACGATGGTATTTTTGTCATAGAAGTGAAGGTGTTTGTATATTTGAACCATGTCGCCAAATTGTCTCCTAAATTCAAGAGATGGTAAGTCCAGTTTTCGCAGGCGCTGCTCGTATGTTAAATTTCGTAGACGACGTACCATTCTTGTTGCACGCCTTTGAACCCCTTCAAGTAGGTTGACGTGCTTACGCAATCTAGGTGCCATACAGATTGAGCATATTCCAAATGAGGTCGAACAAAGGTGGTATACAGTGTGTAAAGTGTCCTGGGACATAATTCCTCGAAGCCTCTTCTGATCACACCGAGAATTGAGTTTGCTTTCTTGACCTGTTTCGATATGTGCTCTTCAAAGGTAATATCGGAGTCGATCAGCACACCTAGATCCTTTTCAAGGGAAACGTGTTCAAGTTGGTTTCCATCTAACGAGTATGGGTGTGCATGGATGATGTTCTCGAATTTCCCGAGAGTTAGTACATGGCATTTATCTGGATGGAATTTTAAAAGCCATTTTCTCGACCAATGTCCTGTTGGATTGTCAAAGAATCCTCGATTGAGTTGATCTCTTTGACTATCTTCGTATCATCGGCAAATAGGAAAATAGATGAGATGACGTTGTCCGGGAGGTCATTGATATAGATAACAAAGAGAAGTGGTCCAAGGACACTTCCTTGAGGAATACCACTTACAACGGAGTTTGTACTTGATCGAGCTTGATCGACCTTTACGAGTTGCTTTCTGTCTGTCAAGAAAGACTCTATCCATCGTAGACAGTTACTTGATATTCCATATCCTTCAAGTTTCTTCAGCAAGCGACGGTAGGGAACAGTATCGAAGGCTTTAGCAAAATCGAAATATATCGTATCAACTACTTTACCATTAGCAATGCTTTCGCAGCACTTATCCAAGTAGTTCAGGAGTTGAGTAACTGTTGATCGGTGACTGATGAAGCCGTATTGTTTATTTGACAATAGTTTTTGATCTTGTAGATGATTCATGATATGCCTCCTTAGAAATGATTCCATCAATTTACAAACAACTGATGTCAGGCTGACTGGTCTATAGTTTATTGCTAGATTTTGAGCACCCTTGTTCTTGTAAATTGGCGAAACGTAAGCCATCTTCCATTCTTTCGGTATGATTCCACACGACAAGGTTTTATTCATTATGATCGCCAAAGGCTCGGCTACGTGGTCGACCAATTCTACCAACATTTTGGGATGAATTTCATCTGGACCAAAGGATTTGTTGGTGTCAATCAGTTTTATCTGTTTCTTCATCATCTCCTCGGTGACGAATAGATCACTAATCTTCTTATCTGTTCGTGCAGGGAAGTCTGGTAATTCACCCTCTGGCTCATCAGTAAAGACACTACAAAACTGCTTTTGCAAGATGTTTGCCTTCTCGTGGTCGTCATGTTTAAGAGACGATTTATCGTCAGGGTTCTGAAGAAGTGGCGAAACTCCACTTGTTGATTTGAGTTTACTTCTTACGTGAGACCAAAAGATCTTGGGTTTCTCTTTGGATTTGTCACAGATACTCTTCTCATATACCCGATGTGCCTTCACCAGCATTCGATTTACTCTATTCCTTGCGAGTACATAGTTGGCGCGGTGATGATCTCGGTAGAGAGGTGGAGATCTTAACCACCTTCTATTCAGCAATTTCTTTCTCTTGATTTCATCTTGCAGGTCCTTTTTTATAGGGATTTTGCCTTTATTCTTCCAAAAGCTGTTACCTACTTCTTTCAGTGGTACAAACCTATTTCTGAGGTCGAGTATAGCTTCTTTGAAAGTTTTCCAAAGATCATCCACTGATGTTTCCACGGATGCTTTCTTGAAACTTTGTTTCCAGTCTCTTAAGCTAAGATCGTTATTCATCGATTGGAAATTGGCCGACGCAAAGATATATCTTGTCTGTACACTTTTGGGGTGAGCGTAACAAGCAAATTTGAACGCTAACGAGCTATGATCACTTTTACCAAGTGGACTTAAGTAATCTAGATTCACTATTTGATTTTCTTCCCTGTCAATATCAGGTCGATTAGAGATGGGTCATCTGTTCCACGACATCGAGTTGGCTCGTCAACGTGTTGATGAAGATATGCATCTCTCAAAGCATCTAGAAACTTTTCTTCTTTACTATCTTCTATGTGTGGGGTTGTCCAATTTTCCCAATTTATCGTTGGGAAGTTGAAGTCTCCTAGCAAACATTTGTGGGAATACTTGTTGTTCAGTGCAATAGATTTGATCAGACAATTCAGGTTGCTGTTATTTTCGTTTGATGATGTAGAACTGCTTGGACTTCGGTAGATGCACGCGACAACAAGCAAATCTTTTCCAGATAATTGTACTTCAATCATGCATACTTCGTTGAAAGTGATTGGAGGTTTGACATCGGCTACTAAATGTTTTATCGAGGTGTGAACAAGTATGACAACGCCACGCCCTTGATCTGTGTCTAAGTTAACTTGACTAGCAATTTTATAATCATCGAATTCGTATTCATGTAATTCCCTCAACGTACCTACTTTTGTCTTCGCTTCGCAGATAGCGACGATGTGAGGCTTTTCCTCATGGGCCATGGACTGTAATTCCTTAATTTTAAATGAAGTCAACTGATCGGGATTTGTATACAGAACTTTCATATCTTTGATTAATTTTTCTTTTTGAGCAAAGTTGGCTCCTGTTGGTCGATGATATTTGTCTCCGTTAGGTTGTTCGAGAAGGAGACATTCTTCATTGTTGGTGACTGGTTGGGGGTTGACGGTTTTCTGAGTGGTACTTCTTGACAGTGAAGCCGTTTTTTGAATCACCCCGGACGCGATATATTTCTGTTGCTGGTTTTTCGGTTTCATTAAGTTCTTTAGCTTCAATAGACAGTAGGCGCAATTTCTTACGCATTTCAGGTGTAAGATCTTCAGTAACGCTCACTCCAGAAAACTTTTCATTCCCTTTCAGAGCTGGTAAATTTCCAAGAAGATTGAATTTCTCGTCTTCGTTCAAGAGGCAGATCAGAATGGGACGCTTCTTATCGTTCGAGGTCTTACCCAAACGGGCAATACGCTTAATGGTAACGTTTGAATGGGTTGTTTTAATGAGATCCTCAACCCAGCTCCTGTCCGTGTTGGCATCTTGTTCTGGTACTCCATGAACAATAATGTTTGAAGCACGCTTCTGTTTGTTCGTTTCCTCGGCTTCTTCTTCCCGCAGAGCTTCTTTAATCACCTCTTTGATCGAAGTATTGGGCTCATCCTGTGAAGGGTCTTTCACCACATCAGCATACGACTGCTTTACCTCAGCCATCTGGTTTTCAACACTCAAGAGTGTCGCTTTGATTTCATCAATAATTGACGCCTTCATGGTTGCACCAAGTTCGGTGATTTTCTCATGGATTTTATCGTTCATTTCTTCGACAGTACATCTCTCGATTGACTTGTCTTTGAGTTTTGCATTACGGGACTTTAGTGTCTGGACTGACTTGATTAACTTCCTCTCATTATCGTCATATACTTCGATAGCACGATCACGCTCTGAGATATCATTTTTTAGTTTGGTAAAGTCGTCGTCCTCAACTGCACCACAAAGAGCAGGGAGATCTTTCGGTACTTCAACACAGTTGTTGCAGCAGAAGGTCCATCGTCCATTTCTTTTCGCTTTTGCGTTCAAAAAAGCCTGAATTTGGTATGGTGGGAGTCTGGAGCATTTATAATGTACGAAACGTTCACATGCCATACATACTAAGATGTTTTCTTCGAAACCGTAACATTTCGCTTCGGAGCATCGGAGATCGTCAAAATTTTGACTGGGATGGTCTTCTATGGAAGTGTCAGCTGATGTGTCCTCATCCATCAGGAATCGATGTTGAAGTGTGGAAAAAAGCTCTAGTTTAGGTGGAAAAAATACAGATTTTTTGATTTTCTTAATAATCATAACACGAGAACTTGCTAAAGCTAACATTGATATATGTGCACTGAGCGAAGTTAGACGAGAAGGACAAGGAAACCTAGTCGAAAGGGATTATACAATATACTGGAGCGGAGGCACTAAGAAGGAAGCCGGTGTTGGATTTGCCATTTCTAACAAATTATCTTCTTTCGAAATGACCACAGTACCGATAAGCAATAGATTGATGGTGTTAAGAATTTGACTCCATTCTGGAAAATATCTTAAACTTGTCAGTGTATACTCCCCAACTATGCAACGCACACAGGAAGAGAAAGAACTCTTTTACCAATCTCTCACGTTTACGTTCTGACAGAGACGACCTTTATCTTATTCTCGGTGACTTCAACGCAAGAGTGGGATCAGATTGGCAACTTTGGCCAAACGTCCTCGGGAAGCATGGTATCGGAAAAATGAACTCAAACGGACTTATGCTACTCGATTTTTGCACCCAAAACTCATTCACTGTTATGGGTTCTGTTTTCCAACTTTCGAATAAATTTAAAACCTGCTCCTGGCAACATTTACGGTCAAAACATTGGCATCAGATTGATCACGTCCTCGCCGATCCTCAAACAAGACCCCACATCTCAATCACCAAAACGTATCTTGATGTTGATTGCTACTCAGACCATAAACTTGTTATATGTAAATGTTTCTTCCGTTTGTTTCGAAAAAGAAAAGGAACGAAAGCTCCATCCAGACCGAAATACAGCATTACGCCAGAAAGAATTTTGGAACTTCAACGTCGTCTAGATAATGATCTTGCGAACTCTGAAATTAATTGGGAAAACTTAAAAACTTCTCTGCTATCTGCTACGTCAAACACCTTTCCCAAACAAAGAAAGCAAAACAGAGATTGGTTTGATGAAAATGATCAACAGATTCTTACACTTCTTAAAGACAAAAATGGAACCAGGGCCGACCCTAAAAGAAAAAAAGTTTCTGGTCCATCGGCCGGGTGAAATTTTTGTTCGTCGCCACCCGGCCGCATTTTTTTTTCATAAGAACCAAATAGATAACAGATGATACTTTCTTCTTAAAAACCTTTACTCGTGACTCATTCAAACTGTTACATCGTTCCTATATAACACTCTTCGAAAAGTTTGTTTATTAATTAGCAACACGTTTGTTTCAGTGAAAGAGAGAACAAATATAAAGACAGAATGTGGGGTAACACAAACAGCCAGAGAGATGATTTTTTTCTTCCTAATTTTTCTTATTAGAAATCATGAAAAGGACCAAAAAAAATTTTTCCCGGCCGCCCGCATGACATTTTTTTTCGTCACCCGGTGGACCGGAAACGAAAAATTTTTTAGGATCGGCCCAGGCGTGAGATCCAACAAGAAGTGAGAAAGATAAAAAATGATTGGTTCATCCAAAAAGCGTCAGAAGCTGAAAGATATCGTTTGGAAAACAATCTGAAAGACTTTTACGCTACTCTTCGTGAGGTATACGGTCCTTCATCTCGCAATTCACACCCTATCAAATCGAAAGATGGGAAGTTGCTAACAACCAAAGGTGAAATAAAGGAACGTTGGGTCGAACACTTTTCAGAACTTCTCAACCGACGAAACAGTTCTTGATGAAATCGATCAACATCCTATCGATTACTCACTTGATGAACCGATCACCGAAAAAGAGCTTGACGATGCAATAAAATGGTCTAAACTTGGTAAAAGCCCAGGTCCCGATGGCATAATTCCTGAAGCAATATCATTTGGTGGACAGTCAGTCAGAAACTTCATTTTTTCATTATTCACGATATTCTGGACCACACTTAAGTTGCCCTCTGATTTAATCGATCCCAACATCACCGTTCTATTTAAGAAAGGCAATCGTAGTGTCTGCGGAAATCATCGTGGCATATCCTTACTCAGTTGAGTTGGGGAAATCTTTGCCGATATCGTTTTACACAGAATACAGAAGCTTGTCAATAATGTATATCCAGATTCACAACACGGTTATCGTAGCAAACGTGGCATAATCGACGGCATTTTCACGGTTCGTCAGCTAATGGAGAAATCTAAGAGAGCAATGTCGTAACCTGTATATCGTTTTCATTGATTTCACAAAAGCGTTTGATTGATACTGTCAATCGTCCCCTTTTATTTAAACTTCTCTTCAAAATCGGATGCCCGCCAAATCTTCTTAAAGCAATCCAGCTGCTATATTCAAATATATGTCAAAGCGAGACTCGTCATTGAAGGTGAACTTTCGAAGCCTTTCAACTACGATTGTGGTCTGAAGCAAGGTTGTAAATTAGCCCCTACCCTCTACGGTTTATATGCTGCGATAGCCCTTTGGATCGCTTTCAAAGATAACACAGAACATTCAATTTACGTACGTTTCCGAATGGATGGCAACCTCTTCGACCTTAGAAGATTAAAAGCGAAAACGTAAACTTTCCACATGTATATCCGTGAAGCTCAATATGCCGACGACATCGCTGTGTTCAGTGATACTTCCGAAGGACTGCAATCTCTACTAACAAGCTCATCTTACTGCCAAGAGATTCGGTCTGCAAATAAACGCCAAAAAGACTGAGCTTATGTGCCTAGGTCCTGAGTGTGACTTCTTTATTGACGAAACGAAACTTAAATGTACCGACCGTTTCAAATATCTCGGAAGTATATTGTCTAAAGAATCGAATCTCAAAGATGAATTGATCACACGTATCCAAGCCACATCTTGTGCATTCGGCAGACTAAAAGACAGAGTCTTCAACAACCATGATTTGACAACACGTACGAAAGTTACAGTTTTCAACCGATGTTTAATGCCTATACTACTTTATGGTTGTGAAACATGGACTTTATATTCCCACGAAATAAAGCAATTAAGAACTGTACAACAACGTCATCTGCGAAACATTCTGCATATTAAATGGGATGATTTTGTCAGTAACGAGGAGATATTAAGGAGATCCGATTCGGTAGATATCGAAGTTATGCTAGCCCAGAATCAACTCCGTTGGCTCGGTCACGTTGCCCGTATGGACAACAATCGAACTGTTAAGCAACTTTTTTACGGTGAACTAGTTCTCGGCAGCAGACCAATTGGGCGTCCACGCTTGAGGTACAAAGATAACATAAAAGCTCTACTTAAGATTGGTGACATCCTTCACTCGTGGAATGATTCAGTTTCAGACCGATCCGGTTGGAGACGTAATGTGTCATCTGTCTGTGAAAAATTGAATGTAAAACGTGTGGATATGTATGAAAGAAGAAAAGAAAGAAGAAAAAGATAATATATTTTTTCTTAGTTCTCTTGTATTTTTAACTGTATTTTACTCGAATATCGAGTTTAGGCGTATTATTATTATTATATTAGGGATCCTCTCAAAACTACCGAATTTCGGTAAAATGGTTTTCGGTTAAATTCGGCTGTTTGTTTTGGACAATTTCCCACCCATCGCAGTGAAAGAGGATAAAAAATGCTAAAAAATGATGTATAAAAAAGTACAGGGTGTAATCCAATTTTCATCGATTTTTTTGCCTTGAAGTTATATCTTTTTTCAAATGCTGTAACGTCAATTTTAACTTCAATGGAAGCGCAATTTTGAGAAAAAAAAATCCCTTTATTTTACAAATCACCGACACATATCTACTCATTCTCTTTAGCATTTTTTACCTCCAAAATAAATAAAACTTACTGGTTATCCTTGGGAGTTTTTGATATCCAAAAATGAATCACCATTAATAAAAACAAAGTTTAGATAAATAAAGGCTCCCATCGAAAACTGAATTTTGTAGGGAGGAAAGTCTGTAGTGAAAACTGAAGCAAACAAAGCATTCCATTTCCATACATACATACCTCTTACAACCATATCTCAATGTAATAAATTTTATAACTTTCTGTTTTCAACGTCTTTTCAAAATACGAATAAAATCACAATATTTTACTTTAGGTTTAATTTTTATGGTTGTGAAACATGGACTTTATATTCCCACGAAATAAAGCAATTAAGAACTGTACAACAACGTCATCTGCGAAACATTCTGCATATTAAATGGGATGATTTTGTCAGTAACGAGGAGATATTAAGGAGATCTGTTAGCCCAGAATCGACTCCGTTGGCTCGGTCACGTTGCCCGTATGGACAACAATCGAACTGTTAAGCAACTTTTTTACGGTGAACTAGTTCTAGGCAGCAGACCGATTGGGCGTCCACGCTTGAGGTACAAAGATAACATAAAAGCTCTACTTAAGATTGGTGACATCCTTCACTCGTGGAATGATTCAGTTTCAGACCGATCCGGTTGGAGACGTAATGTGTCATCTGTCTGTGAAAAATTGAATGTAAAACGTGTGGATATGTATGAAAGAAGAAAAGAAAGAAGAAAAAGATATATATTTTTTCTTAGTTCTCTTGTATTTTTAACTGTATTTTACTCGAATATCGAGTTTAGGCGTATTATTGGTCAGCCCCGGTGACCCTTCAAATCGGTTCCGCGATTTTTTTCCAGCAGCAGCATCCGCAGCGCATTTGGATTTGTTTTTTAACTCCGATTTCGGATTATTTTCGGAAAACAAGTTATCGGTAAAACTTTGGGGCGAAAAATATTTTCTATAGGAAGAGAAAAAGAAACACGTCACTTCATTTATTAAGATTTGCGCATAATATAAGAATAATAAAAGTACACTATGTAAAAGAAGAAAGTAATAAAAATGAAATTTTTTTGTTTATTAAATAAATTGAAAGAAGCTAATGCATTGTAAATAAATAGAGAGTATAAAAGAAAGTTTTTTATGATTAGTTTTGAGGCTTTCTTGTCTGGAGAGAGTTTTTGTGTGTAAGAAAGCAGAGAAATGAACGTCAAAGTGTGGCGTAACATTAACAGAAACTTAGAATCATCATAACTTTTGATTGAGTTATCGAAACTGGACGGAATTTTGGACGCAGCTTCCTCAATATAAAATGCCCCTACTCATTCACATTATACTAGGGGCCTACTTGGTTCAACACGTCATTTAAATCAATCTGACAAATGTGACGAAAGCTGCAGTGAACAGTGAACATCTAAAGCGACCGCCTCGGATATACTTTCTCAGAGAATAACGAACAGGTTTAAGACATTCTAACGAACAGATTTAGGTGAAATTTCCCGGGGGGTTTACTTAGGCAAAATGGATGCAAACCATAAGGGTACCTTTTTTCAGGCCTCACAAGTCTCTCAGAGGGGTACAAATTCATGAGTTAGTCTCTAAAAGGGTCCCAAAATCACGAAAATCGAAAATTTTTCTCCAAAAAGGACACAATCCAGAAATTTTGACCAAAATTTGGTGAAAATCAAACCGAAATTTGGAAAAAATCATCAAAATTTTGTCTCTCAAAGGGTCGATTTTCGGCTCGGACACCCGTCACCTCGTAAACCTAGTACCCCCTGGTGAAATTCCAACATCTATCCCATGTCCACTTTGGACAAATCCAACTTTGTGTTAAACATTTTTTCGTCTGAAGTTTCAGCCAAAATGAGCTTTTCAACCTCTTTGACAGTTTAACAACGAATTAGGTTTCTTGATTGTACTTCCTTCTGATCGTTTTAAGCTTATTGGGCTGACCTTCCAGCGCAGCTGGTTTATTATTATTATATTAGGGATCCTCTCAAAACTACCGAATTTCGGTAAAATGGTTTTCGGTTAGATTCGGCTGTTTGTTTTGGACAATTTTCCCACCCATCGCAGTGAAAGAGGATAAAAAATGCTAAAAAATGATATAAAAAAGTACAGGTTGTAATCCAATTTTCATCGATTTTTTTGCCTTGAAGTTATATCTTTTTTCAAATGCTGTAACGTCAATTTTAACTTCACGTTTCAATGGAAGCGCAATTTTGAAAAAAAAAATCCCTTTATTTTACAAATCACCGACACATATCTACTCATTTAATTTTTAGAAAATGTTTTCTTCTCAAAACCAAACTCACAAATGAATTCAATGTTTTGATTGCAACATTTTCGAATCTTTCGAATGGGTGACGCAATTTGATTGGCAGAAAATAGAACTCGCGCGAAAAACGATACAAGGACTTCATTTTTTAGATGACAAAAAGTGCAACATCAATTCTGCGCGATGATTCGATCTCTTATCTAGCCATTAAAAAAAACCTGGATGTAAAATTCGAATCCATTTTTGCAAACAGAATAATAGAGCGTGACGTAACTTGTAAGAATAAAAAGGTTGCATTGACCAATCAAAACGCCATGATTGACGTTTGCGAACAGAACAATAGAGCAAAAGAATGTTTTCTTCCTGCTTTTATATATGACGTAATGACGTATTCTTGATCTTGTGAGCGCCCTCCCTTTTATCCTTTTACCTTTTTTTTGTTTTGCCCTTTTTGATTTGAACATGAACACAACGATGGAGTGCTATTTTCGAATCGAAAAACAATAACAAAGACATAAGAAACAACTGTGTTGAGAGGTTGATAACAGAGGGAAGAGTGTGGAAATTAAAAAGATAGAAAAAGATAGAAGTACTTTATCGTAGAGAGATCGTGGAATTGTTATCCAAACATTAAGAAACTTAAAGATGATGCGATAATGTGATTCACAAAAGGATTATTCTATCATTTCATAATTTATGATGCCCCTTGGTAGATCAAAATTCCTTAAAGGTAAGAAGAATTATGCAGTCATTGGTTGATTTGACTACGGCTTTTTGAAAATATTTTTTATTCTGTCTTTCAAATCATAAGTAGACAAAGGCTTGTTTGCGCTGTTTTCGATCTACGACCTACGTAAGAAAAAATAATGTTTTGGAAAAAATTCGATTACATTTTGGAATCAAAAGGATTAATTAATCGAATAATAAGAATAAATAGTTGAACCGAGGGGACTAAATAATCGAACTGAGGTGACTAAATAATCGAATTTCGATTGTTGAATAATCAAAGTACTTCGATTTAAGCGAATTTTATTTTTGAGAAGATCCCTTAGTTACTGAATTTATTCTGGTCTTACGTATTCTGGTCTGTAAATTTTTGAATTAGGAAAGGAAAAAAGCAAGATGGCAGCAGATTTAATTAAAAAGCAGTAGATTTTCACTACGAGTCGGAGAACGGCAACGTGACAAAAGTTTTGTGACAATCTGAAATCTAACTTTATCAAACCATCAATGAAAGGTTTTAGCACCATATTATAATGAAATTAAGTGTCATTTAACAAAATTAAGGGCGGAAAGTGGTACGCCAATAAGTACCCCAATTGGTGCACCAATTGGGGTACCATCAGGGGGGGGGGGTCGGTACTAAAATCTCAGACATCATGACATTTAGTGACGTGGTGGTACTGCGAAAAAGCTCAAAAATCATTTTAGTACCATGTGTACTAAAATACCAAAAAGGGTGGTCTTTCGAAAAATCTTCAGAAATCTTTCAAAAATTTTTCCAAATTTTTAAATATTTTTTAAAAATATTTTTATGTTCAGTTTAGTAATAAAATTATATTATTTTGCAGATTGATGCACTAAAGTCGACTAGGTTTGTAACAATGACCCCATTTTGGTAAATTTAAAGCTGTAAAAGGGCAAAAAATGGGTGGTATCTATGTTAAATTGCTCAAAATAATTTTAGTACATGTGTACTAAAATAACATCTTCGAAAATAGGTGGGGGTATGTCAAAAATTAGCGAAAATCCTTTTAGTACTCATGTATGTCTTACATTTTAGTACTGACCCCCCCCTGGTACCATACTTTTTAAAATAACCCCAATATAGGGGAATTGTTTACCGAAAGAAAATTTCGGATAATACAATTGATTAGAGCACCCGTTTTTTGCTTCGTACATTACGGTCCTCAAAATATTATTATTATTATATTGTTATTGTTCGCCAATATATTCTTTTATTTACTTTAAAAAAGAAATTCCTATATTCGTTTATGATTGTTAAAACTGAGAGCAAAATATTTCTTGTGCATTCTTTACTTTCACTCTCTGTTGGAGTTTACTTTTACTTTCATTATCAACATTATGTAAGTTTTTATCATAATTTTACGATCGTAAATATTTGTAGTTCCATTGCTTACTTATTTCTTTTTTGTTGCATAAATTCACCGTAGTAAACAAAAGCGAGAAAAGATTATGCCATTGTTTTAGAATTATGTTATATAATTTAAGTTTTATGATAATTATTAGGAATAATCAGCATACTTTATGCATGGATTGTGAATCGTAGATCGTTAGATCGTGCATCTTAAATTACACCAACCCCTAACTGTTCATATAAGATTTATGTGGGAAACACATATTTGGACTTTGTACCCAATGCTGCACACAAGCACTGAAGGTAGAATCCCGCAATAGCAGGGCAAAAAGCAGTTTTTTTAAGTTTGCAGAAAAACACCACATAGAAGATCTTTCAAATTCAGTATGTGAATAGAGCAAATAGATGTTATATCATTAGCAACAAAAGCAATCTGGGGGTGGAGGTACAGTTGCAATTTCGGTGTCTGTGTTTGCATCTCTACCGGGGACTTATCAAGGTGAAAAAAGGAACCCTAGACCAACAAATGAACAAATTTTCTAAAATTGAGTTTTGAAATTTCCAAGGGGTTAGATATTGATGATTCCTGGCATACTGGTTGTTGAAGATTTCCAAAGAGCTATATAACGTTTCTAGGGAATTATCTTTCCTTTTATTTGGAAAAATACATCAATATTTGTTTTCCCGCATCTCATTGAATGCTTGCCCCCATAGTATTAGTAATGGATTGGGGAATGTGTGAAGCTGAAAAAGTCAAAAAATGATCACTAATGATTTCAATGAATCTATTTATTGACTGAAAAGAAAAGGGACTAAACAAAAAATGGATGGCTAAAACTCCAACATCAGGATTAGAAACTAGGCTAGGCTTTTCTCTTTCACCCCTCTCACAACTAAATTGCTGACTTTAGTTGAATACTTAAATGTAAAAAAAGTTTCTGCCATGAAAAGTTAAATAATAATATCGAAATCTGCATTAAAAAATGAAAGATAGGAAATAAGTATCTACTTATGTTTTGTTTTTTAAGATGTATGTTCTTACAAAGATGACATAAAAAGACAAAAGTTTTTTAGGAGAACGCAATGACCTTTTGAATATAATTATTTAAAATTGAGGAGATCATGCAGAATGATGATACATCAAATATAGACCCAGCAAAACAATGATGAAAAAACTCAAATTTGGAAAAAGTTATTGGATTTTACTTTTAGAAAAATATTAAAAGACTGGCCCTGAGAGGAGACATTTTTTTAAAATTTTTTCTTTGCAATTCGGGTCTAAAAATATTAAATTGCTTTGTTAAAACCTCATTTTAATTTTTTCTAGAGTTGAGTTCAGACCATCAAAATGATGAAGAATCTCCTGTTTATCGGAAGCTTAGTGCTGATCACTAATCTCTGTGACTCTCAAGACTTCCAATACGACCCATTCGCTCACTTAAGCAGACAATATTCGGAAGATTCTTTCAATATCAGCTCAATCAATATTGAGCAGATTCATGATCAACTTCAAACTGTCAATTTAGCCAAACTTTTCCAAAATTTCAACACAGTTTCAGATGAGGCAGCCTGTTTGACAGCGCTGCTCAAATTATTTGCTCCAGTGCTAGCAATTAAACATTGGACTCCTGAGGCAATTCTTAATCTCCTCAGTCAACCTGTTGGCAAAGGTAAGTCTGTTTCAGTTTTTAAGAATTGATTGTATCAGGGTCAAGATTTGGAACAATTGTTTTAGAATACAGAGCCTTAGTAAACTTTTGAGTAGGTTCAATCACAAAATTTCTGAGCTGTATGTTATGATAATTATTTGTTACCCAGTGCTAAAAGTTCATCCAACTCAGATTTTGACCTCAACCAAATTTAGAAACATTACTCTGTCAGAATTAGTGAAATTTCATTAAAACTTTACACAATTTAGTGTATTCTTAATGTCTAGTCCATTTTCCTTCCTTGCTTTGACAATAATTTACCAGCTTTATAGTTAAAATCCTTTTGTTCGGATGAAACATTTACATAGAATATTTTGATTGATAAAACCCATTTAAAATCCTAGTAGTACAAAACACTTTCCATTTTTTTATCTTAGTACTTGATTCTTGGGGAAAACCACCATCTCGCATTCTGTCTGGCAACTTGGTGTGGCTTGGTGCTTATGATGAATGTGTAGCAGTAGATGACATGAAATATTGTTCATCCTCGATGGCACTTGGAGGAAAGGTGAGTCTTTTGAAAAGGAGATTTCAACAATTTCTAAGGAAAAAGAAAGAAAATAATTGTTTCTCCAGGGGGGGGGTACATGTTCAGTGTAGTGACCCATGGCCGGTGGGGTGGTGGTTTTTCGAAGTTATTTCCATTTAGTACATGGTAGTAAAAAGGGTGGTCTCATAAAAAAGATCCCAGAAAAAATTACTACCATGTACTAAATTAGGTGGTACCAAAGTAAACTTGAATTTTAAAGGATAGTACAATGTAGTATATTCAGCTAGATTTGATCAAACCAAATCGAAAAACTGCCAGTTGTATTATCGTACTGCACTGTACTGCATGTGCCATAACTAAAATCTTTCTTTCTTCTTTCTTTCTTTCTTTGTTTATTTTTCTCTTTCTTTCTTTTTGTTATGTTTAGAAATTTCAATTTCGAATGTTTGAAATATTCGAATTTCGAATGTTTACATAAATCAGTGCTGATTTCGCCGTGACATTTAATATTATTGAAGGACTTACTTATTCAAAACGTAAAATAGTCATTAACTCAAGAAATGATTTTCAATAGGTTTACCGTATTACTTCGAATAAACGCCCCTTTGAATAAACGCCCCCTCGAATAAACGCCTCCTTGGAATGGACGCCCTCTCTAGTGGAGGGGCGTTTATTAGAAACTTATGACTTTCAATACAGATTTTAGTCATTTCTTGTAACCAGAGCAGTTCTCGATGCAATTTTAATCCTTAAACCAAAGAAGTTTTGCACTAAAATCCTGATAAAGAACTAAAACAAAGAAAGGGCATAGTTGCTGTAAATATTCGACTTTAGACTAAATAATAAAAAAAAACGCCCCCTTCTTTTAAACGCCCCTCTTAAAATTGAAATTTTTTTCGAAGTAATACGGTAAGTAGGTTCAAGGAGCCAGCGAAAGCTTTTCTATCCCAAAATTTTAGAAAAAAAATCATGGTTAGTATCAATGACTGCATTTGTTATTGCTTTTCAGTACTTTTTCAAAAGAACCAGAAAGAATGGTTATTTGTATTAAAAATAAAGACAAAGTAAATGGTACAGGTGTGGTTAGTTACCTGCAGCGTATTAAAAGGGTGTTGTAAAGATTCAAAATAGGTGATGGTAGCCACTACAGGGTATTAAAAGGGTGGTATGAGGATTGAAATGGGTGGTGCTAGCTACTACAGGTTACTAAAAGGGTCTGAAGGGTGGTATAGGGATTTATATGGGCGGTGAAACACTGTGTCGTCAAACCAGAAAATTGTCGTTTCAGTTAATTTTCTGAATATAAACGAGATTCAAGGATCTTTTACTAAAATAGCAAGTTTTTCGGAGTAAATTTTCAATTTGTTCAATTGATTCCTAAGAATCGATGAGAGTCGAGAAAGGCTAGGAAAAAACAAAAAAGAACTGTCATTTTACTTACCAAATTTAATATCTACAACATTTCAGTAAAACAAAGTCTAAGATGGCAGATCTTACTATTAAAAATTAAAATGTCCCCCAAAGGAAAACAACTTGAATTTTAGGTCAGAATTCAAATAAATAAAACAAATCAGCATTCCTTGTTATATTTTTCAAAAGAAATTTCGAAATTCTGAAAAGTCTGGTAAAATTCGGAATTCCGGAAATTAAAATAATTCTGAATTTTGAAAAATAAAAAACAATTCGGAATTCCGAAAAATCGAAAAATTCGGAATTCCGAAAAATAAAAAAATCGTAATTTCGAAAAATAAAAAATTCGGAATTCCGAAAAATTAACATCCGGATTAACATTAAAAATTACTACACTTGAAGATGCTGTTGAAATCTTTGGACAGTAATATGCTTGTAGTTCTTTTCAACAATATAATAAGATATCTATTTATATAAAACAATATTCAAAAGTATAATTAGCTTCTAAATTGTTCTAGAAATAACTAGAAATAACAAAATATCCAAACACTTCCCATATTTTCTAAATTTGACGAACAAATTTGGTCATTGTCGTCAGGGATCATAAAATTTTTTATACCTTGAATCACTTAGCATAGAGAATTCAAGTCGAATTTTGCTACGCCACTCATATCTTAGAAAATAATAGCTTGCATGCTTTTGAATTTTAGGTTATTTAGGTTAACTTTCAAGAACACCTGTACAAGTTCTTTTTTTAAGAACATCCAAAATTTTGGAGCCTTTGGATAATCTTAACTTTTAAAGCCTAAAATTATTCTTAATATGTTCTTATTTTCCCAATTTCGCGTTTATTTTTGTCCATTTCGAAATCGGGCGTTTTAGAATCCGCAAACCCTTAAAATGTTCTTAGCATGTTTTGAGCATTTTGGCCATCGAAGCCTTATGTTCTTATATAGATTGTTCTTACAAAAAACGTGTACTAACATAAGAATTCTGACAGCCTTTGAGAGTGCATTAGTTCAGGCTTAGTTTTCTAAGTAATAATGTTTGAACATTTCCAACAATTCAAGAATCAAATGTGGAGCAAGATCGTTGTTTGTTATTAGCCAGCTTGTACCCATCACACGCCGTTTTTATTGTCACTACATATCCAAGAGTTTATAAGAAACACGACGATCGAGAATTGGCTAGGTTGTAATTAACGTCGAGGAATCTTTGATCATAATCGTTTCAATTCTTCCAGATTTTTTTTCGTTAGAAGGGGTGATCGGGACAGACATCGATTTCGGTTACAGTATTAGTCAATTCGGAAATGGGCATTTTGGATGTGCGTGTTGACATATCAGCTGTAACGAAAAATGAACATTATTAAATGATTAGTATTTGTGTGCACTTCATGCTGTATCCAAAATGTCTGAAGAAATTTGACAATGTATTTCCTCGATGTGTTTGGGTACGCAATTTTACACAGCAATCAAGCAATCATGCCAATGCAAAGAAAAAGTTAACAAAGTCAGAACATGGTTTGTCAAATTTCTTCAAAGAAATTTATTGCAAATCTCGATTAAAAACTTTTTATGAATTACTACAGAGAAATCAGGTTTTTCTTAACAAAATCTTTTCAAATTTACGAACCGGTACAACCACAAGTACTTAAAAAAGGTGAATATATGAAATAAATTATAAATTACGATCTTACCATTTTTCTTCAGATGCTAAAATGTTATCTTTTCTTGAAATTCATTTTCATATCACAGCTACACATCAATCTTTCGTGGCTGATAGTAATAAGCAAGAGCTCTTTTTTCAGTTGATTAGATTAAAAATATAATTCTCAATAACCCCCTGTTTTTATCATCCTCTCAGCTATTATGTGCATATAAGTTCAAACTATGACAGGGGGTAACTAAAAATTCTTTATTAATAACAAAAGGCTCTGTTAACGAAATTTTTGACGCCTTCGCAAAAGAATACAATGAATCACGAAAAAATTAGCTTGTGTGAAGAAACCAATTAATTTAATTGAATTTTAAAATCATTCCGAAATACTTCAAAGTATCATAGGTGACAAAATTTTTTTTTCTTTTCTTTCTCGAAAAACAGAAGATATGAGTTTAATCATGAGGTTTCATTTACGAAAAAAGTTGCTGAAATACTGAATGTATAAAAGTATAAGAGCAAAAGAAGATATGATATCAGAGCGGGTTAGAGCGCCAGCATGTTTAAAAAGTCTGCTCTCGTGGATTCAGCCTTTTTAATGACAGCGAGGTAGTCAGAGCTGTGTTTTTATCGAAGAAAACATGCTATCAATAAGAGTTCCATCTAGAGCTTCGACTGAAGTACTGTCCCACCATCAAGAAAATAGATAATAACAAACACCAGAGATGGCAAGCCGATGACGAACAGAATAACTGCTGTAAGTTTTCTCGTCACACTGCACATATTTATCACACCTTAGTAATTTTAAAAAGAATTCAGAATGCAGCGCAAACAGCGAATGCTGGACGTTTTATTTTATTTTGAGAGCTTTTTGATTGCACACAAAATTATTGAATGCTAGAAGGATGTGAAACTGTACAAGTGAAACATTAACTCTTTCTTTTTTAAGGTAAATGTTGGGACTTGCGCACGTTCACAGCTGAATAGCGCTGACAAAACTGTGCTATAAAAGCAGCATCTGAACGAGTATTGAAGAAAATGCTGACTAATGTGAATTATTGGAAAGATTTCAATGAAGAGGTGGTCATGCAAAGGAAAGATCAATAAGTTTTTGCTATTACAAATGGTGAATACTACCGAAAGCAAATTACAGGATTTAAGAAAGCATAGAGGTATAAAGAAAGACAGGAGATGAATTTGTCGGTAATTGGTCGTTTAAGTCTTTTGATTTCTTTTATGTAATAAATCAAAAGAAATTCTAGGCTCGCCCGATGAAATGCGACTTTTTAGTAGAACTCAAGTTTGCTCTGAACATTCTTACTATCAGCATCGAAGATTTCTAGCCTTCTAATATACGAGAATAAAATAAAATTTAGCTCCACGAAATAAGTTTGCGTTCAATTTTGTCATCCATTAAATTTTGTTTTGAAAAGATATTTTCTCAAGCCAGAAAATAAAAAGTTCTTTATAAGCACACACAATTTCAGACCCAATTTGTAGACAAAAAGTCGCTGGAGAATTTTGGAGGAAAGTATTAAGCAATAGAGTTCACCTTGAAGAAAATGTTCATCGAAAAATCTTGTCATTTGATGAAGGATTGCAAAGTTTACAGGCCCTTTTTTAATCCAAATATTTTCTTACGCCAATGTCAGAAACAATGAATCTCGTCTCATCTTATTTCCAACACTTAAGTTAGCCAATAAGATTTCACCTATCAACAAAAGAGCTCATTAAAAATGCACGATATATGAGATTATGAGCATGCATACCTCGTATTTTTTTTAATCGTAGGGCGAGCATGGTTACAATAGCATACTTCTCCTGTTTCTTTATACCTCCATGAAGAAAGTAATACACGATGAATTCAAAGAGACTCCTGTCAAGTACAACAACCTATACATCACATCAGATAATACTTTGTAAATACCCTAACTATCAGCAGTAATATTGGTATTGCAGTTACATCGTCTTAATCTGAATCTTAATTTCCAATTTTTTCGGAATTCCGAGTTTTTATGATTTTTCGGAATTCCGAATTTTTATGATTTTTTCGAAATTTCTAATCTTTTTTATTTTTCGGAATTCCGAATTTTTACTATTTTTTCGGAATTCCGAATGCTTCTGACTTTTCGAAATTCTGAATATTTCCAATTTTTCGGAATTCCTAATTTTTCTAATCATAATGTTTCCTAAACTTTTCAATTTTCGGAATTCCGAATTCTTCACCTCTAAGAATTTCATTTTTTTTATCTTACTTTCAAATTTTGGTAGATTTCACTCCTGAATATCTTTGAGTTATGGTGAAAATTTTTGATTATATTATAGAAACTATTTTAGTACTTTCTTCAACATAATTCTTCATTTGTGAATTATTAGTAAAGCTTTACCTTTTTTATCTATTCAACTCAGAAAAGAATTACACCAATTAGCACAGTGTTCACTCTTTGTAAAAAAATTAACGAATCTTCAATCCGCTACTTTTTTTATTAGAATTATGACTTGAAAAGAGTATTAGAGTCAGATTTGCATATTTCTATGAGAAAGTACCTTAATTTTTAATGTCTATTCAGATTAATTTCTTAAGACAATTATTCAAGCTGAACATCCGTCAAAAGTATAACTTAAATCCGAGTCTTAATTCAAGTATTCTTAGGTTGATCTTCTTCGATTTTCAGAAGCAGTAAAATAAATAGGAGTCGATTAGACTTCCTTTATTCTGTGCCGACTTTTCACAGTAGTATAGAAACAAATGGATACATTTTTCCTACATTTTTAGAAACGACAATTTTCTGGTTTGACGACACAGTGTTGTGATATCTACTACAAGGTACTAAAGGGTGGTATAAGGATTCGAATTGGTGGTAATAGCTACTACATGGTAGTAAAAGGGGTGGTCCCCTAAAAAAAATCCCAGAAAAAACTAGTACCATGTACTAAAAAAGGGTGGTGGTCCCAAATTTTTTAAAAATTACCGAAAATCAGGTTATTACCCCATGGGTTACTACACTGAACATGTACCCCCCCCCTGGTTTCTCTGTTTAAAAGATTTTCTGTTTTAGATGGAGACCTTTTAATGAAGTAAAGCTTTGTGTCATGAGGCATTCAAAATTAATTTATACAGTATATACTATATAAATGTGGCCCCCAAAACGTTTATCTAAATTGAAATCTTTCTAGTGAATTCAGAAAATAGGGAAAGTTAAAAAATTTTCTTGTGAATTAAGCTTCAACATGTCTAGTTTCTTTCCCAAAAGATAATTTTCTTTTAGAATAAAGGTTTTTGTAAGATTTTTTTCCAGTCAGAGTCACATTCTTCTAATGTCCCCTAAAACGGAGGTTTGGTTTTTTTGAAATATCAAAAAGCATAGCACCGACATCAAATTACTATCAATAGGTATGAAACCAATGCTTTACGACTTAAAAAAGTCAACATTTACTTTTCTCTTTATCTTTATACAAATAGTTGTCAAAACGTAGGTTAGTAGCCCCCAAAACGTCGATTCTAATTTTTGAAAAAACAACGAAGAAGAAAATTAGCCAAGTTAAAAATGCAATTTTGGTATTTCTCTTTTTTCGGACTCAAGAGAAATGTGTTATGATTGAATCTAAAGCTTTTCCAGGTTTTAAAGTACGAACATGAAACCTCCGTTTTGGGGGCCATATACTGTACATAATAAAATCCATCTAACTTTGCTTGACTTATTCCTGCTTAGTCACCATGTTTGGTTTTAGGTGGGTGCTAGTGACCTGATGAAATATTTTTAACATAGTAATCTTTCTATTTGAATATTTCCTTTCTCTTAATTTTTATTTCGTTTACTTTTTTACAGTATCCTGGTCGATTTGGATTTTGCTTTCCAAAAATTTGTTCAGCAAACGATTTGTCTCCTATTATTGCTTTATTGAATAATCGTAAGATTTATTTTCTATTTTTTATTTTTTTAAATGATTAGGAAAATAAAATGTCAATTTTTATTAGCCAGTCACAATGAGCAGTCAATATTTTCCGAAAGTTCTTTATTCACGAAACATAGTAAATAATTAACTCTTTGGAATATTATTTGTTTAAACAAAGTTGTAACTTCTTTTCGCAATTTTCAGAAACAAAAGGAGCTTTGGTATTTGGCAAAGACTTGACTTGTGAGAAAGAAAATTCCTATGATGGTGTTACAAAATTTGCATTGTAAGTTCCAACAAAGTCTCTGACAAGCATATTTCTCAATAAGACACATTCATGGTTTCAGCCCCCCCCCCAGTAATCTGAAGGGCACCTAGGCCAAAAGTGTCAATTCAAAAAAATTATCGGCTGAATAGGGGTACCTAACTCAAGGCAATTTTTCAAGGGGACTTATACTCGTTGGTGGCACCATATGCTTCAATGGGGGCACCTGAAAAGTGGGCTGAAACCATAATTTTGCTCTTGGTAAATCTTGTATAGTAGGATGGTCTCAGTATATTTCTTTGTAGTAAAGGATGTAGCTGATGTTAGCTGTCCAAGTATCAGAATTTGAATCTCATTATTTTCTTAAGTGGAAGATTATTTCTGGTTTAATTAATGTTAATGTTACTTGATTTTTACTTACTATTCCATATCCTTTTCCTTTCACTTTTAGTGTAGTATGTGGCCTTTTGCTTGCTTTGAGTTTGATGGGTACCTGTTATGACGTCATAAAAAAACTTCGTAAAACTCCTTACAATAACTTGACAGAAGAGGACAATCATATTAATCAAAATGGTGACGTCTCAGTGCTTTCTAGCAGTGTTAGTAAATCGGAATTGCCAAAAGAAGATAGTGTTGAGACTATGCGAGTCAATGGGCCAAATCAAAGTATGCTTTTTTATTAACACAATGCGCTTGACCTTTTGAAATGATTTCCAAGATAATGATGAAATTCTTTTCATCTAAAGATACATTTCTAAAACACTACAATACAACAATATTGTTCACCATTTTGAATGTTTTCTGTGCTTTTGCCAGTGATATATACAGCCAATTCGATTGACTTCAAAATTTGCCATACTCACCAACTTTGCCAAATCCATAATTTCAATGTCAAAAGATCACAGTCTTGTGGCAAAACCTTACACTGCTACTCTGCCATTTTGATTTCTGTTTTGTGATGCTTTGTCAGCAGTTTTCTCTTGGCGTTTGTAAAGCGCAAAGTGTTTATACGCGCAGGCTATTTTTTTAACCAATCAATTTGCCGATCGGCATTGTTTTGCTTTGTCATTGGAAGGTGTTCTATTTTATCTTTCATAAATCTTTGCCAAAAGTGGCAAAAAGAATGCCAGATTCACCACATCTTTTTTATTTGACACTTTTGGTGCTCAAATTATGCCACAATTTTCTGTGATTTTGCCAGTGATTTATTTACATTTTAGTGATGTATACATTGGAAAACAATTGAAGAGATTTTATGATGTCTCACTTCTTTTGCTTTTGTTTTTAGAATTCAGTGTCATCCATGACTTTTTGATGGCATTCTCCATCCCTAAAAACATAACAGCAATCTTATCAACAGAATCACCAAAAGGGGCTATTGGATCAATCAATGGAATAAGAGTTCTCAGCATAACATGGGTGCTAATTGGACACGGATATGTGTTTGGTGCAAGTGTTTTTAGATTTGGTAATGATAGCCGTTTCATAATGAAGGTTTATCCTTATTTAAATTTCTTCCTTAATTTCTAATAGCATTACTATATATTCGATGCTTCTAATTCTAAATTCCTAAAAATTGTTTTTTGTTTAGATAATATTCTTCCAGTGTCGAACGAATTGATGCATAGTTTTGCATTCATGGCCATTTCCAACGCAACTTTCTCAGTGGATTCCTTCTTTC
The DNA here is from genome assembly GCF_902728285.1 of Clytia hemisphaerica. NCBI lineage: Eukaryota > Metazoa > Cnidaria > Hydrozoa > Leptothecata > Clytiidae > Clytia > Clytia hemisphaerica. The sequence continues at coordinate 131,519 of NW_027104580.1, forward strand.
TACTCAGGTACATTTAACTTGTTGAAATTTCTCTTTTACTTTATCTATCAGCTATGTGTCCTGATGTGTCATAGATCACTTTACATATTCGGTCATTATGGGTGTCACCCCTTGATAGCTACGGCGTAGACCTACCTTAAAAAATAATATTCCCAAATTCCTTTGTTTTCACCCAGTCGCAGTTTTCTCAAACATTTCAACCTTTTTACAATTTTGTTTAAAAATTCTCTCTATTTAAACTTTTCTACACTTGAACAATCTAAAATAATTTATCTGTAGCTCCTACTAGAGTCATATAGCGCAGTATACCCTGCTTTAATTCAAAAGAAAAGACGAGAGAGAAATCATGAAAAGAACCAAAAACTTTTTTTTCGGCCGCCAGCTTGACTCTTTTTACCGTCACCTGGTGGATAAGAAACTAAATAATTTTACAGTTGGTCTAAGATATGTTACAATAACGAGGGTACTGAAAATGCACAGCTTATTTGGGGGACCTAGCTTGGATGAGCCAAAACTACATCACTGAGATTGGTTGCCAAATAATTTTTTTATAGTTAACTTCTAGATTTCATAGCATTAAAGGAGAGCTTTCGGCTACGGTTGAGGGTTCAACCCCCAGCCAGGTCATACCAAGGACTCACATAATAATTTGGTACTTTAAAAAGGTTCATCAGTTGTGGAACTTCTAATTCTTTCTTTGCAAATCAAAAATTCATTAAAATACCTCCATTTTTTTGTTTGTAGTGGACTTTTGGTTGGTTATTTGACCATTCGAAGATTGGACAAACTACCCATGACAACTAGCAAATTGATTGCACTATTTGCCAAGTCAAATTTACATCGTTACATCAGGTGTTTATAACTCATTGTTTTCTTAATTGTTGATCATTTTGTTTAGCAAGTAAGCCAAAGTACACCACTCTTTCAGTAACCCAGGTCGGGTTTAGAAGCTCACTAGGGTGGTAAAGAAAATAACAGGGTTTCACTGGGGTAGATTTTTTGGTAAGTTTTCTCTTCGGACAGATATAACAGGTTATTATTTCTCTAAAGAACTGCTTTCTAAAATCTCAAAATCAAATAAATCCACAAAGGTGAAACAATCCTCAGGAATCTTTGTACTTAAAAATTGAAGCCTTTTATCTGATGCTTTTCAAATTAACATTCACAATTTAATAAATTTAGCTCAAAGAAAGTCCTCGCCCTCATCATCTGAGAGTTTTTATACATTTTCCTTCTTCTTCCAGGTTGACCCCATCTTTGATGTTTGTGATGCTCATTTGGTCAAGCTTCTATCCACGAATGATCACTGGTCCAAATAAGATGTTTTTTCAAGATTCATCAAACTGGAATAAAAATTGTGAAAAATACTGGTGGAGTAATATATTGTACATCAATAATTTCTGGCCAACAGACTTTAATGCTGAGGTAAAGAATTGTTTTTTTTTCGAGTTTGAGACTTATTATTAGCCACAAAGATAAAATTTAAATAGAATATCCCAATAAATGACTTTTTAGATAGTATTTTTGGTTTTCATTAATTTATTACCCATTCCAGAAAAAATTGAAAATTTGAAAAAGTCTTGTCTCAACACAAATTATTTTAAGTTTATTTTAGATTTGAAACTTTAACTACCAACTACTAAGTAAGAAAAAATACCAAAATGTGAAGGTTGGTTGGCTGGCTACTTTCAAAATATTAAAGTTTTTTGTTCTAATTTTTTTCTTTTCAGTGTATTGCATGGGTATGGTACTTGGCAAATGACATGCAATTCTACATTCTTTCTCCTTTCATCTTGGTTCCAATGCTCATGTAAGATTCTATACCTTTCACTTTGTTTTTCCTAAACAAGAAAGATTAAACTATGCCTATTCTTTTTTAAATGTTTTCTCAACTTCAGTTGAGCTAATGTGTAGAACCTAAGAATTTCTGTCTGTGTGTTGTTTTTGTGTATGTCCTAAAACTTGGGGGCAGCCTGAAGACCTCAAAAGTGGCTGGATTTATCCGAAATATGGCAGACTTTTTTCTTGGATGAATATCTAGGGAAATTTTTCTGGGTGAAGAAGAAAATTTTAGTGCAGTGTGTTGAGCATATGCGCGGCCATTTTATTATTGCTTCCACACACACAATGAATAGAAGACATTTTTAACTGCAGTGGTTTTGTCTGTGTAAATATAAGGAAGTTGCTGATTTCAAATTTGCGTAAATAATATTTTAATTTGTTTTTTAAAGGACTGAAAATATGAGTCGAACCAGAATCTATTTTGGTCGGATATTTCATCAATTGGGTTGGACAATGTCAGATGTCCGACTGTTATTTCAGGCCCTATAAGAATCATGAAAACTCAAAAGACCAAGAAGATGTATTTCATATTTTCTCATCTACTTTTTACAAAATTACCTTTTCACTTACAGTCTTGAGCGTCGATTCACCAACTCAGCTATCAGTAAAAGATTGTTTCCAATATTGTACATTGGAGCATGGACCTGTGTCTCTCTTATCATCACCGCAATCATCTATCAAGTGTATAACCTTCCCGCTATCGGTCAAAACCCTAAAAGGTATGTTTAGTATAGGTGGCGGTAGTTAGCATAAATTCTTCAGTTTTCAATCAAAGGTCTAGCTGCTATGGTGAATTTATTTATATTAAATTCCTATTTTGATAATAATATTTTCTTAACAAAAAGAATTGAAAATACAATTTTGTATAGGGGTATCTATAAAGTAAGTAAGTCTTAGTCAAAGCGATTTTTCCACTTTCACACAAATACCTTTTTTTCACAAAAATATATTTTGGTTAAATTTAGGTTGCATACCTTTTAATGTTCAAAACCAAAAAACTGAAACTGTTTCACTAAAATGCAAATGGTTTGGGTTTGTTTACCTAAACAAAGAAGCTGTTAAATTGCTAATTCGATTTCTAGGATCTTGCCTGAAGTCACAGCAACAAATTTCAAAATGGTAGCCCAGCGCTTTTAGTGAACCAGCGTAAGCAAAGTGTAGTGCTTGGTTAGAATAATGGTTTAGCAAAACAAAAAATCAAATGGTACAGTTTGTTTGCTAAACCTTCGGTTTAGCGAACGAAGAAAACACAGAAAATAAACTGTTGGCTTTGATCGTCTGTTTAGGTAAACTTTTAAATGAATCGATGCGTTCGCTAAACCCTCTGTTTCACTTTTTGGGGTTTTTGGCTAAATGGTATGCACCCTTAGTACTTTCCTTTAAAAAGCTGCACTTTAAAAATTGGAAAAGTGGGTTGGTCTAAAAAGCAGGGTAGCCTAAAAACTTATAAACAGTTATATGCCTATATAGGCCTAAAACGACCAAAAAGACCAAAAACAGCTAAAAATGTCCAAATTTACACTGTTGTAATTTTTTATGATATATGATGTATAACTTTCTAATATAGCTTAAGGATGCTGAGAAAATACTCAAAAACTTAAGTGTCCACATACTTTAAAGTTTTTAATTTTTTACTCTGGTCTGTGACTCCACAACTAGGCGAATTCGATATCCAAATTGGCTACAACAATTGGCTGCCCTGCTTTTTAGACCAACCCAAATAAGTATTGTTCTCTCAAGAGCGCTGAAAAGCATTTTGTTACTCGCCTTGAAACTTTAAAACAACTTTTTTTGATGCTCCAAGGAATCGGATTTTAGGAACACAAATTTAACATTACAATCTTAATTTTTTTTATTTCAGGGCTAGCAGTAATGAAGGTCAAAATAAAGTTTATGGCAAACCGTACACAAGAATTACACCGTATCTGGTCGGTATTGTCTTGGGTTATCTTTTCTCAAGGCGATTGTTTGTCAACGATAAAATGAAAAAGGTAAACAATAATTTACAGACCAATAAAAAGGTCTCTTTTTAATATGACCACTCTTATACTAAAGATAACTAGGTTAGGAGATTCCTTTGCGTCAGTTTTTTTCTCCACCTTTTTTGCCTAAAGAAAAGATTACTTCATAAAAAAAAAATTGAAGGAAGTTCAACTTTTTTCAACCATTACATCAATGTTGACCAATGGAAGATGCTTTACTTTTCAACCGACCAATGTCCTTAGAAAAGCGTTAAAAAGTTTTCGCTCGTTTTGCGCGAAAGTGGAAACCGGCCTTTAAGGACGTGCAAGCGCGTGGTTGTTCCCATTTGAAACTTGTTGTTGTTTTGGTCTATTTCAGGGCTTTGACGCATTTTTCAAGTTTTTACAAGTCAAGTCGACTGACTCTCTTTCTCTTAATATTTTCAGGCTTTTGTCTTTTTTGGATGGGTATGTGCATTCATAATTGGTTTGCTTGTCATCTACGGGCCATACTGGAAAGCCGTTCAACCTGGAGCAACGTTCTTCAACGACTTTCAAAGGACTATGTACGGAACATTCATGCGATTCGCTTGGGCTGTTGCGTTAGCTTGGGTTGTGTACGCCTGTCATAATGGCTCTGGAGGTTTGTACCTTTTTCTCATATTAACTAGCATGCTTTTGAAAGTTTGGCCGAATAATACTACTAAACGTTGAAACTATCCAAATAATGTGAACTAAATAAAGTTAATGACAGAAAAAAGCTAAATTTAAAATTTCAAAGTATCTTCTACTAAAAACATTTTGTCAATTGTTGTTGTTGTTGTTCGTGTGTCAGGCATTTATCAAAGTTCAACAAAAGAAACTGTTAATGTAATATAATTATTGTAATCATAAAAAATACTGACTCCTCATTTAATATTGTGTCACATATAGTACTGTTTTCTCTCCTCAAAAGAAAGTTTTACTCAGAGATTCTCATAAACCAGGGAAAAAGTTGCTAAAAAGCTCAACCCTGTGATTAACCGTCATCGATTGTAAAGATGTCATTCCTCAAAATTTAAATGTTATTTCAGTGCCGTAGGAAGCATTTCCATATTGGGGGGGGCTGAAGTTTAGCTCTAGATTGCTTGAAAATGCACTCAATTGTGACAATTATGACAAATTAAAAAAGAAAAACTTTGCATTTTGCAAAATAACCATTTTTGAAAAAATTATTAGGGGGGCATAGCCCCCCCCCTTGCTCCCCCAGTTGCTACAGCACTGTATTTTCATTTGTTTTTAGGGTTCATCGATTCTTTCCTGTCTTGGAAAGTATGGATTCCGTTGAGTCGACTGACGTACGGAGTTTATCTGCTTCATATCCTCGTCATTTATTACTTCTTCGCAAGCAGAGAAACGGTCTTCCATTACCAACATAATTTGTTTGTAAGTTTTTTATTTAAATACCTTATCGGGAAAAACTTCGTCGGGAAAATTTTCGTCGGGGAAAATTTTTTTCGGGGAAAAATATTCGTCACTTGCTGGTTTTGGTAAACGCATTAAGGCCAGGAAAAATTTTCGTCGGGGAAAAATATTTGTCACTTGGCCAAAATTTCGTCACTTTTCCCCGACGAAATTTTCCCCGATATGGTAATATCCAAACCTTCGGGTATTCTTAACTTTTTTAGTTTTTTAAGCCTAAAAATGTTCTTAACATGTTCTTATTTCCACCATTTCGTGAGCATATTTTTACCATTTTTTTCAAAGAAAATAGGTGATTTAGGGTCTCCAAACTTGTTCTTGATGTTTTGGCCATCGAAGCCTTATGTTCTTATATTATAGTTTGTTCTCATTAAAAAAGTGTACTCTTTTTACATAATTTGACGTCTAATAAGTAAAACTGTAATGTCGAGCTCTTTTTTGTTTTCACAGGCATTTGATTTGGTTTCAATGACTTTTGTTTCGTTCGTTTGCTCATTTATGATGGCTTTGTTCCTGGAATACCCTGTCCTGAACCTGGAGAAACGTTTTCTGATGTAGAATTATGAATGGTTCACACATTTTGTCTGTAAGAAGATTTTTTTATATTTGATGTTTTGCTATTCATGATATGCACCACTGGAGAGTCTTCTGAGAACTTTTAAAATTTTCATGTACGTCACTTAAACAATAGAAAAAGTGACGTATTGGGTGGAACAAAAACAGGAAAGTTGCATAATTTCGTGAAGTCATTGCAGTGGTGCATATCATGAATTGACCATAGCTTCTTTTTGGCAGACAGCTTTTTCTTCGACATGAGGTTGGATTCTGAAAGAGTTTTACAGAACTCATCTCATTTAGACGTTTGTTATGTTCTATCGAAGGGCTTTCTAACATCGCGCAGCGCTCAGTTCCATTTCATATTCTGACTAAAATAAATTTATAAAATTTGAAAATTCAAATTTAAGTCCGATGCATTCAAATTCAAACTCAATGCATTCAAATTTTATTTACTTTATGATGAACTTTTAATATTTCTTTAAAGTAGTAAAGGTTTGCAAATCGGCCATTCCCATTATTTTGAAAGTCATTATCTGATGAATCTAGGAAATTATTCTGTCAGAGACTAAAAAATTTGCAGACAGTCTAAGTTCACAAAAAACCTACACCGTGTCCACCCCATTACCTTGTCACCTGATCACACCCGCCCTTTCCGCCCTAACGATCACCTTGTGCATCTCGATAATCGCCTATTCCAGCCTATTCCGCCTTGATTATTTTGGCATTCTATTCTTTGAAACACATTTTCAATTTACATTTAAACATTTTTGCACTCTAGAAGCCATTACTTTAAATGCTTGAATCTGTACGGGTTGAAGGCCATTGCAAGCGTCAATGATAGCATTTTCAAGTTCATCCAGCAGTGTCATAGGCTGTTCGTTTATTGCTTTTGTTCCAAAGGTTACTTCAGTTTACTCCGTAGAAAGATAGAAATCACAGGATGGCGAGGTCCGGTGATCCATGGCCATTCACCTCGTTTGTTGATAGTAGTATAAGTCTGCGACAGCAGTCGGAAGCGACCCGAAGGCTCCTCTTTCGATAGCTATCTACCCGAAGGTAGGGCTTGTTCTCCCTGAAGTTCCCCACTTACCCTTGACCCTTCTCTTAATTGCTGAGCATCAAGCAGAAAGGCGTCAAGTACCATTTTGAGAATCTTTGGTATGACCCGGCTGGGGGTTGAACCCACAACCTTGCGAACCGTAGCCGGATGCTCTACCACTGCACTACGGTCGTTTACTGATAAGTTTACTGGGAAATTGACCTCGATTGAGCGGTTACTAGTGTGAATAGTTGCTTCATCCTGCTGTCGCCACGCATCAAGGCTATTTATGTAGTTTCGAGGAATATCTCTTTGAACCATGTTGTAACGGACGATCCCCAACCTAATTATTCATGGGTATCCATTTTGATGGTCACGACAAACGAAACGAGGACCTAAAAGGACCTTTAAACCCACCCAAAACATAAGCTGGTCTGCTCCCGGTTAGAATTCAACGTAAGGATTGTTTGTAAGACCGTGCCCAAACTCTGAATAATAACAAACATTCCTTGTGTTTGTGTTAACCTCGACAATTAAATTGAATATTGCTTTGTCTGAGGTGATCAAGTTTTGCAGAAAGTTTGTATCCTGTTGAACAGTTCGAAGAAAACGATTACCTAATCCTAATCATTGTGTAGGATCACCATTTTGAAAACCTTGACATCGAACCATATCGTTGATAATTTCGTGATGATCCATCATCATATTCTCTCTATCCTCAATGTTAGGTTAAAAAAATTGTGAGTTTGACTGGCTTGCTTACGCTCTTTCTTAATTCAAATTTTTGCGTCATCTTCTTCTGAGTATACCCTTATACTAAATATCAATTTTTTAACCCTCGTTATATATACAGAACTATTTTGAAATTAAATCAGCATAGGATGAAATAAAAGTTCTCTATTTTAATTGATTCATAACTTCCTGCCTTCTATCTGATTGCATCACTCTTCGATGAACACAGTAAAACAATGCGATCTTCACATCTGTATATATCACACTCGTTATATCTTAGAGTCTCTTTGGTTTTTCCATAAATAATCCTTTTGAGATTCCTTCCAAACGTGCTGACGTCAACCAATTCGTCTCGAGGAGCTTTTTCCATCATTTTGAAGGGAGTTTCAAATTCTATTCATGTTTTGCTGAGTTGTGAATCAATTACCTCGGGGTCTAACTTCTTGATCCACAATCCTTCACGTCACCGGACGTCCACACCAACCTTCGTTTGAATGATAACAGGTTGCTTGTCATGTGTATAGGAAATGTAGTAGCTAAAAGTTTAGAACATAAATAAAGATCTAGATTAAAACTAGATTAAAAGATGTAGGATAAAAGGAATAAGGATCTTTTATTACCCAAACGTAGAGGATTTGATTTTTGCATTGTAACCATAATATTAACGTGAATCAAGTTCTTACTACATACTATCCTAGAATTTCCTTTATTTTCCAGCCTTTTTTTGTTTTCTTGGCTTCAACTTCGGTCATTTGTGACTTTAGATCGTGCACCGGGAAGAACAGTTAATTTGCAATATTTCAGCATCAATTATTCCTGGATTTGAAAACCTCTATCAGCCATAACTTTAATATATAGATCTAGTACATCATAGAAGTTGCTGTCTTGACAAATGAAACGATCAGTTGCTCTACCATAGCAATGAGACAAGAAAGATATGAATCCAGCCGGTGTTATCCCAATCAAAAATTTGACGGTGCTGTGCGATTTATAATCAGACCAGGTTTGTACCTAGACTTTAAGGGATTTGGAGCTTGAGCTTCAGAAACAATGATGTCAAAGTCGGTTTGCGTTTATTTGTCGTTCAAGTCATTTTGTACAATATACTTTAACTGAAAGTTTTTATACCACCCATAGCGTCATCAGCTCATTCCTAGAGCAAGTTAAAGGGAATCTATCTCCTTGACATTCCTGGATTAACTCAAGGAGGTCGCTCTGTTTTTTCTTAAAACAATTTTTGGCATTTTTTTAAAGCGCTGTCATTAAACAATCCTCGAATTTCAACCCATCATCGATGATTCTTCTCCTTGTTATTCCCATCAGTTGTTCTTGGTCGAAATCTCCAAACCGAAGATACTGTTTTATTTTTCTTGCAAATCCTTGATTTGTTTTAACAAAATTTTTCATCACAGTATCGTAGCCAGCAAAAATAAAAACCGGTCCTTGTTTTCGACCACTAGGGTCCTTGCTCATCGACCGCATAATTGTGTCATTACCTATTGTCCGAAATCCTTTGACCCAATTCGCAAGAGCATTTGGCTTTTTCGATGGCTACCATTGTTTTGATGCCAGTACCGCCGATGTGGCTCTGCCACCAAATCGGAACTTTCCACTTCCCCCGTTTATAAGGCACCTGAAAGTAATAATTCCCTTCTTTACCTGAGGTAGTCATAAGTTCCTTAATGAGGAATAAAATCTAGTTTTTGCCATTTTTTGCCTTATCAAAACTCGCAAAACAGCATGAGAATGCTGACTCGAGAAAATGAACTTTGACTAATTTTGATTTTGACTAATATCCTATTCTTTGGCAGTCATTTCCTATTCAAATTGTATGTAACCCTTCATAAGTTTTATCCCGGGCAGTTTCAATGCTTGGAATCACCATAGAGTATAAGATGGTAACGAAAATCCCAGCTGTAGGGATTTAGAATATTCAGCGTCGAATAGGTAGTAGTAGCCAAACGTTGTTATGATACCAAGTTGGTATACAATAGTTGGTAACCTTGGGTTGGTTGGTCAATTAGTTGCCCTAGAAGGTTGTTTTCGTGATTGCGGTTTTCGTAGTGTTGGTGGTTTTGGTATTGTGGTTGTTGAATTAATACTTCTTCTTATCCACCATTTTGTTGGTGGAGGTGTTGAAATTGTTCTCCACCAAAAGCTCGGTTGTTTTGCCGCGAGGCAGCCTCACGACGGAAGTAGCGCAACTAAGCTGCTTCACGATCTGTTAATTTTGGTCGGGTGTATCGGTTCGGAAACCGGAATACCCTGCACCATAATACGGAACGTTTGTTCCAAATATCAAACGATTTGATAAAGGCTTCATCTTTTTATATTTAATAACAATTACTACTTTTTAACACAACAATATCAACTTGTTTATTGTTAGAAGCTGAGCGCTAAGTCAAAGTTGAAATTAGAAAAAATTTCAATTTGTAGCATTTATGAAAAAATATTTGACGTCAAATAAGAAATATTTTGTTCGATTAACGTGACGTCAATTATAGTAAGTGACGATTACGTTTCTCCGGGTAATTTTTTGGACCTACCACGGGAGTTCCTTTTTAAATGAAACAGTAAAGATATTAACAATACTTAAATAATGTAAATACAATTCGGAAATAAATACTGGTTGAATAAATGGTATAATAAATACTAGAGCAAATAGACTATCAATGAAAAAACCCAAAAAATGTAGACCGAACGATAGACGTTAAACGATAAATGAGTTCCTTTAAATTTACTTTTGGTCGTAAAAATCGGATTTTCTTATTTGGAGAAGTTCTCTTCTGTCATATTGACGAAAATGAGTATTTCTCGAGATTTACTTAGTATTTTTGGACCTACCCCGGTGGGCTGTAGGTCCTATAAATTAACCTCTGTTCGTCCGTTCGTTCGTCCGTTCGTTACTAGCTTTTCTCGGGATTGGCTAATTTTTGGCACAAAGATGCAAGATGGTAATGCCCAAAATGTGACGGAGCCCGATTTTCGAAAAAAATTCATTTCCGGCCGAAAATGCCGGAAATATGCCGGAAAAACCGGTTTTTTGGCATTTTCTCGAGATTTCATCATTAGTTTTTTCTGATTTTTTGCACAAAGATGCGTATTAGCAATGCCTAAAACATGGATTAGTCCGATTTTCGAGAAAAATTCTATTCCGGCTGAAAATGCCGGAAATATCCCGGAAATCGCCGTTTTTGCAGATTTTCATTGGACTTTTTCATTATATTTCGTTGTTTTTTCACACAAAAACATTATTTGTAGCAATGCCCACCATCAAGCATGGTTTAATTGTCAATAAAAGTGATTTTTGAAGCCGGAACTTTCTAAAAATCGCCGGAACAGCCTATTTTCGCCGGCAAAACGGTATTTCTTGAATTTCTCGAGCTGTACTTTATATTTTTTCATGAAATTTTGCACACTGATGCAAAATGGCAATACCTAAAATATGACAGAGCCTGATTTTCAATTAACGTACTTTTCCGGCCGAAAATGCCGGAAATATGCCGGAAAAACCGGTTTTTTGGCATTTTCTCGAGATTTCGTCATTAGTTTTTTCTGATTTTTTGCACAAAGATGCGTATTAACAATGTCTAAAACATGGCCTAGTCCGATTTTTGAGAACAATTCTATTCTGACTGAAAATGCCGGAAATATCCCGGAAATCGCCGTTTTTGCAGATTTTCATCGGACTTTTTCCTTATATTTCGTTGTTTTTTCACACAAAAACATTATTGATAGCAATGCCCACCAACAAGCATGGTTTAATTGTCAATAAAAGTGATTTTTGAAGCCGGAACTTTCTAAAAATCGCCGGAACAGCCTATTTTCGCCGGAAAAACGGTATTTCTTGATTTTCTCGAGCTGTACTTTATATTTTTTCATGAAATTTTGCACACTGATGCAAAATGACAATACCTAAAATGTGACGGAGCCCGATTTCCGAAAAATATTTTTTCCCGGCCGAAAATGCCAGAAATATGCAGGAAATCCGTTTTTTTTTTACATTTTCTCGAAGTTTCATCTTTAGCTTTTTCTGATTTTTTTGCAGAAAGATGCGTATTTGCAATGCTCAAAACATGGGCGAGTTCGATTTTTGAGAAAAAATTTTTTCCGGTTGGAAATGCGGGAAATCGCCTCAGATTTTCATTATATGTTTTCCTTGTATTTCTATGTTCTTCACACAAAAACATTATTGATAACAATGCTCACCATCAAGCATGATTCAATTGTCAATAAAACTGATTTTTGCGACCAGAACTTTCTATTAATTTTTCCCTACAACCCTTCCCTCTCCCCCCATCAACAATCAATGATGAATTTATTGCGTTATGCATTTTCGCTTAACGATATATTTTCTGACTGATTTTTTTCTCCTCGCATTGCTATCTAACTTTCATCATCAGGTAGGTCCATTCAGCATCTAGCTTGTTTTCTTATCTTTTGCATAGTGATATAAAATGGTAATATTTAATTTCTAAATTTGGATACTCACGGTAATTTATTTAAGTTGCTCACTACACTTTTTTACTCTCTTGTTATTCGTCCTATATATATCTGATTCTCATCATCAGGTAGGTCCATTCAGCATGTTACTTGTTAGTTATAATTTTGAAGAGAAGTACAACACGGGAGAACGGGACTGAATGGCCTCAAAAACAGCAAGAAAAGAATTGGCCGACAAAGATACTTATGTTCCTTTAATTCCAATGTTTCACATTATCTTGTAACAATTCTGAATATCGACTGCGATACTGACTCTCACAAATGCGTTTATTGCTATTTCTGCCGGTTCGAAGCCGACAAGTGTAACAGTAATAGCCAAGCATTGAAAGATTATCATTTGAATCGTAATCGAATTCTTTACAATTAACCATTGAACACTCCAAAAGGAATGACACATTATACACCCGGTACAGTATATCCATATGCAGGGTTCACGAAATTTTGATGAGTATAAACATTTGCACACTCTGCAGTTGTTTGTTTCGTACACGACATCATCGAAAACCTCATCAACATTTTCGTCACTGTCGTCGTCATGCACCAACGTTGCCGGCTCCGTTGTTGCGACGTCCGTAAGCCTGATTTGCTGACCAGAAATGAGGTCCTTCCCTGGAATGGTGTTTTAGTTTGGGTTTTGAGTATTCCCTCTTGTGCATCTCCTGGATCGAAACCAATTTGTCGCAGACAACATCGTTCAAAACATTTTTCGCCTCTTCTTCTGTTTCTTCCCATGGTTAGGTTAAAGCAATACATACATTTTATTAGATACATTGAATCTTAACACCCAAATTAATAAAGAGGACAAAATTCACCGGGATTCGTTCCGAGATATTTTGGTAAAAGAATTCAGAGATATTGATCCTCACAGGGAACAATTTGAAATAATTCCCATCCTTTTCTTTGTTTAGTACTTCAAGGTTATTTTCCGACTGTCTGTTGTCTTTGTTTAGCCTCATACAGACTTGAAAACGACCCTCACTGCCCACACAACTAATATTCTCAGGTATTTGATAAACGGGGGAGGGGGTCTTAATAAAAATGAAAACCCCCGACCTTTCACTTTCAAAAGACCCCTAATAAGGTTCACTCAACGAGAAAATTAAATTTTATTACGAATCGCGGGCGTTGAAGGTGGTTCCATTCTTCCAAGCATTGGTAGGTGTAAAAAAAAGTGCCACTTCTCTTTTACCCTCCTTCTTTTGACTGAACTTTTCCCCTTCATTTGTAACCGCGACTTTTTACAGAGCGAGTAAATACATTTATAATATCCGTTCATCAATCTCTACACTGTATCCAATTTTTCTTAGAAGCTCCTCAAAGTACCCCTTTGCCTCTACATACGTTAACGTCGTTGCGTGTACCGCCAAATCCCCTCTAACCTCGACGATGGGTCTTCTTTAGTCAACCTTTGAATCGTTCGTACAATTGATCGAATTATTGAATCCCATGTTTTTAGATTAAATTTTATTTGTAAGAAAGAAAAACGTTAAACGCCTTAACAAATTAACAAACTTCACTTTGCGTCACTTTTCTTTTTCGAAGGTTTTGTTTATTTAATTTCTAAGACGATCCAACGTCACTTTAGCCAGTAACTTCCCACAAACCTAATTTTTTCTTTGTTTTATGGTCAGTTACACTTTGAAGCGTTTGTCGAAAGTTATCGCACTGTGGTGGAGGGTGACGTCGATTCCGTGCGGAGTGCATAAAGGCGGGAAAAACACGGAACTCGAAAGCAAAGACTGGAATGGACGACCGAATAGAATTTCTTGGTGGAGAGTTGCGCGTCGATGTCAAATCTAGTCTTAAATTTAGAGTTCCGTGCATAAAATCAAAACCAAAGAATCCTCGGGATCGGGGTAAAGTTTTGTTGAGCTAAAAATGCTTGTTTTTCAAAACGAGAATATTTTGATACACCTCTTTATAACGAAAGATCTATAGAAGCAAAAAGGTCTCCAAGCAGCTCCAATTAATGGTATTGTCAACAGGCTCTTAATTTAATAAAAAAGGAAACCCCCCTTCTTCAAAAGGTTTTCTTCCTTGCAGAGAAACAACCAAAATCAAAAAACTCTCAGCACTAGCCATAGCCAGTCTTTGAAACAGGGATGTAAAATAATGAGGATTCCAAGACTAGTATTTAATGGAATAAGTCGATCTCGTACAATTCCAAGATACAGAGGTACAAAATAAAAATAAATATTTGTTACATTTTACATCATTATTTACTTGAAAAATTTTCAAAGTTTTTATAAAAGTTGTAATAAAATTATTACCATAACTGTAAAATAATAAAAGGAAAGTCAGATAAAAATAACAAAATTTAGGTAGATTCCTCCCACAGTTCGAAGCAAAACCTCCAAATTTTCAGAAGCAGCCACCGACCTAAAATTTGCAAATATCTGTTCTGATTTGCCAGCTGGAAGGATTTCCACGAAATTAAGAACAGTTCCTCGTTTTCCAGGCGAGAAATTTTTACTTCAGAACAGTTATATTTTTCCAGCTAGGAGGTAAAAAAACTTTCAGAACAGATACGAAATTACCAGCCGATTGATTTTACGCGAGTTAACTGTTCTTATCTACCAGGGCTGACAAAATCTTATAAGAACAGATCGCTAAATTCCAGCTTGACATTGAAGGACTTTTAAGAACAGAAACTTAATTTCTAGCTAACAGTTCGAACAGATCCACAATTTCCAGATGTTTTGTAGAACAGATGGAGAATTTTCAGCTGCCACTCCAGGCAACCACATTCAGGACTTTTTTGAAATTCCCTCAGAACAGATAGGAAATTCTTAGACACGTTATTTATAAATATAAGATATCAGACTATTTTTTCATAAGAACAGATCATATTTTTCCAGCTGGTCCCAATCTTCAGTAGAACAGATCATATTTTTCCAGCTGGTCCCAATCTTCAGTAGAACAGACCATATTTTTCCAGCTGGTCCCAATCTTCAGTAGAACAGACCACTTTTTTCCAGCAGACTTTTTTCTTTAGTTCGGTAAGAACAGACCGCCATATCCAGCTGGAACGTGCCTTCAGAACAGATATTTTGAAGTCCTCCTTCGGTGGATGCTTTCGAATTTTACTGGCTATCTAGTTTCCAAAGTTGAGGAATTTGAAAGTTTTTAATCTTCACTCAAAACTAATTGGTAGTAAACCTTTAAACTCTAATTATACAGAACAAAACTTATTTTCACATAAAAATATAAAAAATCTGTCATTGTATCAACTTCAGCGCATAAGTTTTAAATCAAAATCAAAAAAATAGTGTCAAGTTTTGATATGTGAAGATTTGCCAATGACAATGGTCACTGTTGCTTAGAGCTGAAGAAAATAATTTCCACACCCAGCAACATTCATTAAATACTTTTGAATCGAATACAATCAAATTTCAGTTTACTTTCAATCGTATGTCAATTTACATTCTACAATTCAATTTATGTCACATTTTCAAACAAACGATCACAAACCACGTCGAACCGCCGATAAAAACAATAACAAACAAACAGTTCTTCTTTCCACTGGAATAAGCGAGGGATAAATTCTTCTAGGTTTCAAGTCATATCCAAAAGATATGATATTCGTTGCCATCCCAAAACATACAAAAAGTCCAAACCAAGTTCGTATAATCATCAGCACTATTATGGCTAGGATCCAAACCAAAGCAAAGAAATGATTTGATAATTTTCATTCACCATAACAGGATTGTAGAAGCCGAGAGTTAAACTTTTATGGAAATAACCCAACGACTCTGCTGCTGTTGATGCAATGATAAAATTTTCATCTTCTTTCTCATCCTTCCGCAGATTTTTGTTTTTTTTCAAGAAAGAGCCATTCACATTTCAAAACAAAAAAAAATCACTCAAACAATTTTCAACATACGCCTTTTCGGGGTTCACGACGCCATTTTGTAAGCGGAGCATATCTAATGGCGGGGGTGCAGTCGGCCTCAACTAGAAAATCATTTCGGAAAGCCGTAAGCTACGACCTCGGACTATTATCGAGTTGTACCCGACTGAGACGGAGCAAAACAAGCCCCCTAGGGTGATTCCTCCACCACTCCCTCGTCGTGTCTACACAAAAAGTAAACAAACCTTTAAAAATTAGATTGAAAACTCATCCTCAAACAGTCAAAATATAATTTTCCACTTAGAACTAAATCTATCATGGATGTTACTACACAAACCTAAATATTTCTGTTTTTTAGCTTATCAAAAGTCCTCAATTCTTCTTCGCCTGATTGTTCACATTTAAAAAAACAATGCTGTACTAGGGTCTTTCTATATAATCATATCAAAGAAAACAGGGATCATGATCAAACAAAAGGAGTCTCCTAAAGAATTGTTCTGATTCCCTTTTTTCTAGGTATTTTCCATTGGAAATTCCCATGCATCAAAGCAATGATAGATAAATAATATCAGAACATTTTTGCTAATTATACATCAGTTTGTTATTGTTTTGTTATGGACAGAGTTTTATATATTTAACATGAATTTGTGATTAACAAAACAAATTGCTAAATACTGCTTTTAGCTCAAATAAAAAATATAAAAAATAAGATTTATTAATTAGGAGAACAATGGTGTAAAAAATTTGATGATATATTTGAAATTCAACTAAAAGGAGGAATAAGTTTGGGTATGCTATTCAGAAGTAAATTTTTGTGAGGAAAAACCACGATCATTTGTTTTATAATTTGCGGTGAGAGCAAATTTATCCGTACATAATCCATAATTTTTCACCGTTGACTGTCTATAAAATATGGTTTTTTCAACGGATAGCCCATTCACGAAATCTTGATGATTATATACAACACAGTCTAAGATTTAGTTTATATTCAAAAATTGCCCAAGCTTTGTAACAGCATCGTATCATGTCATGAACCGATCGGTTGATCTTTGATGAACAGATTCACAAAATCAGGAGTATTCCAACAAAAACGTGTCCTACAAATTTTGTCTGTATTGCCACTTGTAGCATAATTCTATCAAAAGTGAAAAGAATAGTACCGTAAACGGCCATAACTTGCAACATGGACTTAACTTGCAACAGTATTCATATTTCCTTTGAGAGTAATTTGTCTGCCATTAAAAACACTTCCTCTTTTTGTTACTATACAAACCAGATAACATCAACCATCAACAAGGCCAAATAGATAACAACTTGTTTTCTCTCTACCATGTTTGCTAATTCTGCTAAATTCATTCATTCTGTCATTTGTTTTTCTCTAAAATAAATAATAGGAAAACGTGAAACCATCCTGATACTGTCCATACACATATGACAATATGACATGGATTGACAAAGGATCATTTACTTGTCAAAGTGAACCGCTGCAAGTGGGGATTGAACCTCAGTCACCTCTGTACAGCAACCAAGATTAATGACCACGCCTTAGTGTATATCTACCAGTGTATATCCCAAAAGAGCAAAAGGTATAAAATATATCTGAGAGGAGCATAAAGGCTTAAAGCTAGCTAGTAAGGACGGACTTTCCCGTCCAAGAACATTCGATTCCACGGCAAAAAGTAACAGACGTTAAATCGCGATAAAAAAGCGGTTTTCGTCTAACAGGCTAACGTCACTTGGAATAGCCTAATGTTTAGGTCGAAAATGTCATTGGTTATCCCATAGTAACCCTGTGAATATTATACAGAACGAAGAAGCTTTTTGAGCTCACATTCTGGGTAGCTTGACACCAACCCTAATTATATAACCCTGATTATAATCATAATTATCCTTATGCGTATTACGTCAAGGTCTATCATGTCCCAAAGTTACATTATCCAAAATAAGCCCCTTTAATAGATAGCAATAAAATAAATCATAAGAATGTATAGTTTTTTTTTTATTCTTGGCTAAGTAAGGAAACCGATCAGGATCAAGAAAGCCCTGTCCAAAATTCAATAGCAAAAATGAAATAATAGGGACAAGTCAGCGTTTCTTATGGGTTTTCGTGTTATTGCCACAAGTAGTCAAGTTTTTACCTCAGTTCACCACTCGGTAAGTTTCTTTTTCCATTCAACCTTAAGACTTCGGAAAGCGGCACAGTCAAGCGGTTGAGCCAGGTGGGTTGCGTTTGGCAGGAGCGCAATAAAAAGTATATTTCGCTTAACACATTCCTGAAAAAGAAGTATTTTGGTTCACAATAACTTCTTTAACACAGCTGAAATAATCTGTGTCCCTACCTGTGCGGCGGTTAAGGGTATGTTTTTCAAAATATCCGAAATGCACTGTAAGGGTGGACTTGATAAATGCACTGTATGTGTGCAAGCAAATCTAGGAAAAATTGCAAATATTTGCTCGAAAATCTTGGTTTTCTTTGCTCTAAAAGAGTTTAAAATTTGAAAAAATGCATTGTAAGGGTATGAATTTTTCAGTTGGTAAACCCACTGCCCCCCCCCCCGGCCGGTAACCAACATAGGCATACTTACAAGATTGAGATTAATAGAAACTTTGCAACAAACCCAAACAAGACATTTGAAGCTGATACATAGAAGTTTCGAAGTAAAAGTAAAATTTCGCTTTACTACAGTACTGAAGGAAATAATGGGACAAACATTTTCGTTGGATCTTGTATCGGTCCCCTAGTTATTTTTTTAGTTAGATCTTATCATTGTAAAAATAGCTGGTATCAAATTACCATCAATACCAATAAGATAGGGTTTGCATGGCCCCCGTCACTCAATATTTTGGAAAGCAATTTTTTTTACTTTAAAAAATCTTATATATACCGTTTAGAGGGGTGAAATAAGGGTTAAAAGTCAATAATTTTCTTCGTCGCCCAACCATGGTGGGTGACATATTTTTTTGATCCCCTCAATTCGATTCACACGCCGGGGGCCATGGTTTGATACATACCTCAAGTACTTCGAGGGAGAAATGTGCTCCAAGGTTGTCTCCGATCAAGCAAGTAGGTTTGTCGTTATTGTTTACGTGTTGCAAAAACACCTGAAACAAGCACAATATTATTTATTCTCGGATAAGTGCTTTGTATCCAAGTAAAATTATGCAGATCTATATTTGTCAAGTGAATGGCATACCGTCGCGAATCTAAAAATAGACATTGATTTTTATGTTTGACTGAAATTCAATCCGATCACCCTTTGCGTTTATTACGCTTGCACGCAAATTACACTAAATTACAAAGAACAAGTAATAACTTTCACGACTTTTGAATTAAGACAACAAGGATTGTGGGATTGAATTTCGGTCAAATGAGAGAAGTAATAATCATGACGTTTGCATGACGAAGCGCTATTGAAACAGTTACTTCGAAAACCTTGAATTTTTGTGATACTGTAGATCTTCGAATCTCGTTTATGAGTAGAAGAACAAGCAAAAAGACGGTTTGCTGATGATGTTTGATATATAATATAATTGCTTACTTGAAAAAACCAATGTTCAAACACTTGGCCATCAAACCATCCTGAATCTGTTGATTCAAACTCAGTGCCTTTTGGTGCACCCATTGTCCACTGACCATATACATGTGCCGACTTGTAAATAACCATGGTTGGGAGGTACTTTTCAGACGCATTACCACAATACATCACACCAAAAACAACAAAATATATGTACAAACTTTCGATGACGTAACAGTAACTCCCAAGATTTCAGGAATTTTACGCTTTTGGAAATGTTAACCTTTCGGAAGAGCAATCAAATTATTTTTACCTTCTATTTGGAGTCGACCACCAATGAGTGCCGGCCAATAATAAGAATACTGTATGATGTCTATTAGCAGACCATTCGACCCCTTGGAAATAATTGGTCACAAATATTTAGAGGCTTACATGGCTCCATTGCCGATATGCTCAAGATTTTTCGAATCTAAAATATTTCTAAATTGGGACAGATAAAAACGTGCAAGTTACCTAAATGACTGCTTCGAATGTTCAACAAGCTTTTCAACACGGTTAAATTGTCCGCTCCCAACTAAGACCCGCTGCTTCCCAGGATCATCTTGGAGATTGGACTCGTCGTAGTTGTAGATGAAGTCGGGATCGATATCCTTGATAGCGTTCGTAAGTTCCTTGTGATAATCCTTAAATAAAAAAGTGAACTTGTTAGCCAAATATGACTTAGCTATTGTTGCAATACGCAAATGTTTTAGTGCAAAAAAATCAATGTTAAATATTTTGCAGATTCGTTGTAGAATTTCTTTGATGAGAAACTTCATTCAACAGTAGGGTTTTTTTATTCTCGCAAACTCGGCATAGAAAAATTAATATGAATATGCCCGAACAGTGGCTCGAAAATTAAGCTTGTTAAGAATATCTAAATAAACAATCAAGCTAAACAATCAAGCTAAACAAGAACATCGTATTCAAAGCCAAAGTTTTCTGATTCTTAAATATCGGAAATCTTCGTGGCAAGAAATTTTTTGCGAAATTACAAAAAAGTGACTTAAGAGTAGCTACGATCGTAGTTTTCAGATTACTTGTATTTTACAGAACATGTGTTGATATTTTTGGAAACAGCAGAACGAGAATAGAGAAAAACTTTCGATCTCTACTTGATGAGAAAATTCAGTAAAAATTTTATCCAACCTCATAATTCGCGAATTTAAATTCCCGCGAAAAATTTCATTAAGTCAAATTCACGAAATTAAATTCCTGGTCTGAATCGCGAAATTTTATCGCCATGAAAATTCATGACAACAAAAGATCCAAATAATTTCTGACCTGGATTATAAATCATTTTATTCTCTCAGTGCCCCGTTGGCGTTTTCATACTTGTCAATGTAGTTTGGAAGCTTCGTTATTCGAAAATGTTAATTTCGCACATACCTTTAAAATATCTCTCGTTACGACACACCGTTTACCTTTCACTTTATCAGCTGTACGTAGCGTAACATTATTTTTGATTGAAATCCTCTCAATCATTTTGGACCAAGCAAATATCTCATTTGCTGTAGACACACCGTTTGCCTTTCACTTTATCAGCTGTACGTAGCGTAACTTTGTTTCTTGATTGAAATCCTCTCAACCATTTCGGACCAGGTAAATTTTTCATTTGCTGTAGACATAAGGGTTTGCGGTTCATTTTGATCAGGTACTTTTGCACGAGTTCCATGAACTCGAGTGAAGTTAATGGCATCTTCCATTTCGCGACGTAATTCAGTATCTAGCGTTAGAAAAAAGGATTTTCTACATATCTTCCCATTCACTTTATTATAAAGAAACTCTAAAAAAGGAAGAAGAAGTATGGATATTTCTCTTGAAATTCAATTATACATTTCATCCATGTATAATGAATGTTTCACTTTTTCTTACGCGGGGAAAGCACAGGTTTGAATCTGGCCATTCTCGTCTTTAAAATTCAAGAAATGATTCCCTTCATCAAAAGTCGTTTAAAATTCAAATCATAAGGTATCCCATACATAATAGCTTTAGAATTGATTTCCCTGTCTGCTCAATAATTTAAACAAAGCGGGCAGTTTGCCAATCCCGAAATTTCGAGCTTGAACAAATAGATTTTTAAACCCAATCGGGATCTACGTAGGAAACTTCATCCCCATTGAGAGAAAATGTTCCATAGGGCACAGGGGTGTAAAAATTATCGTAGCGTATCTACTTATATGAAAATCAAATGTAGAAGAAATCAGAAATATTTTTTTTGAGCTTTCATAAATATTTTCGAGCCTTCACTTCGCTCGGTTGGCTTTTGGAGCACAAAAATTTAATAAATTTGCTGCAAATTCTCAAAGGTCGATGTTCGAATTTTTTTACTCGACAAACGCCTTTTTGACGTGTTGGTAAGTGTGAGTAGTATCGTTGGTGTTCCTCTATCTCCAGAACTGTTCACAACACTGTTTCTCCCAATCAATGTAGACCTTTGAATTGAAAAGTCTTTCGCAGCTAGGGTTATTGTGAAGCAAGCTCTTATGGCCTCTAAAGCATTTTGGATTTTTTGCTCCCTTTCCTTTTTTGACGGCCGGCCCAAACGTCTTTAATTAAAATCGAACCTGGAGAAAAAGTGCCTATTCATCTTAAATTTGAGAGAGTAATTTTTATTTCAAAGCTTCTCATGAGAGTGATTTTAATCTCGATTTATTTTTTCTTGACCTTCTGCGGCAGATTGCTCTAAATGCTGAAGATGAAACCAGAAGTTCCCTTCCTTTCTCGATCAATTTTCGCTTGAGAGTTACAATCGTAGTTTTGCTCGCTGCAGCAATACCGACTTCTTTACGTTTTGCGATCAAAACATTTCCGCTCACCACAATTAACAAGGTATTTTGAGATTTTTGATTACAAAGAGATCTTCACTGTAAGACAAACCTCGCCGCGACATAAATGAGGCTTTAAGTCAGCCTTAAATCACCTCTAGATTTTACCGAACGTGATGCAACGGGGCAAGTGTCGGCCGGGTGGACGGTGGCGTATGGTCCGCTATTCTAGATGCGCTGAAGAAGGCCTTGCATCGTAACAAATTAAAAGTTAAACTAAAACTTACTCTCTTATCTTACCATTTACAATAACAGTCGAACTGTCGTTCTTTGCATATTGGATCGATTGGAACACTGGTGGAATGAATATAGGATTGTGGCGGTTTGCGTCAAATAGTGCTGAATCAGCATATTCTCGTGATATATATTTACAATAATACACAAACTGTCCTTCTTTGCGTATTGGATCGATTGGAACACAGGTGGTGTGAAGACCAGGTTCGCGGTTAGAACTGGCTGGGATCTGTAGTTTTGCCAGGAAACAGGTTCATGGCAGTTTCCGTCAAATAGCGCTGAATCAGCATATTCTCGTCCTAGAAGATGAAAACAAAGGTAAACAAAGCTCCACGTTTCAGTTTGAAAGAGTTTGCTGATTGTGTGACTTGTCTTGTGTGTATGTCTGTCATTATCGGTTCATGTAGTACAGTGGCAGGGTCGTCTTTTCTAAACACAAACAAATTACGGTAGACGATCCATAAATCTTCAACGTCAAGTCGCATAAGAGAACTGAAACTTCCCTAGTCTTTGCAGAATTGCTCCACAGATTCCGTTTGTTCAACCCTATTCATACTAGGCTTTTAAAGGGATTTTCCTGTTAATTGATTCATTAATTTCCCCCACCGAATAGAAACAGCATAGGCGGTTCTAGCCTCTGTCGAACTTATCAGATGAAGAGATTTGTAATTGAAATTCATTGTATATTAACGAGCGTTACACCCTTACACTTCTTCGCATGTTTCTGACGTATTTGCTTTACTGCTTGAATCCGCCCGTGAACAGTAGGAATAAGGTTAAATAAAAACTCCAAACGGTTCAAGTCAACTGACTATGATACTATTTATCTAAAATGCAATGATTTCTTTTGAAGAATCGAAATGGAACTGAGCCGCTTTACTAACTTACAGTTTAGTTGTAAATTTCTTTCCTCTACTGGGGAAGGTCTAATTTTAAAATTGCTTGCTAATTTATACTAATTATTTTAAATTTATATTAATGACTTGTTTTTATTTAATTGGTTTTCGATAATTAATTTCCTAACATATATAATATTAATTTTTATAATATTAATTTGTGAATTCCTGGATTCCTATGTTGTTCTTTTGTATATATCACAAAAATGTATTATTTTTCTACTTTATTTTAGGTTAGACCGTACATGCTTACACAAACACGCTACAACATACCCCCCTTTACCAGTGTCCATATATTGCCGAAATTATAACTTTATGCCTCCGACTGGAGCAGTTCTGTTGGACAAGATATTTCAAAACTTTTTATAACTGTCCACCGAGTTAATCAGGGCGGGCTGCTATTTTTAATCCACGATTTCAAAAAATTCAATTTCGGATTAGTCTAGCATTAGCAATAAGCTAGACGACTAATTCAGACATACTAGAAATAAAGCAAAAAGTAATGGAAGGAACAATTTTAGTTAGTTTATGCAAACTAAATAATCGTAATAATAATCGTATTACCATATATCTTGTCTTGTA
This sequence comes from Clytia hemisphaerica, assembly GCF_902728285.1. NCBI lineage: Eukaryota > Metazoa > Cnidaria > Hydrozoa > Leptothecata > Clytiidae > Clytia > Clytia hemisphaerica. The sequence continues at coordinate 155,559 of NW_027104580.1, forward strand.
ACTTGTCATATAACGCCTATACTATACTGTATTACACGCATTATGAACGACTCCAGTCTAATTTCGAATTTAAAGCCTTGGGAACTAATGATCAAAAATTGTTTCGCCAAACCGTTTAATTTTTATATCAGTTCAGTTTAGTTTTTATCAAATATCCAATTTTTGTTTATAATTAAATTTTTGATGATAATTAAATTTTAGATTTCTATTCGAAATTGTATATAACTCTATGATTTCAATGACACACTCTCAATATTTTTTAAGCAATTCTTTCTAAGTTTTTTTTTTCAGAAAAACTTGTGAATCAGATGCTAGCACTAAAATATGTCTTAAAAAGCAGCTTTCTATTCTACACCTTGAAAATGTAAAATTCTGGTATTGAATCAATGTTATTCATTACGTTAAGTTTCCTACTGAAGCACCCCGGTTTTTGCCAGTAGTGACAATCCTTAGACATTTAAGCTAGGAAAGAACTGTTGTGAATTTTTCACTACTGTACTGTAAAAAAACTGGGGCTTTTTCGTAGAAAACATTACGCGATTGGATATCATGAGTATCATATTGTCAGTTTAAGTTCTTTTGTTTGGATTTTTGGTCCAATATGACACCCCTGTCTCACAGTCCCGGTGAAACCTCTTTCCACAGTGGGGAGGAAAACTTCTTTCGAAATTCCAATGGAGATAGAAACCCTATTGTTCTCAGGTAAAAAAATTCCAATTGGTCTTGCAATACAATTTTTTTGTTTTTAATTTTTAATGGGGATGACTCGAAGTCAATTTCCAGTGGGGCATTATATCAGCGAGCAGTAAACATGTTTACAGCTCGCTGATTATATCATGTAGGTTATTTTCTCCACCGGAGACGAAATTTTGGCCAAATTTTTTAGTGGGACTGGGATCCCAGCGGTTTTTTTGACAGATGGTAATATGCATACTCACTTTTTGTTTCTTATTTTACAGGAGAATAACAAAAAAATATTGAAGTAGATAAAAAAAATGAAAATCGAGTTATTTTTTTACTTGGTGGCTGTTTCTATCATCTCTGGCAACAATGGGTTAGAGATTGACGTCCAACAACCGATCAAAACTGACATCGGAAGCATTGTACAGCATGTCACACAACAACAACAACATTTGAAAGACCACCGTTTGAATTTAATGAATGTTATGGATGATGAATGGGCGAAGAAACTAGGTCATCTCAATGGCTTTGATCTTATGAAGGAGGTTTGTTTCTTTCTGGTTATAATCCGTTCACTTTTCTTTGGATAATCCTTAATTTCATGAGTCTGTTTGCTTATTCTGCAAAAAACATTCCACAGCTCCATTAAAAATGCAGACAATCCATCGATTTTGAAAGTGAGGGGCGGCGCGGGCCTTGTTATTCGACACTTTGCAGTCAAAACATTGTAAACTCTCTGGTCATTAAAATGTTTATTTTTGAATGAACCCATTGCAGTGTTGAATCGAACAATTAAATTACGTCACGCGCTATCTTTAGTTTTGACGATTGGTTGAATAACTGCAATCTTTTTTACAAGCTGGCAGCGTTTTTGAAGCAGCGTTTCAGACCTTGGAAAACATAATGTCAATCTGGCTTTAATAGCGAGTTAATGTTTTTGCACTTTTGAGGACGGTAAAGGAACTGAAGCGATTTGGAAAATCCCGTAGTTCTGCCCCGCAAAAATGAGGACGGTAAAAGTGCTGATTTACCGTCGTCCTCAGTTGCTCAGGATCTTGTCAAATTAGAACCTTACCGTCTCCGTCGCAGAAAGTTACGCATACGTAAACTTGGTAATGACAAAACCGTTAAAGCAATGAAAAAGAACAATTGTTTCAATCTGATATTCTTGACAAAAGTCTGTTCCAAAAAAAATTGGTAGTCCGTGCTCTTTAGGATAAAACTCAGTAATATTCGTTGAAAAGATAATTTTCAGCGGCTTGGGTGAAGATTCGTCGAGTACCTGAAAATTTTATAAAGAAGAAACTTTTATATATACTTTTTGGACCTACTTCGCAGGTCCTTTAATTTAACCTTCGTTCGTTCGTTCGTTCGTTCGTTCGTTCGTTCGTTCGTTCGTTCGTTCGTTCATAGTTTTGCATAATGTTGCAAAATGACAGTAAGTGACGGAGACCGATTTTCGAAAAAAAAATATTTTTTGGGCAAATTTCGGCCAAAAATTGCCTAAAAATTGGCTTCTTTTGCATTTTCTTATTTAGGAAAAGTCCCTTTTATCATTTTTAGGGAAAATGAGCGTTTCTCGTGATTGCCTCGGTATTTTTTTCAGATTTTTGCACAAATGGTAAAATGGTAATGTTTAAAATCTGTTGGAGTCCGATAATTTTCAAAAGAAAATGTTTAGGCAAATTTGGGCCAAATTTCGGCTTTGTGGATGTTGATTCATTAGATTTTATCTTTAAAGAGATGGAGTTATCTTTAGAGGAAATAAAGGATTGTTTTTGTCGGAAAGCCATCTTGGAACAAGTTTCATCATATTTTCACGCTACGCATCTCTATGCTATGCTGTTATCTTTCCTTTTCGTTCGAACATTTTCATCTTCATTCAGCATGTTTCAGACTACCTATATCAGGTACACGCTTTTTTTATAAGTATACACTTTATAATAATGTCCATGATGAAAATGACCAAATAATTAAAAATAATGCTATTCTTAGCATATCGCCATGGAATTTTGCTACTCAAGCTAAGAATGTCATTTTTAGAGCATTTTCAATTAAATTGTCTGTTACCCCGAAGTAAGGCTCACTCCTTTCACAAAAATGTCATTTTATGCTTGAGACGTATGTACTAAATGTTAAATCTAGTCTGAATTAGGATCCGAAGCTAAGAATGTACTGTAAGAAATTTTTAGGATGATTTTCCGAAAAAAGTTAAGAATATCCATGATGAAATGGATTTACACCATTCTTATAAAAAAAGAAGCGTGTAGCCTACCAGCACGTTGCTTGTTTTAAACTTTGAAAATCGCTGTTTTCAAATATGTATTCAGATTTTTCCTATCTTTTTATCAAAGGAATGGATTGTATATTTTGAATTTCCCTAATCTGGCTGTCACATATTGGTCACGTCAAGATATTCGGTGCGGTCTCACGCGAGAGTATTCGCACTTTTCAATAAAACTTCTTAATCAAGATCAACGAAATGTTCGTCTGACAGTCAGACCATGTTCAGAAGTTATCCAGTATGGTGTTTGTTACGGTTAAGAAGTGTTCATGCTGCTGTGCCGTAGCAACTGGGTTTTTCAAAAATGGTTATTTTGCAAAATGCAAAGTTTTCCTTTTTGGACCTACCGGGAGGTCCTTTAATTTGACCGTTGTCCGTTCGTCTGTTACAAGCTTTTCTCGGGATTGGCTCATTAGTTTTTTTTAATTTTTTGCACAATGATACAAAATAGCAATGCCTAAAAAGTGACGGAGCCCGATTTTTGAAAAAAAAAAATTTTGGGGGGCAAATTTGGGCCAAAAACTACCTAAAAATAAGGTTTTTTGGACTTGGTGCAAAATTGCTTCATTAGTTTTTCCTGATTTATGGCAGAAAGATAGAGTGCAAGGCACCCTAAAATGTGGCTGAATTAATTTTTCTCGGAAAATTTTTTTTCTTCGTAAAATACGGATTTTCGCAAGTTTGGGCCAAAAACTACCTAAAAATAAGTTTTTTTGGACTTGATGTAAAATTGCTTCATTAGTTTTTCCTGATTTTATGCATAAAGATGGAGGGAAAGGTTTTCTAAAAAGTGGCTGAAGCAGTTTTTTTCGGAAAATTTATTTTGGCCGTAAAAATCGGATTTTCTTATTTGGGGAAATTCCCTTTTGTCATATTTAGGGAAAATGAGCATTTCTCGAGATTGGCTTGGTATTTTTTTCTTATTTTTTGTATAGTGATATAAAATGGTAATATTTAATGGTAATTTGGGTAGAAAAGTGCCTAATGTTTTTTGTTTTTTTTTACTTTTTTGACTAATTTGAGCTCTGATACTCACGGTAATCTATTCAAGCTGCTCACTACACTTCCTTATTCCCTTGCTATTTGTCCTATTTTTTTTCTGATTTTGATCAACAGGTAGGTCCATTCAGCATGTTGCTTGTTTAATTTGTCATAATTGTCTTTATGTGCATGTTTAGAGTGTATTTTTAAGCAATCTAGAGCTCACATTTTCGAAATTCCCCCCCTCGGGCCAAACAACGGTTGGCCCTCGCAGTGTCACTAAACTTCACCCCCCCCCCCCAATATGAAAATGCTTCCTACGGCACTGTGCTGATTTCAGTGCGTTTCGGAAGAGCAACGGAAGGAAGCATTTCCGTTTCGCAATGGAGTTTTTCCAAATAAAAAATACCGATATCAGCAGTCATGTCGTTTTTTTATCGGGAATCAGTAAAACTTAATGAATCTCTCTCTCTTATTTGATCTTCAAAGACCAAAGATTTTTTTCGGATTAGAGAAATATTCGAATTACAGAGTAATTTCAAATACTTTTCAGCTGAGGGGGTCAATAATATAGCTCGAATTACAGAAAGATTCTGATAAAAGATTCGAATTAGAGAGTTGTCTGTAGTAACTTTAAAAATCAAGGCGCAGAAATTATCAAAGGGTAGAAATTTATTTTAGAGTAATGTCGCCTTGAAGTGTGTGGTAATAGTATAGTTAAGTCATATTTGGACTAGAAAACTCGAGAATTTGTGTTGTAGACTAGTCTGTTTGTATGTGTGGTTTTTCCCATCAGCCCTTTCAAATTTGTTATAAATAAACAAATGTTTTGTTTGCGTCTATTCCTGCAAGTTTCTTTCATATCATTCGCCAGTGTAGATTAGACAACTTCTCTTTTCAACGACCTTAGAAAACTTCTTGGCAATACATATATAAAGATATATAAAGGTAAGTGTGCAAGAATATATACTTTCATTTTTAAACCTCTTTATGAATTTTTTCTTATTGCGAATTTAAAATTCAGCAATAGTTGGCCTAAAAGAAAATGTATAACACACCTTAGTTTTGTTAGATTTGTTGGTTACATCAATCAGAAAACCACATTTTATACAGGACAAATATGAAAATTCACTATGGTCAGATCAGAGCCCTTAAAAGAAAATGTGGTGTGTATTCTCATTTTAGATGTCTCTCACTTTGTATCACTACACAGATAAATCGAGCGCTTTGTCGATATTGCAGTCAAAATATATGTATGGATCTAGTCAGAGCTTTGATGCAGTATTTGGTGAGGGAGTCTATTTCACTTCATTGTCACCAGAATCTGGTAAAAAAAAGATTGCCGAAAACAATTGGGACGACGGCGAGAAGGGTGTATATGAAATGATATTCAATGGGAGGGTTGATTACTGCATCAAAGTGGTTTTTCCGTCCAACGACAGAAGGGTTTCTCGATGTAACACGACACAGCGCAATATTTACCTATATAAAGGCGATCTCGACCTTTCTCTTTACCATCACAAAGGAATCAAAGTGTTCAATGAAAAGGAAGAAGCTGCCAAACTGGTAATGCAGATGTTACAATGCACATTTCTTTGAGTTTGTGTTGGCAGGGAGAACTAATATATCGAATTATTGACTCCAATAAATAATAAAGATTTTGATTTTAGGGTCAAAAAGAAATATCGTACTCGAAATTGATTATAATTTGTATCTTAACCCTTTAATATTAACCCTTTAACTCGTACCCGTGTTTTACTCGTTGGACCAAAAATGGTCAAGAACGGTCAAAATCTTTAAAAAAGTGGATTTTTGTCAAATTTTTGTATTTTTTTGACTTTTTTACTTAAAACCTCGCTGGAAAGACTCACTTTGATTTTTTTTTCTTGCTTGACCTTGAAAGCCAATCCTTTTCCTACGAGTTAGACCAAAAATGGCGATTTCTAACTCAAACTGGGCATTACAGGAGACCTTCGCCTATAGCCCATGTCTAGTATACTCGTCATTGGTACTTAAAGGGTTAAATACCTTTACTCGGCAACTTCAAATTTTCGATATTTTTGGACCTACACGTTTTTTTTTTTATAAGAACAAACTATATAAGAACATAAGGCTTCGAGGCCCAAAAATCTAAGAACATTCTAAGAACATACTAAGGCTTTGGAGACTTAAAAACATGCAATTTCTTAAGAAATTACATCAAAATGCTCTAAAAATGCTGAAAATAAGAACATTTTAAGAACATTTTTAGACATCAAATCCAAAAAACTAAGAACATCCGAAGGCTTCGAAAATTTTTGACGTTCTTATAAAAAAAAAACGTGTACCTCGGAGGTCTTATAAATTAACCCATGTCCGTTCGTCCGTCTATTACCAGCTTTTCTCGGGATTGGCACATTAGTTTTTTCTGATTTTTTTAACAATGGTGCGAATTTTGGTGCCGGGGGCACAAATTTAGGCCAAAAACTCCCGAAATTTATTTTTGGCCGTAAAAATGGGATTTTCTTTTGGGGGGAAATTCCCTTTCGTCATTTTAAAGGAAAATGAGCATTTCTCGCGATTGGCTTGAGATTTTTTCTGATCTTACAAATTGCATTTTCTTTCTATTGTTGCCAGTTTTTCAACTAAAAAAATGCCAATCTCGACCGATATTTCATTTTGGCGGGGTAAAAAATAGGACGGCAGAGGTCGCGGCGCTTCTAGCTCCCGTTGAAAATTTCCCAACGTCTTTAGTTTCGCTTTCACATCAACAAAGCATTCAGTGGAAAATTCCAATTGGACATTCAAACAATAACATGGCAAAGCATGTTCAGTGGAAAATTCCAATTGGACATTCAAACATTAACATGGCACTTTTGTGCTAATATTAAGAAAAGGTGTACCGTTGAAAATTTCCCAACGTCTTTAGTTTCGCTTTCATATCAACGAAGCATGTTCAATGGGAAATTCCAATTCGAATTCCTCCTCTTAAATTTCATTGATTTAAACACAAAACATAAAGTAGGCTACGTTATATCTTCCTTTGCTTTGAGCGTAAAATTCCTACTTTTCGGGGTACTAAAGTCGATCATTTAAAAAAAAAATTTCGAAATTTTGATGACGTCAGCAGAAAATAGGAAACAGGTTTTTTACTAATTTCTGCTGACGCCATCAAAATTTCGAAAAAGAATTTTTCTCAAATGATCGACTTTAGTAAGATACATCTTTGGTGAAAGTTTGAAGACAATTGGATAAACCATTCTTGAGAAATTCAATTTTTAGTTTTGATGACGTCATCGATTATTACGTAATATGGTAATCAGTTTTTGCGATTTTTCGTGAAAATCAGCGAAAAAACAATTAGGTTACACATCAGAGGTTAGAAACTACATCATAGTACCCTTCATGTTCAGTCAATTGTTTGGTCATTCTGTCGACTAATGCGATCTAAATATTATGGTAATTTTCAGTTTTTGAGACATGCCATAACTTACCCGAGACAGCCCCGGTGGAACTTTCTTTTTCAGTGGGGATAAAAGTTCCTATTGAAATCTCAATGGTGATAGAAATTTTATTGTTCTAAGGTTAAAAAACCAGTGGGGATGGTTTTGGAGAGCCATTTTTAGACAATGATTTTCGAGTGGGGATGAAATCAAAGTCAATTTCCCAGTAGGCTGAAATTCCAAGGTATTTTCCCACCGGGGACCAAATCTTTGCCAAATTTTCCAGTGGGACTGGGGTCCCAGTGGGTCTGTGACACAGGGGTGTTCAATTTCTCTATTTTTTTTTTCAGGTAGGACAACCAGGAGGAGGTGACGGATTCCCAAAGTTGGACGTGTCCTTGAAATGTCAAGCTTCTTTGATGCAACTCTTCGGTCCCGTTATGAACATAACCAATCTCAACCCTGCTGTCATTCTCGCTTTGCTTGGACAACCTGTCGGAAAAGGTGAACGAAATATTTTGGTTTTTAAATTTACATTTTGTATAGTGTGGAGTGTTTTTGAAGGTTTTATTTTTACATAAAAGTGTTCCCATTTCATATCAGACACATTTCATATCAGGACAGTGTCTGCCTATTGTTATATTATGCTGATATAAGCAAAAATATGTTTTTCCAATCTTGCTCCACATCAATATCATAAAATAGCTTGTAAATTAAAATTGATGATGAATAAGCAAACGATTTCACTCTTATTTAAAAAACAAAACCTTTACAGTATATGGACCCCAAAACGGAGACGGCCCCCAAAACGGAGGTTTTCATTAAAATGAAGATTCTGACTTGTAGATTTATCAGAATTAAACGATTTTTGTTTATTTTGAAAGAATAATGCTTATACTTAAAAATGAGCATGTTTTTGCTGGTTTGAGACAGATTCAAAATAACATATTTGCGTCTAAAGGAAATATTTTAACACCAAAATTAGATAAAAATTGCATATAACTCACTCTAGCTCCTTGGATATTGAAAATAAGTTATGAAAACAGGGTATAGGAAACTTTCTACACCTAATGCCGTTCAGAAAATGCAAATACATCTGTGACTTTAGAGGCTGGGTAAAAGATATAGCATCTTGAAGGTCAACCAGTATTTTGGAGCCCTAGAATCAGCATTGACAAAACCGAAAATTCTAAATATGAGAAAGAGAAAAAATCTCGAAATTCTATTCCTATCACCTTGAGTTAATGGTTTATAACAAAAAATTAACATTATATGTAAAAATTTTCGCTGAATCAGCAAAAACGGCAAATTCTGTCTTTTTTTTGCAAAATATAGGAGAAAAATATCTTTAAAGCTTAATATTTTCAGTTTCAGTCAAGCTTTTTTTCTAAAATTTTCACAGCTTATTCCATACATGAATGGAACTATTTTCAAAAGAGATTTGTTTTCAAAAACTTGATCAAGACGTTGTTAAATCAAAATTGTCATTTTGAAAATTTCTAAATTTTCAGTTTGGACTTTGCAATATGGAAAATCTTGAAATATTATTTCATAAAAATCATAAATTTTACATCCATCGGGTCGTAGATTTAAGGGAAAACACAAATATGTTCATAGTTTTTCCCCCTATTACCACTGGGCTAAATTATTTGATTTTAACTACACCTCCGTTTTGGGGGCCCCAAACCTCCGTTTTGACAACCAGGGGTATACTGTACAAATTTTATCAAATAAATTTATGCCCAAAACCCTCTTAATCATATTTCAAAACTATGGTCAAAATTTTGTATTCATATCTTAAAGATATCTCGAGAAATCGCTAAAATTTCAAACCTCCGTTTTGGGGGCCATTAGAAAAAAGCTACCTATTGCGAGCGATTGAAAAATATTGTTGAAATTGAAAATTTTGAAAAAGAACTTCCAGGAAATAAAGTAGAGATGTTAAAGGTTTTCATGCAGCAAAAATTTTTGTAAAATCTCTTTTCCTCTAGATTTGAGAGAAATTTCAAATTTGATTGCCGTTTTGGGGGCCACATACTGTAACCTCTTGAGTCTTTATGACTCGAATGTGTCCTTAACTCGAACAAGTTTTCTAGTTATATTTCACTCTCCATAATCCATTCAATCATTTTGGGAATTGAATATCAATTGAACAGAATTGTAACCTTAGGCGAAAATGGAAAAATGTAGTGTTTCCGGAATGTGGGTGAATGAAAAAAGCTTTCATGCGGCCGGCTGGAAAATTGTTTGTTTCTTTTTGCTTTTTTAACTTGATTTACAAGCGGGAATATCTAACGAAATGGCTTTGATAGCTTGAACGGTCAACATGATTTTCTTTATGATGAACCATTTAGATGAACCCATAGTCTGCGGCCGGGTCAGAAAATTATTATTTTTCACCTGGCCGGTTTCCGGAAACAATACATTATTTTATTTTTGCCTATATTTCAATCATTTCAAGCCCAGTTTAAAAAGCGAGTTTTTTAAGATTTTACTTTTCTTTTACTTCTGTCCGCTTTTTTGGGACACACTGTAGTAATTTTGTTGGTGCACACAGAAGATACATCAGGGCACTTAAATTCAATAAATCTAACTTCTCATATTTTACAAAATCTCCACATTAAACAAGAAAGGAGGAAGAAAAAAAAGCAAATTTCCTTCCGCCTACTTTTTTTTCGAAATCCAAATATATTTTCCAATCTATGATTTGGTGCCTCACAGAAAATTTAAACATTACGTAATGTTATATTTGTAGACACTCGCCAGCTAAAAATGTCTTTCGCCGTATATCGGCTAAAGGCGGAAAATCTCTGGACAAAGGAAATGTCGCTTATTAAGCATCCTCTATAAGGAGTATGAATCCGTTAGTGGATGCCAGCAGCCTATTTCAAGCCCAGTTTAAAAAGCGAGTTTTTTAAGATTTTACTTTTCTTTTAAATCTGTCCGCTTTTTTGGGACACACTGTAGAAACTGCGCTGTAATACCATAGTTTCTACCCCTCCTGCAGTTAGGGGGGTCTTGGGTTTTGATGAACCAAAAGCAAGGGGGCATGTTAAAAGTATGACTTTCCTAAGGGGGGTTGCCAGTTAAGGGGGGGTCTTCTTACCTAAGGGGGGGGGGGTCTTCTTAGATAAAGGAGGATCAAAAATCATCTAACCTAATTATGATTCTTGTACAATCGTTTCATTTATACTGATTTTCTAAGGGGGTGTGAAATTTTAAATGAATTTCCTACGGAGGGGTTAGCACTTAAGGGGGGGTCGGGTCCTCTCACCTAAGGGGGGCGTCTTCACCCCTCTAGAAACTATGAATACTGAAATGCCTGGAATAGAATGGGCTTTGCCAAATACATTTTTTAAATACTTATCGTACGCATTAGAATCTCTCTATCTCGCCTCTCTATAACCTGTCTCTCTCGAAAAAACTTTTCAACCCTTCGACTTTTTGGGAATTTGCACTGTTTATAGAAGATTTCTGGTGTATGAAATTAAGCCTTTTTGTGTAAGTAAGTGCCGAAAACTAGGGTATTACTAGGGTACTATTCTACACGTCTCCATGTGAAATCTTCCCTGTAGAAAATCTTTCCCCAAACAATTAGCCTATTTCATAGGATTTGTGCATCTGTTACATGCTTTTTGGACCTACCCCGGTGGAGGTCCTATAAATTAACCTCTGTTCGTCCGTTAGTTCGTTAGTTCGTTACCAACTTTTCTCGAGATTAGCTCATTAGTTTTTCCTGATTTTTGGCACAATGATGCAAAATAGTAATGCCCAAAATGTGACGGAGCCCGATTTTCGAAAAAAATCCATTTCTGGCCGAAAATGCCGGAAATCGCCGTTTTTGCAGATTTTCATCGGACTTTTTTCTTATATTTCGTTGTTTTTTCACACAAAAACATTATTAATAGCAATGCCCACCATGAAGCATGGTTTAATTGTCAATATAACTGTTTTTTGTAGCCGGAACTTTCTAAAAATCGCCGGAACAGCCGATTTTCGCCGGAAAAACGGTATTTCTTGAATTTCTCGAGCTGTACTTTACATTTTTTTATGAAATTTTGCACACTGATGTAAAATGACAATACCTTAAAAATGACGGAGCCCGATATGCCTGAAAAATTGGTTTTTTGGCATTTTCTCGAGATTTTATCATTAGTTTTTTCTGATTTTTTGCTCAAAGATGCGTATTAATATTGCCCAAACATGGCTTAGTCTGATTTTTGAGATCTATTTTTTCCGGCCGAAAATGCCGGAAATATGCCGGAAATCGCGGTTTTTCAGGATTTTCATTTGACTTTTTTCTTATAATTGGTTGTTTTTTCATTCAAAAACATTATTAGTAGCAATGCCCACCATCAAGCATGTTTCAATTTTCAATAAAATTGATTTTAGAAGCCGGAACTTTCTGAAAATCGCCGGAACAGCCGATTTTCGCCGGAAAAACGGTATTTCTTGAATATCTCGAGCTGTACTTTATATTTTTTTATTAAATTGTGCACACTGATGTAAAATAACAACACCTAAAAAGTGACGGAGCCCGATTTTCGAAAAACATTTTTTTCCGGCCGAATATGCCGGAAAAACCGTTTTTTTTTACATTTTCTCGAATTTTCATCTTTAGTTTTTCATGATTTTTTGCAGAAAGATGCGTATTCGCAATTCTCAAAACATGGCCGAGTTTGATTTTTGAAAATAAAATTTTTCCGGTTGAAAATGCCGGAAATCGCCGTTTTTGCTGATTTTCATCCTTGTATTTCTATGTTTTTCACACAAAAACATTATTCATAACAATGCTCACCATCAAGCATGATTCAATTGTCAATAAAACTGATTTTTTGCGACCAGAAGTTTCTATTTATTTTTTCCCTACAACCCTTCCCTCTCCCCCCATCAACAATCAATGATGAATTTATTGCGTTATGCATTTTTGCTAAACGCTATATTTTCTGACTGATTTTTTTCTCCTCGCATTGCTATCTAACTTTCATCATCAGGTAGGTCCATTCAGCATCTAGCTTGTTTCTATTCAATTTACAACGGGGAAATGTACAAATACGTGTAGATTTCCCTTCGAGAAAGCCGTTGACAAAAGTTGATTTTATTGTAATCATTCAATCGACTTGGGAATCAAAAACTCTTTTCCATAGTTTTGCATTTTTTTTTGAACTTATCTCAATTCGCGAAAAACTGTTCAATCATGAAAATTGATCACCGCAATTAGGTAGACAAATACCATCTACTAAAAACACGAATGGGCTCTTCCAGAAAATGTTCGTACATGGGGGGGATGGTGGTGGATATAGTGTCCGGGGGTAGTGAAAAATCTACAAAATTTGCTGTGTTCGGGGGGGGGTAAGCTTGCTCTGTTTTTTGGGCTGATTTCTTCCTGTTTGAGGGTAATTTTGAGTGTCCAGGGGTCAACTAATGCTTGTCCGGGGGTACTTTTCCAAAAATGATATTTCCATCTAGATTATTCAAATGTTTTTTTTGGAAAAGCTCAATCCTATGAAATAGGCTATTAACGTATTTCATGCTATCATACAGTACTGGACACTTGGGGGAAGCCGCCATCACGATTCTTGATGGGTGATTTCAGTTGGCTCGGAGCATATGATGAATGTAAAGGTGTGGAAGAAGTCAAATACTGCAGGGCTACTTTCTTCTTCGCTAAACAGGTAAAAGCAAGTTTATGTATTCGAGATAAATCGAAGGAGACAGTATAAAGCAAAGTTGACATGTCTCCAAAATCACCGTCCACTTTGCTCGACAACGGTATAAACACCAAAATACCGTCGTCTGTTTAGGTGCGCAAAGGCGATATAGAGCCGTACATCAACTATCGACTTTGTTTTGTGCCGACTTTATTTACCGTCATCGTTATCCTCCGATACATAAGCTCACTAATGTCAGTCTTCTAGTCCGAATCGCAGACCTTCTACTTTAATGGGATAAACTTTCGCGGGGATAAAATTTCGCAGATTTCGCGGGTGTCATCCGCGAAAATCCGCAAAATTAAGTCCCATCGGAAATTTGGAAGGGCCTCATCCGCGCAATATTTCTAAACAATACTCAAAATACTATTTGAATGGTTACTTACATCAAAGAAGCGCAAATAATGTGTATTTGAACAACCAACATGCATGATTTGAAAGTAGAAGTCACAAAATCGTGAAAATATTGCCACCCAATAGTGCCACACGCAAAATTAGGTACACGCGAAATTTAATCCCCGCGAAAGTTTAACCCATTAAAGTATACAAAACGTCAGTCAGTACATAGAGGTATAAAGAAAGACAGGAGATGAATTTGTCGGTAATTGGTCGTTAAAGTCTTTTGATTTCTTTTATGTAATAAATCAAAAGAAATTCTAGGCTCGCCCGAAGAAATACGACTTTTTAGTAGAACTCAAGTTTGCTCTGAACATTCTTACTATCAGCATCGAAGATTTCTAGCCTTCTAATATACGAGAATAAAATAAAATTTAGCTCCACGAAATAAGTTTGCGTTCAATTTTGTCATCCATTAAATATTGTTTTGAAAAGATATTTTCTCTAGCCAGAAAATAAAAAGTTATGTATAAGCACACACAATTTCAGACCCAATTTGTAGACAAAAAGTCGCTGGAGGTTGTTGGAGGAAAGTATTAAGCAATAGAGTTCACCTTGAAGAAAATGTTGATCGAAAAATTTTGTCCTTTGATGAAGGATTGCAAAGTTTACAGGCCTTTTTATAATCCAAATATTTTCTTACACCAATGTCAAAAACAATGAATCTCGTCTCATCTTATTTCCAACACTTAAGTTAGCCAATAAGATTTCACCTATCAACAAAAGAGCTCATTAAAAATGCACGATATATGAGATTATGAGCATGCATACCTCGTAATTTTTTTAATCGTAGGGCGAGCATGGTTACGATAGCATACTTCTCCTGTTTCTTTATACCTCCATGGTCAGTATAAGGAGTATGAATTTGTTTGTGGTTGTCACTAGGTTTAATCTCTTATAAAAAAAAACGTGTAATTGGTTCTCTTATACTAACCTCCAAGCAGCTCTTCGTGCTCCACTCATTCCACGCATGCGCTCTAAAGGGAATGGTTCTGCAAGAAGACCTGCGAAGGTTCTCGGGTTTTCTTTGATAGCCGACACTCTGAAATTTCAGAGTACTTTTCACGATTCAATCTGATTCAATCGCAGCATTCGCATAAAATTTATCGATTTGCTCGGGCCGTCTTTGGATGCGTGGGCTAAACATCGATTCTACTGCGACCGTGGCTTTCTTGCTCCGAACCAAATCCAAGATGGCGCCTGAAATTCACGTTTTGGCTCTTGGTCAATGTTTTGATTTTCTTATGGCTTTTGAGACTTATGAAGGAAAATTCAATGTTTCAAATGTTGTTTATTCATTTAAGTGTAGCTCTGACATACACCCACAGAAGTGGCTGCTCATACTTATTGACCTAAAAGCTTTGAAAGACTGTTTTGAAAGGTGTATTGATTGTACACTGATTTTGCTTGGATGTTTTCTCATTTTTGTTCAAGATGAAGGCTCAGATATCAACCAAATTATTACAGGTATGTTCTCTTATGTAATGATTACTTCTCTCTTGCTATCTGCTTGATTATTAGGAGGAATGAAGCATTTTATCAGAACAATTATAACTTAACGTGTGCGAAATGTCTGTCAGGCATTCAACCGACAAAAAATTTGATTCAAACACTAAGAGGTTGACTAGTTTAGGCTCTCTTTGTATTGTTGGATATTTGGATACTCTTTTTGGATAAAATATTTTGGTGAAATTTTATGTTTGTTGAGCTTTTTTAAGCGGTTTCGATGATCATTTTTTTGGGTTGATACTTTTTGCAATCAGACTTCAAAAAACTTTCATGAGAACTTTTTAATAGATTTGGAAGATAAACAAATACCAACTCTAAGTTCTGGAAATTATTGTTTGGCTTGAAAAGGTCTCAAAACTCCAAATTAAATTATATTATTTATGATTTTGTAGCCATGATATGTTCAGGTGCTCAAAGGGCATTCCAACAGGAAAAAAGTTAGTATTTTTGACAGGTGAAGATTCAGATTGTTCCATGTACAATTGCCTGTTATCATCTGAAAAAATTCTTGGAAAATATTCAATTTTTCAAAAGATACAGAGGATTTTGCTACTTATTTCTTACAAAAAATTGTTTCCTATAAAATGATAAATAAATCTTGAAAACTGCGGGCCAATCGGATACCGGTATCTGGTCACGTGTCATAGTTTTTCCCAGACCCCGCCGAACGCGGTTTTGTAAAATTCCGCTGGAGAAACTTTTCAGATCATCATATGCCTTAGCAATGGTGATCGGTTATGAGATTACTCTTATACGTGCACAAATTATAAATGATAATTGCAACCAATTATATAGTAAATAAGACAATGAGATAAGTGCAATGTTACTTAATATGACTTATGGGTTTTCCCTACTTAACAGGAATTTCCCAGAAGACAATTTCTTAAGACCACAAGCGATTATTATGCGTAAACCATCCATTCAAAATTAAACTTCTTTCACTTTCGAAAAGGGTACTTGTCGTCTTTGACACGTGGTAGCTCCCTCATAAGAGGGGGCACTGCGCGGAATCGCAATCAAGAGATTTCGAGTACAAAATGTTTGGACTTGCGAGCTGTTGGTCTCTTTGACCGACGCTCCACCATATTAGAAGTGAAACATTTAAAGCGTGGGTCACGAGAAGTTTTTTTCACGTTAGTGCAATGCAACATGCTGATATGCTCCATCCCACCAACCTGAAACGCTTTCTCGTGTCTCCATTCCTTTTTTCTTTCTACCCATAAAAGTGAAAACTCACTTTTGTCCCAGGGACAAAATCAGCGTGTCTTTTGGGTATTTCCCTAATTTTTTGTCTCATGAAACAAAAAAACATGAGACACACACTTTTTCTTGTGTTGGTGGGATGGACGCGTTTCATTGCACTAACTCGTGTCCCCGAGGCTTTACTCTCTCAAATATCATGGACACAGCTTCAGCCACTATTAAAAGACTCGGAAGGTTCACCAAACTCGTAGCCTGATGCCATCCACTAACTAATTCGTCCTTCCAATCGTTTTAATCCTATTAAACAGGGGGTTCCATAATTTATGACGTCTTTTGGTGAGTTATTTTAGCTACAGTGGACGCTCTCTAATTCGACGTTCTACTATTCGATACGCTCCATTACTCAATGATATTGAAAGTCACCGTCAACATTCAGCAAGAAACTCCCATAAAAGACGCTCTACTATACGATACGCTCCCTTATTCGACGAAAATCCTATTCCCCTTGAAAATCGAATTAAAGAGAGGCCCTCTTTTGACGTCAATACAATGTCTTTATTCAATCTTTTCCTAGCAAAGATTTTAACTGCCAACTTTGCGCCCACTTTTCGCCTACTCTATCAATTAGAATAGACAGAGCAGAAACTCGGCCGTTTAAACTAGAACTAACTCACCAAATGCCGTCATAATGGATAACTCGCGTATTTATTCAAGGATTGATTTTTTATCAGTTCAAAAGAGGCGTTAGGCTTCTGCTCATCCTCTAGCGAAAAAAGTTTCTTATAGGAAGTATATCTATATAGGAAGTCTGCGATTCAGACTACTGTGGAGTCAGATTATTCCGTTCCGTTTCATCAAAGTATCGTTTGAGTGGTAAGGTCTGCGTTTATATTTTTTAATTCGTTGATTGGACCATTTCATTTTATATCCAAACAGGGGTTGGACGAGCATTTCCAGGGGGTAATCAGAGAAGATTTTCCAGGGGGTGTAAACAAGTATTTTTTCGTTTTTTCAGGGGGTAAAAGGTTGTTTCAAAATTTCTAGGGGCAAAAGACTGATTTTAGTTCCTTCGCTTTTACGATATGAAAAGATTGAATTTTTCCAAGGATTCTTTTGCAAATTTTGCCACTTTCCAGGGGTACACACTTTGCCTTGAAAATGTTCGTCCACCCCCTTGTATGGATATATGGAACATCCCATTATTTATGGTTAAATCACCATCTTTTTCTTTCCATCATATTAGTATCAATTTCCTGGCACTTATGGAATGTGTTTTCCGGATCAATGCACTCAAGAAGAGCTGGCAAAATTGTTGCCCTTATTCAACCAAGGTTTGGACGCCTTTTTAATACCTTATCGGCCCTTATCGGCCCCTTTTTACGCTGGCCCTAATTTAGAGCCGGCCCCTTTTACGCCAGAGCTCTTCTTTCATTTTTGGACCTACCCCGGTGGGGTGGAGGTCCTATAAATTAACCTTTGTCCGTCCGTTCGTCTGTTCGTTCGTCCGTTCGTTCGTTCGTTCGTTCGTTCGTTATTAGCTTTCCTCGTGATTGGCTCATTAGTTTTTTCTGATTTTTTGCACAAATATGTGTAACTATAAACCCTCGAATGTGACGGAGCCCGATTTTCGAGAAAAAAAAATTTGGGAGCAAATTTAGGCCAAAAAAACGGCTAAAAAACGGGTTTTTTGGACTTTGTGAAAAATTGGATCATTAATTTTTTTTGATTTTTTGCATGAAAGTAGGGTACCATCATAGGCAAAAGATGGCTCAAGCAGATTTTTCCAAAAAAATTTCGGTGGCTAAAAAAACGCATTTTTATCTATAAGAATCACTATTAATAAGCACACATCAATGTTCTTAGTTAAATTACTCAATTTTTTGATGAGATAGATGTTTTTTTTGCTCATGAGGGCTTACTTTTGAAGAATGTGTGTGTTTAGACATGAAATTTTGGTTGCTTGGAGTATTTTTATAGAAAAACTGGCCAAATTCGATATTTTTTTATAAGCACATTAATTACTTAGGTATTAGCTTTTCTCGAGATTGGCTCTTTCATTCTTTATGATTTTTTGCACAAAGATGTGTAACTATAGACCCTCGAATGTGACGGAGTCTGACTTTCAAAAGAAAAATATTTGGGCAAATTTGGGCCAAAAAACGGCTAAAAAACGGGTTTTTTGGACTTTGTGAAAAATTGGGTCAATAACTTTTTCTGATTTTTTGCATGAAAGTAGGGTACCATCATAGGTAAAAGATGGCTCAAGTAGATTTTTTCAAAAAAATTTCGGTGGCTAAAAAAACGCATGTTTATCTATAAGAATCACTATTAATAAGCATACATCAATGTTCTTAGCCAAATTACTCAATTTTTTGATGAGATAGATGTTTTTTTGCTCACAAAGTCTTGAACATGAAAGAATATTTCAAGAGCATGAAATTTTGGTTTCTAAACGTTTTTTTATAAGAAACAAACGACTAATTTTAATATATTGTCACTATTTGTGTTCTGAATGATTGTTTAATGGTCACGCTCACGTGATATCAATTATATATGTGTTAAATGCATAACCAGGTAGGTCCATAAAAGTATCACTTGTTAGTCCTAATTTCACTCGGATCCCTTATGCTGACCCTTCTATATACTAAAAGTCTAATTCTCTATGAGCCGTGGGGTGGCCATTATGGATTTTTTTCCAACTTTCATTTTAAATCGAGCTCCGAGCGGGAAAACAGTACAGTGTTCTTTTTTCGCGGCGGAGTACGTTTTTTTCAGACACGGCACGGGAAAACATGCCTACGGTTCCTTGCCGATCGGGAAACGTCGCCCGGTTCGGAAGCGTATCTCCGTTTTCGAAATTCTACTTTACTGGTAATTTTCGTAAAAGTAAATAAACAGAAGAAGCTCAACAGCTATTTTGCTTTTTCTTTCTTTGGTTTCTTAATATTGATTGATTGATCTGGTCTCTCTGCTCTGGTCACTGATGGTGCCATCGTTTGTACATGGATAGGGAATGGTCTAATGGTCATGGTATCCTGTTTCTTAAATAGAGAACATTTTGTTATGGATTTGTACAGTTGAGTTGTTCTTCAGAAATTATTATGGGGCTTATCGCAACCAACCATCTTAACAAAATAAACAAAGACCAAAGACCGACCAATGGAAACATTTACTTTAGCCATCTTGAAAATTGAGAGTGGCATATTTTTGTTGCATGGTAATATACATCCAAGTAATTTGGTAGTCTTTGTAGGCGGCAATCACAAATACAAATATGTTCGTTTCAACGACCGACCGACACTGACTGACCGACCGGCCAGCCGACTCACTTTCTAGATCGACCGACCACCTCACTTTGTAGGGCGACCGACCGCCTAACTTTGTAGACCGACAGACCGCCTCACTTTGTAGACCGACCGACCGCCTCACTTTGTAGACCGACCGACTCACTTTTTAGACGACCCACCGACTCACTTTTTAGACGACCCACCGACTCACTTTTTGGACGATCGACCAACTCAATTTTTATACCGATCGACCGACTCACTTTTTAGACCGATCGACCGACTCACTTTTTAGACCAACCAACCGACTCACTTTTTAGACCAACCGACCGACTCACTTTTTAGACCGACCAACCGACTCACTTTTTAGACCGACCGGTTCACTTTTTAGACCGACTGGTTCACTTTTTAGACCGACCGGTTCACTTTTTAGACCGTTCGACCAACTCACTTTTTAGACCGTTCGACCGACTCACTTTTTAGACCGACCGACTGACTTACTTTTTAGACCGACTCACTTTTTAGGTCGATTGACCGACTCACTTTTTAGGTCGAATAATGAATATTTGGTACGTACAATAGTGTAGATACATTATCATGTTGAAACGTATGGTTGAATATCTTTGACAATGACTATATATTAGACTTTTTCCTTATCACAATGTTGTTGTTTAACCAAGAACTATAGAACAATGATAAGCAAAATTTAAAATACACTTTCACTTTATTTTCCATTATTTTTATTATGTTGTAAATAGGAAAAGGTTATAGTTATTGACACCATCATATCTAATTTCATTCAGATTTATACACATTAAATTTATCACTAGCACCTCTTCAATTAACACTAAACCTCATTATAAAAATATTGACATTATCCTATCTTCCATTTCTTTGGGTTCCTTTAATATTGAGCGGCTGATATTTTCATTTTATATCGTACCAGTTTTTTGTCCTCGCTAAAGTCATGTTTTCTGTCTAAATGATTTTGGCCTTCGAGCTTAGCTTCTTGCTTTTAAAGTATTCAGTTATTAATCATTATATGTCTATATAAAAAGTAAAATGGTTAATCGGGAGGGGAAAATTGGAAAAATAAACTTTTTCTAATCTATGACATTTTTGTTCCCTGTCCCTGTGTTTTGTTTACATCGGGAATCGGCCATTTTTCTTAAATCCGTTCACATAGCAACGTGATAGACCGTATATTATATAGCCCGGGCTTTTACGGAAGATAGCTAAGAAACTCAATAAGGCGATATCTCGAGATTGGAAAGGAGTTGAGAGATGGTTGACCCCTCATTGGGTCGGGAATTTAATAGAGAATAAGTTGGGAAAGGTAAGAGTGGGTATAAAGACACTTTCGAAAATAAATATATTCGGGCATCTTTGGCCCGATGACGTCATCAGAAACTAAAAAATACAATATCTCGAGTTTGATAAGGATTTAAGCAATGGTTGACCCCTCATTGGATCGGAAATCATCAAAAGAATCTTTTCAGTCAATGAAGAAATACTTTCAGTTGAGTGAAAAGTTTATTACCCTTTCGATGACGTCACTTAGGTCCCAAATGACGTCACCAAACATAAAATATGCGATTTTTCAAGCTTCAATCATTGATAAGTGGTAATATTTTGTTTTTTCCGCTTAGAATTCAATCTTATTACCCTCCCTCACCATCCAAAGGGCTTTTGATGTGTTCAACAACACTCTACTCGGCGGGTGCGACGCCGGGTGACGGCTAGTCTATATACTAAAAGTCTAATTTTCTATGAGCCGTGGGGAAGCCATTATGGATTTTTTGGATGGGGGTTCGAGAGTTACGTGACCGATTTTTTTGTTGGATGGTTAGGTGGGTGGTTGAAAACGAAAGCGAAAGTGGTCAGGGGAAGAGTGTGAAAATTAGCGTTTTTGTAAGAAGTCGTTGCAGTGCAAATGTTTCGCAAATTTAAAAACCCACTTTCCCGTGGAAATAATTGACGTTTTTTAGTTTTTTGGGACCCTTGGGACCCGTGTTTCATAAGAACAAACTTTATAAGAACATAACGCTCCGATGGCTAAAATAGTTAAGTTAAGAACATTTTTAGGCTTAAAACTCAAAAAAAGTTAAGAACATTCGAAGGCTTCAATAATTTTGGATGTCCTTATGTTCTTATAGAAAAACGTGTATTTTTCTCTCCCATTCAGCATTACAAAACGTGATAACATTTGCACCTACAACTATGGCATGTGAAAGTCCTTTGGAATATAGCACTGGAAATTACCTCGCCATGTGAGTGACCTTCGTCGATTTGCAGAAAGAAATGCACTCGGATTAGTTTATTTCAATCGCCCACTCCTTTCATTCTTGTCCTTGCTTAAATAGTCGAGTTACCTGTTCGTCAAATACCAACTTTGGTATATTTTCATCATATTTTTCATTTTCATCCCCAACACGTAAATCTCCTTCATGAACCACTAATTCTCCACTATCAACTTGATTCACTTTCATAGCTTTCATAGTCACCCTCATTCTCAACGTTCGCCATCTTGCCGCCTTCTAAATACTGAAATCTTCGATTTTGTTTTGCTGAGTTTGCGATATTGGATGGACGCTTCTGATTGGTCGAGTTTTTTTTGTAAAACCTGAATGACCGAAATCAAATAAAAGGCGGGAACAATTAGGAGACACAGATAAAAGGACAATTCATAACTATTCCTTTGGTTTTTCCTGAAAGTTCACCTTAAGGGGAGCCTTTGGTCCACATTTGAGCATTGTGAGACTTTGGAGTGCGGCTCAACTAACTTTTCATTTTTCGTTAGCCTTTTATGCGCCTTTTTGGCATTCATGGTTTGTCTTGGAACGTTCACCGAGATGATCGGCAACGCACTGCATGAATCTTTCAAGAATGACGTCAAACCACCGGTGACGGACACCAGTCACGAAGTTGCGGAATTTAAACCGGAGAAGGGAGATAGCGGAAACAGCGGTGAATTGTCAACTCGTATCATGAAAACGGGACATGATTTTATTGGTACGTTTCTGTTTGTTTTATCCTATCCAGCTCACAGGAGTCCGATTGTGAACTGGTGAACTAATACTGTTATTATGACCATTTGTAAAGTGTTCTGCTTCGTGTCAATTTTGGCATTTTTTATTTAATCCACCGTCCTTTAGATTCTTTGCTTGCCCGATCTAGATTTTTCATTGTTACTCCTTCAGCATTTGAATAAAACCTGTCTAAGTGAGGTAGTATAAACCAAGGAAAAAAACAAAGTTGTTAAAAAAAAAAGTACTAGAAGTTTCATATCTTCAGCTCTATAACTAAATATATAACACATAATTGTGTAAGGGAATAAGCTAAATTCGATCCGAAGGTAACCAAACCAATCAACATTCATGTCTTAAAATATTCGATGACTTGTTTTCCACAGGGCGCAGTTTTTTGTACGATTTTGCGACCTCCTTTTCACTAATCCGGAACATGAAAGCCATCCTGTCAACAGAATCACCGAAAGGAGCTATTACTTCATTGAACGGGATTCGGACGCTGTCAATGACTTGGGTAATTCTCGGACACATGTATGCGTTTGGTTCTATGCCTGGATTCGCTTATTGGGGTAGGTTGGGTTGGTTTGTGTTTTTTTCCATTATGAAAATAAATTTGCAACCGCTGTGGGAAGCGACTCGACGGCTCCTCTTTGGACAGCAGTTGGTTTGTGTTTTTATTTTATTATAAAAGTAAGTTTGCAGTAAGTTTTTATTAACATTCATCCTGATTCATCCCTCATGATTACGGAATTACGCTAATTTATGTAATGTTTTCCATTCGTTTCTCTGTAAATTTGAAGGAGGAAAATTTCAAACCACCGTAATAATCGAGTTTAAAGCCCACGGAGGGGGCTAGAGAAACCGCTTTCCCCCCCAGCCAAAACGCCAGATTTCGAAAATATGCCGTGTGAAAACAAAGAAAGCGTTCGATTTAATCCATCATTAATAAGAGGCGCAAGTTTGAAGATTCATCTCTAGTTCTTCGTGCATTGAACTCAATGATCTTTTCCCAGCTGGCACACAACGCTGTTTCAACGTTTATCTAACGTTATATGGACGTTGGGAACATTATATAAACGTTGAAAAAACGTTGTGTGCCAGCTGGGTTTAACTTTCGTTTTTTCTCTATCTCCCTTTCATTTGACAGATAATCCGTTGCAGATTTTGAAGATTTTGAATCGCTTCTCTTTCATGGTTGTTTCGAACGCCTACGTTTCAGTCGACACCTTCTTCTTGTTGAGGTAAGATAAAAAATTTGTTGTAAATGAACTTTTTTAGCCATCGAGAGCAAAATTACAGTGAAAAAAGTTGTTGGGACATAAAAGTACTGACGAAATTTGTCAACAAACCGTATGCAGCGGGATACAAAATCAAAACATGTGTCACATGTCAAAATACAAAATCTAAACAAATATGGCTGATTTTGATTGTTTCGATTGTTTTACAAGTTTGTTTTGGACACGTGATTTTAATTGTTCTCTTTAATGACAAGTGGTTCGCGCAATGTTTACATTTAAACCCCATATTGATTCACACTTCCAAACGTAACACACTTTCATAGTTTCATACTTACTTATATAATTTTACAATGGAGTTTCCTTAACTCTAACCTCTATAACTTGAATGTCTCTTTGACTTAACTGAAGGGACTAAAACATTCGAATGATAGAGGTTCGAGTTAAAGAGACTATGTTGTATAAGGATTTTCTCTCAAAGTTTCACCCCTTGCCTATTCTACAATCATGGTCGAAATCTATTGAGAATTAAGCTTATTTCCTCGTTTTTCGAAATTTGGAGTTCGGGCGAGAAAGTCGATTTTGGGCCATCTCTCAAATTTAATCGAATATTTCAATTTGGCTTGGGTTTAAAGACCTCCAGGCTATATTATGAGCCTTATTGGACCATTTTTGAACATTTGGATCCTCAGATCCTAAGGTCGTAACTTAAGTGTCATGTTAAAACTCCGAGTTAAAACTCTACCCTTCCAACCTACTTTAGAGAACTTACAAATTGATTGTGGTTGCAAAACATCCCGGTGGATTTCCCTTTTTTCTCAAATATTACGACCATGATTGTACCCGCCCCAAAAATTAAGAACACCTTTTTTTTTTTGATTTTCAGCGGTGTCTTGGTGGCCTACTTGACGTTCCGCAGAATGGACGCGAAGAATGGATATCCGGTTAAATTGATTTTGATGGGATACTTACATCGCTATATCAGGTTCGTGGTCGAAAAGTTATTGTCCTCTGGGATATCAGCTCACCCATTCATCCCCTTCTCAGAACCCCCTACAGTCATTTCTCTGCCCCACTATGTCTCCCTCCCATTTTTCGAAAATCTCTAGCCTTCGTTAAAAAAGGGGGAAGGCATTATGGAGATATTATCATACAAGAATCATTCCCAAGATTGGCAAGATTGGCCAGAAAGAGGAAAATAAAATAAAAACATTTTTTTGCTTATATCAGCATGGTACAACAATAGGCAGACACTGTCCTGATATGAAATGCGTGTCTAATATGAAACGGGAACACTTATGTAAAGATAAAACCTTTAACCTTTGATTTGATTTTAAAGAGACATAAAAGTACTGACGAAATTTATAAACAATTCGTATGCAGTGGGATGCAAAATCAAAACAAATATGGCTGATATTGATTGTTTCAATTGTCTTACAAGTTTGTTTTAGACACGTGATTTTAATTGTTCTCTTTAATGACACTGGTTCGCGCAATGTTTGTCCCTTTGATTAAGTGTGTTATGTTCGTTGATTCTTTTAGATTGACGCCTTCCTTAATTTTCCTGATGATCTTTATGAATAACATCTTCCCACTGTTGGTGACTGGACCTTCGTCGTTTTTGATTCGATCACCACAATTGACGAAACCGTGCGATGATTACTGGTGGACGAACATTCTCTACATCAACAATTTCTACCCTGATGGAATGAGTGGACAGGTTTATTGATACATTGGAGTCTCCATAACTCTTAAGTCACCCTTAAATGGCTTATAACTCACACACCTTTTCATCGTTACAGTCTTTAAAACACGTACGGGAAACGCAAATTTGTTCGAATTGAGAAAATTAAAAAATCTGGAACAGTAACTTTGAAAAAGATACGTCGAAATATCGTTTTAAAAAATGTTATATATTTTGATTTTCGGTTACACTCAACTTATGACTAACGATTCTTTTTAACATTTTCACGCCTAAACGTTTGGACTTAGGTTTGCAGAAAATAAGAAACCTGTGAGGTTCGCACCCAAAGATGTATTATATAAAGCGCTAGAGAGAGCTATTCTGTCTTTCTCAGACTATGATGGTTGGCTCGGTGCCGGCAATTTGAACAAACAAGTGACATGGTGGGAAACGAGGAGTCGAAAGAATGGTTTTGATTGATCAAATTGCCGGCACCGAACTGTGGTCAATTAGGCAGAGACAGAGTTGCTCTATCTAGTGTTTTAGATAAGACAGTACTGTGTATGCACCTACGCTGATACCAAGTAAAAAATTCTTTTTTTCTTTCACAGTGTGTTGGTTGGGTTTGGTACTTGGCGAACGACATGCAGTTTTATTTGATTTCACCCTTTATATTGATTCTTCTCTTCAAGTGAGTTTCATGGTTGTTCAATCGAATCCTATTGTCATAAAAGTGGATAATCAAAAGGTGGTTGGAGAGATTTTTTCTCTCCTATTGCTTAGATTCAATCTGTGTGAAACCTCTGTATCTAGCAAGAAGGTCTATATATTATCACGAGGCAACATTCGAAGATTCTTCCAACCTTAATAGTGAAGATTCTTCTAATGTCGATAGATTCTTTTAACCGATCACGAAAAAAAAATTTGCGTCGGCTATCCCAGAGCAAACAATGGTAACATCCCCGGAAAGCGGGTTGAATCTTAGCCTGGGGTCCACTTAAAGCTTTTTGATAGAATGGATGGCGCGATTAAGTGGCCCGGTAGTATATGGTAATATGCTTTTGCTTAAGCGGACTGTAAAACATTCCGCCAGATTTTAGTTGTTTTTGGAAGGTAAAAACAGTTTGAAGCAATGTTTTTATTTGAAAATAAGGGATCGCAAATATGTTATTGATGTTTATTTCTCATTTTTGATTATATCTTTCAAATGTTTCCATTTTCCAGGGGGTATCTGTGCATTTCCAAGAAATATTTTTTGACTTGAAAATGTTCGTCCACACCCCTGTATGAATATTTAATGGGACAGCCCAATCCTGAGTGAAAAAATTATGACTGATCACAGCTAAACGTCAAAGGCAAATTTTACTGTTTCTGTTACTGATTCTATTTCAATTCTTTGTTGTTTTTTTAGATTGGATCAGAAATACGCATACAGCCGCATTCGTTACCTTGTTACTGGGGGTGTCATGGGGGCGTTATCTCTTTTCTTTATTGGAATCACCGCCCTTCTAATGGGTGTTTATCATTTACCAGCTGTTCAAAGTGCGGGCGGTATTGCAGGAAATCCAAAAATGTAAGGCTTCCTATTTTGAGAATAAATTAAGATTAAATGGCAAGCCTGCAGATTAGAACCCAGCTATAGTTGATTGCTTTTTCGTATACAGTTGTCCTCTCTAAGTCGATCTTCATGGGACCAAGCAAAAGTTTGCTTCGAATTAGAAAAGATTCGAATCACATGAAGTTTTTTATACTAATTTCCAGCTGAGGGGATCAACATTATAGTTCGAATCATGAAAGATTCGAGTAATAGAGAGAATTGTCTGTAACAACAATTTTATAGCAGACGGGGCTCGCATTTGACCAAATCATAAATTATGCCCCAGCCTAAGCTTTCAGAAAGTCTAAGAAAATGTAATGTAAAATAATTGAATTCACCATTGCTCTTATAAAACATGAATGATTCAAATACAGCCTTTTACTTTAATTTTACTTCTAACGATAATAAACTAAAATATTGAAAGTATTGAAATATTGAAATGTATAATATAATATAATATTGAAATTTTATACGATACCTTCCACTATTCGATGATAGCGAGGTTAAGCACGGGTTTATTTTGACCGTAAAGTGCGATAGCGTAGGCCTGTACATAGGATTTCACTTGCATGGCTTGCTTTGACAAGTTATGTACAGGCCTACGGTATCGCACTTTACGGTCAAAATAAACCCGTGCTTAACCTCGCTGATATTGAAAGTAACCGTCAACAAGAAACTCTCATAACCGACACTCTTTTCTGATGAAAATCTAGTTCCCTTTGAAAACCGAATTACGCCAACTGTAAAACTTTTTCCACCGTTTTCTATGATTTCAGGAAGGATGGCACGAAGTTTATGGATCGGATATACGAGAAACCGTACACCCGTATCACACCTTACTTAGTTGGTTTATACCTCGGCTATTTACTCCACAGGAGGGTCACCATAAAATTCAATCTAAGACTGGTAAAAGCTTATTTTATTGTCAAATACAGTTGAGTCTCCATAACTCGGACACGTGCGGAAAACACAAATTTGTTCGAGTTAAGGAAATTTTGAGTTATAGATTTATAAGGCATTGTTAACTAAAGGGGCCGGCGAACTTGTTTCAGTGAAGGAGACATTCGAGTTGTATAGGTTCGAGTTATTGAGATTCTCTACTGTATAACTAACATACTTACAGCACCTTATTGTTTTTTTATTGGTTCGTTTCAACAACTGCAATGCTTTCGTTTTAACAGACGGACCTTAATAAATATTTAATCTGCACTCTTTTTGGTACATGTGAAAACCACGTCAGCGTAATTAAACTGACTACCCTGGTTTTCACATGGTAGCAAAATAAGAGTGGAAACTTGAGGAAATAGACGATATCGGCTTTCCGAATTCTCCCCGAATGATTACACATGATGCATTGCGCAAAGAATTCACGGAAAGTCAATATAGTCCGTGAATTTTTTGCGCAATGCATCATGGGTCATCATTCGGGGAGAATTCGGAAAGCCGATATCGTCTATTAAATTCCACCTTAAAGGAGGTCGGGAAAAGGGTATTACATTTGACCTTGTACTTTTTGAAACAGGTCTAAAAGGCTACGTTCTTATTAATACAGTGTCTCCATAACTCGAACCCGCACGGGGAACTCAATTTTGTTCGAGTTTTGAAAATTTTGAGTCATGGTGAGTGGTTTATAAGGCACCGCTAACTGAAGGGGCCAGTGAACTTGTTCGAGTCTAGGACACATTCGAGTTATAGAGGTTCGAGTTATCGAGTCTCCACTATACCAATTTTTTCATGAACACGTTGAACGAACGCGGAGTTGTCCCAATATCCGGGATCTTATTAATTTCTTCTCACTCTCAGATCATCGGCCTGATTGGTTGGTTGGTTGCCATCGCAACAGCATTAAGCGTCGTTTACGGAACCTGGAAAGTGTTCGACACTCCGCCCGTCTTTTTCACGGATGCCGAAGATATCATTTACGAAGCTTTCCATCGTTTCGCGTGGGCCGTTGCCGTAGGTTGGGTCATATACGCATGCCAGAACAGACTCGGAGGTAGGAAAATAATTTTTACACCCCTTCTCACAGATCCGGCGGAATTTTATCAGCCAATGGGGATAAAGATAATGGACCAAAAGTCGATGGGGATTGATCTTCCCATTGTTTTCTAGCCTGAAAATTCAGAGGGGATGGAAAAAATAGCATAATATTTTGTAGTTTGGAATTGCTTATCTGATTATTTTCAGCTGGAAGAAAAATTAGAGTATAAATTTCCACTGGGGGCGATATTTTGGCCAATTTTTCCAGTGGGAAGAGTTTCCAGTGGGTTTTTGGGAAGGGGTGTATTTTTCATAAAGTTTATCTATCACTTAATTCTGAAATACATTTTTATCAGAAATTTCTGCAATTAATATTAGCTTTTATCTGCTGCAAAAAAAAACCTTAACCATTGGACATCACAGCTCCGTTAATAGCGGGAGTTATGCATTAGTCAGCTTTGAAACATATTGGTACTGTACAGTTTGGCCTAAAAGAAAGCGGACAGATTTTTTTTCAAATACAGTTTTGTTCACAACTGATAAATGCGTTTTCTTTTTTTTTCTAGGATTTGTTGATTCGTTTTTGTCATGGAAGTTTTGGATTCCATTGAGTCGGCTGACGTACGGCGCGTACTTGATGCACCCCTTGGTCATCTTCTACTTTTATATGGCGCACGAGACAACACAACATTATCAAGATAACATCTTCGTAAGTTCTCTTTTGGTATCTTGCTTTTGGTGTTTTACTCTTCCCAAAAATATGCAAATTTTCTCATAATAAAAAACTGTTTGTAAACTAAAACTGTGAGTAGGGTCTGTTAAGAAGTTCAATAGCTCCAATAGACTATTCCGTGTGACGTCATTTTCACTCACGATCAGCCATTTTTCTAAGAAATGACAGAAAGAATATACAGGACGATTTAGTGACGCCTTGCTTAGCTCCAAGGCTTTTAGTGTTCCTTTTTTCGTGGGTGAGAATTAGTCAGTTAAGAACTGGCAGCTTGCTTGAGATTTTGTTGAAGAATAGTGCCTAACTGGATTTTGCTGAATCAGTCTCAGTCTCTATCTCACCTCAGTCCACTACTTGAGGCCATTGTGCTACTCTCTCCTGTTCGAAATCATCTAGAAGATACAACACTTACCTAAGTTTACAGGTTGCAGCAATGAATACTCTTAGGTTCCAAATAAACGGGGGGGTTGGAAAAATTTCGAGATTTTAATAAACGGGGGGACCTAATTGCCGGGGGGGGTTGGAAATTGTACTTCTGAAAACCCAAAAATAAGGTAAATATAGGCTAAAATCAGGCTATTTAGAACAAAATAAGGGGCCTTCTCTTTGATAGCTGAAAATATTCTCAAAAATTAATAAACGTGGGGGGGTCCAAATAAGGTCCGGGGGTTGAAATTTTTCGAAAAATTAACAAGTGGGGGGGGGGTCGTTTATTTTGAACCTAAGGGTAAGTGTGACGAGGGCTAAGAGACGGTTAGTTTTGACGAGAAAGACGCTATAATATTCAGAGGGTTTGATCTTAATGTTTGGCAAGTGGTATAAAGAATTTTTTCATCGTGCTTTTCGACTGGTTTGAAAAATAGCAGAGAGAAAGTTTGACGATTATTGAAGCAGGTTAAAGAATGGAAGAACCTTAAAAAGAGAGAAGAATGAAGAGTTCTAGAAGATAGAGAAGAAATTTTTGCATGTGCAGGTAGGTATCGATAGTTTTTCATCGTTTCAAAACCATGACTTTTATAACATACTTTAACCGTTATTATTCTTCATTATTTAAGGAATTTTGCCAAAGTATCTCTATCTTGATCCAAAATTAAATATCTTGCTCAATCACCAAAATTAGTGGAATAATAATTTCCCGTCATAATTTTAAATATTCTTAAATGACGGAAATAAAGTTCGCCAAGTTGCTTCTATGTGTATATCTCATCAAGTGTCTGGCTAATTTAATAACATATTAAACATTTCTTTCTTTTTGTTTATTTTCAGATCTTCAACATAATCTCTTGCACTTCAATCGCTTATGTCGCTTCCTTCTTATTGGCTATTTTTGTGGAGTTCCCCATTCTTAATTTGGAGAAGAAATTCCTTGGATAGGTGAGTACTTGGCTATGCATACATTTGACAGTGTGGAAATAGAGAGTAATAATGTTGTACACGTTTTTTATATGAACATAATTCTTCGATGGCATAAATATTAAAAACTATAGACACCAAATTTTTTCGGAAATTTCATGGAAATATTCACAAAACGGTGAAATTAAGGAAAATTCAAGCTTAAAACTCTAAAAGGGTTAAGAACATCCAAATCCTTTAAAAATATTGGATAATCTTATAATAAAAAACTTCTCAAAAAGAATGCCTCGCTGTCATTCTGTTAATTCATTCAAAGGTTTAATTTTTAAATAAGAGCGAAATTGTTTGCTTACTCATCAATTTTATTTCACAAGCTTTTTCACATTGAATCGACACAGATGTGAAGCAAGATTGTTCAGAAAGAGAAAAAGAAAAACATTATTTGCTTATGTCAGCTTATAACAATAGGAAGACACTGTCCTGATATGAAATGTGTGTCTGATATGAAACGGGAACACTTATGTAAAACCTTTAACATAATCACAACGACTACTTACAATGTACGGAAGACAAATTAAAGTTATTGTTCTACGGGAAGACCTTCAGAAAGATATGGGTCAGTCTCGGTGTAATAAAAAGAATTCTCCTAAGATCTACGGTCGGAAAGTCAAAATCTAAAAACAATTGTGACGTTTTGAAGCAATAGTATCGATGAACATTCGTGTCAAAGAGTTTCTATCCGAAGGTTAGGTTTCTAAAAAAGCGACGCATTTTGGGATTGTTTCGAGTGTATTACAACAGAATTCCCTCGAGGAATTCCTAAGAGATTTCTATTGTAATACACTCGAAACAATCCAATGCATCGCTTTTTTAGAAAAATCAAAAACTCCGATAAGGTCTATTATAGCAACATGCTATAATTTTCTATCTTTCTGCACCTTAAAATCACTTCTTTTATTCTACACCCTGTACCATACATCCAATATCTATATTTTCTAGTGATTTTCTGATGTTTTTTTACGTTAAGCTTTTTTCACATGTACCTAAAATTTTACTTAAGATCTTGAAGAGTGGGGAATTTCCCTATACTAAGCTTACGTGGTGTTTTAAGGCCTTATGTAGAGTTTGCTTACGTTCAAAAAGTTTTGAACGGAAGGAATAAAAGTCACGTAAGACCCTCTTAATCAACAAAAACTCTACATAATGTCTGGGAAATTCCCATAAGACAGCCTTATGAACGATTTTCCGTAAGTTCTAAAGTAAAATTTTACGTACATGTGAAAAAAGCTTTATAGATACACATTTTCTTTTTAGATATATTTGTAAATTCTGCTAAATTGTTTTAAATTGTAAATTCTCTGCTAAATTGTTTGATTTTCGAAATAATATTTGCATTCAACAAATTAGATCGAAATAGATTTTTTTGTGATTACCCAGGATCACATTGTGAATTACCCATAGTCCCATTGTGAATGGTAACCCATAGTCCCATTGTAAATTACCCATAGTCCCATTGTAAATTACCCATAGTCCAATCACAGTGATACCTGTACATAGCTTTATATTTAAACCTGATCATGCAGACAATTGTTGCCAGGTTCTGCTCAAAACTTATTTTGAAATCTGCAGCAAGTCAATTTTGATAGGATTCCAAGAGTTAATAAAAATGAAACATTTGTATAATACTTCACAAAAATTGTTGCAGTGGAATATCCATAATTCGTAAAGGTTTATTTGGTATTTCCAGACCAAAAACCCTTAGAACAAGTCTCTTTACACGGTCTTTCTATAGTTCGACTAAAGATTTTACTTTTCCTGATCTGTTCTAGTTGTAGAGCCTCGACCAATAGAATTTGTAGATAAATGGTTGTTGGATGATATGCGACGACCTTCTAAAGATGATGCCCTTCGCTGAAATTATACCTACCCAGACGGTACACAACGTCAAAACAACGTCGATGTGACATTCATAACGTCTGAATAACGTTATTTGAACGTTAAAACAACGTTGTGTGCCAGCCGGGTACATCATATACACTACATTGCCTGAAGATTACGCTAGTATGAGACATCGTGTAACAATTGTGAGCTACTACAATAATCATGGCCAAAATATATTGAGATTTTAGTGTATTTTAACGTTTTTCAAGTATCAAAAAACGTGTTATCAAAAATGTGTTATGTTTTATTTTGATTTGGTTGCACATCACAAGGATTTTTATGTTTCACTTATTGAGATTTTAATGTATCTTAACGTTTTTCAAAATGTACAGTTCTTGCGAGAATTGCTATTATAGTACTTTCACTTTCTTTCATTGGATATTTCGATTTTGGAGGCGTTTGATGGTTTCTAGGCTATATTCCAAGCCTTTTTGGAACAGTTTTGAGCTTTTAAATCCTGAGATCCTAAAGTCCTTTAGTCTCATGTTCAAACTCTACTTTCCTACTGAAGATGATGAATAATGGGTGATTATTACTTCTCAATACTTTCTCGTTAATTTTGATTGCCTGTTAATGATTTTTAATGGATTTTTAACAAATTTTAACAGCAAGCGAGCAATCTGCTACGGCACTTCATGGGTAAATATTGTATTTTAATATTTTCTCATTAATTTTGATTGATGTTAATGATTTTTTTATGGATTTTTAACAAATTTTAACAGCAAGCGAGCAATCTGCTACGGCACTTGATGGGTAAATATTGTATTTTAATATTTTCTCATTAATTTTGATTGCCCGTTAATGATTCTTAATGGATTTTTAACAAATTTTGTCAGCAAGCGAGAAATCTGCTACGGCACTTGATAGGTAATTATTACTTCTCGATGTTTTCCCGTTAATTTTAATTACCCGTTAATGATTTTTAATGGATGTTTAACAAATTTTGTCGCAAGCGGGAAATCTGCTACGGCAATTGATGGGTAACTATTAATATAACAATAGCGTTCTGTTTGAGGTCGTTGTTGTTATTTTCTGCCCGTGTAGTTTGATTATTCGCCCGATGGTGTCATTTGGGCCCGACGCGAAGCGGAGGGCGCAAATGGCACTAGAGGGCTAATAATCAAACTGCAAGGGCAGAATTAATGACAACAACAAACGAAAACTTAACGCTATTACTATTATTATTCATATCGGACATTCAAACAACATTTTTTTCTAGCGTCAACCAAGTCTTTTCGCTTCGATGCAATCTCTTCAACAAATTTTTAGCACCATGCGAGCGGGCTGCAAAGGACCAAAAAGTGTTTTTTTCTGACGTTATTTTAGTCTCTTCGCTTCAATGCAACGACTTCAATCCAATTCCGAGCGGGCCGCAAATGACGTTATTGCCCTATACCCGGGCGGTAAATGATATTTCAGCCCTCTGAAGCCTGGCGCTTTTGTTTCCTCAGCGCGGGTATGACAATTTGAGTCACAAAACCTTTCAATACCGCCCGCAGATCGAACCTTTAATAGCTTACTTAATGACCGCTACATGGATAATAATTTTTAATATCTTCTCATTAATTTGAATTGCCCGTTAATGATTTTTTATTGATTTTTAATGAATTCTGGTAGCAAGCGTGAAAAATGCTACGGCACTTGATAGGTAATTATTACTTTTCAATGTTTTCTCATTAATTTTAATTACCCTTTAATGATTTTCAATGGATATTTAACAAATTTCGGTAGCAAGCGAGAAAACTACTACGGCACTTGATAGGTAATTATTACTTTTCAATTCTTTCTCATTAATTTTAATTACCCTTTAATGATTTTCAATGGATGTTTAACAAAGTTCGGTAGCAAGCGAGAAAACTCCTACGGCTTATAATGGGTAATTATTACTTTTTAATGTTTTCTAATTAACTTTAATTACCCTTTAATGATTTTCAATGGATATTTAACAAATTTCGGTAGCAAGCGAGAAAACTACCACGGCACTTGATAGGTAATTATTACTTTTCAATGTTTTCTCATTAATTTTAATTACCCTTTAATGATTTTCAATTGATATTTAACAAATTTCGGTAGCAAGCGAGAAAACTACTACGGCACTTGATAGGTAATTATTACTTTTCAATGTTTTCTCATTAATTTTAATTACCCTTTAATGATTTTCAATGGATGTTTGACAAATTTCGGTAGCAAGCGAGAAAACTACTACGGCACTTGATAGGTAACTATTACTTTTTAATGTTTTGTCAATAATTTTCATTACCCGTTAATGAACACTTATAACTACTGCATTAAACCATAACGTCCAATTATCATCAAAATATCTTCAATGTCAAGATTGACTCTTCTTCTTTCTCTTCATGTTTCATTGTTTCTTTTTTTTCTGTACCATTTTATATGAATACACTCTTTTTTATTAGAATAATATTATAAGAACATCCATCCTAAAGAAGATGAGGAACAATGGGCCCTCCCAGGAAAAAATCCGTTTATTGGGATGGAGGATATATTATTTTCAATGATCGTTTTATAGACAGTCAGATCTCTTACCCTTTGGAGACGTGTTCCACCCCGCC
Organism: Clytia hemisphaerica; assembly: GCF_902728285.1. Lineage (NCBI taxonomy): Eukaryota > Metazoa > Cnidaria > Hydrozoa > Leptothecata > Clytiidae > Clytia > Clytia hemisphaerica. The sequence continues at coordinate 191,152 of NW_027104580.1, forward strand.
ATGGATTAGCAAATATCATTAAAAACTACCCATAGAAAATGAAAATTTACCCCATGAAAATGACGGCTTTCTCAATATCTCAGTACAATATATCTTACACCCTAGATGGGTGGTTTTTTCCTGGAAACTTATTATCTTGAAGTGCTGATTTTCAAGACAAAAAAAGGCAAAAAATATAATTAAATATAGAACTTATAAGTACAGTTATAAGGCCTTATAAGAATATAGAACTTATAAAAAATTCCTAAAAAAGTATACAATACAGCGAGTCTGCTAAATGACGCGCCTTACGCGCCCACGCGCCTTACGCGCCCACGCGCCTTCATATTTCTAACGCACCTTCGCGCCTTACGCACCTTCGCGCCTTACGCACCTTCGCGCCTTACGCGCCTTACGCGCCCACGCGCCTACGCGCCTAACGCGCCTGAAGCGCCTTGAAAATTTGACGCGCCCTATGATTTCGACGCGCCTTGAAATTTGACGCGCCCTAGAATTTCGACGCGCCTTGAAAATTTGACGCGCCCTAGAATTTCGACGCGCCTTGAAAGTTTGACGCGCCCTAAGATTTCGACGCGCCTTGAAAATTTGTCGCGCCCTATGATTTCGACGCGCCCTAGAATTTCGACGCGCCTTGAAAATTTGACGCGCCCTAGAATTTCGACGCGCCTTAAAAGTTTTGACGCGCCCTAGATTTCGACGCGCCTTGAAAATTTGTCGCGCCCTATGATTTCGACGCGCCCTAGAATTTCGACGCGCCTTAAAAATTTGACGCGCCCTAAGATTTCGACACGCCTTAGGGTTTTGATATGCCTTAAGTTTTCGACGGTTTTGACGTACGGAATAATGGGACCGGTCTAATCATACATGGTTGGTATATAAAAAATGCCGGTGTTAGCAAAATGATCATTTCTTAAGAGATTAGCCTAAAGTCGACTCGTTCCATTTATCGGCTGTACACTTTATGTACGCTTTATTAGTCTATTTCATAGAATTTATGTGCATGCTACACGTTATTTCTATTCAATTTACAGGGGAAAATGCACAAATTTGTCCCTTCACAGAAAAACCAACTGTTTGTAATCATCTTTGACTTGGGAATTTTTGTAAAGTTTTCCATTGTCGCTGTCTTTGTTAAATGTACATCTCAATTTGGAAAAGAGTGATTTAAAATAATAATTTGATTACTGCAGTGACGTAGAAAAAAATTATGTACTGAAAACACGAATTATGGCTTGGTAATAAAATACTCGGGAAAAAGGTTTGTATCCTCAATCGCTCACAGAACGACACTGGGATAAGAACAACATTCTTTATGAGACATGGAGAAAACTCTATGATCTTCAAATCACTCATTACTGTCAGTTACTTAGCTAGTGTCAAATTATCATGGCGCGTCAAATTATCAGGGCGCGTCGATTTTTTAGGGCGCGTCGATATTTTAGGGCGCGTCAAATTATAAGGGCGCGTCGATATTTTAAGGCGCGTCAAATTTTTAGGGCGCGTCAAATTACCAGGGCGCATCGATATTTTAAGGCGCGTCAAATTTTTAGGGCGCGTCAAATTACCAGGGCGCGTGGGCGCGTAACATTTTAGGGCGCGTAAGGCGCGTAAGGCGTGAATGCGCGTTAAAAATATGAGGGCGCGTGGGCGCGTAAGGCGCGTCATTTAGCAGACTCACAATGCAGCATATAATAAAATATACAATACAGCATATCCGAAGCAAAGGAGAGGATCAAAGCAGTTACAAAAAAAGGTTCCTTCTTTTTCTAAAAACAAAACCTCAGAAAATGAAACTATCTCCCTTAGTTGATATATTCGCTTCAAGGGTTTTTTACTTTTATTAAGAATTACAACGAAAGAACCGTGTGTAAGAACTGAATTTTCAGTAATTTCAAATTGTGATATCTCGACTTTGGAAAATAGTTACACCAAAATACTTGGAAGTTTTATTTGGGACTGTAGAAGGTTACTACAGGCCAAATATCTCAAACCATCTAGTTATCCATTTAAAAAACTGTCTTGAAATGTTGATCTTTAGAAGAATGAATACAACTCTCTCTAATTCGAACCTCTACTATCCGAATCTTTCTATAATTCGAACTAAAATATTGGTCCCCTCCAGATGAAAATATTATAAAATACTCTCTGTAATTGGAATCTTTCTCTAATTCGAAGAAAAAAATCCCTGGTCCTTTAAAAATCGAATTAGAGAGAGAGTCAGCTGTATGTGCATCGTCTTCAAACAGAAGTGTTTTCTTTTTGGTCCTTTTCATCCTCTTTGGTGAAATCAGTTTCGATAATTGTTGTCATTGTTTTGCTCTCCTTCGAATCTGTGAATAGAGAGGAAAATCCTGCATTACTAAAAATAGACACAACCCCAACCGAAAGTGACTGTACCACCCCTACGAATTTATTCCTTCTTGTTTATCAGGGGAATTAACTACATGTGGTTTGAAAGAACGACAAATTACGCATGTGTGTTATTAATGTAGTAATTGTCAGTCGAATTCACGTATACGTGAAAAGTACAGTTTATCTTTCTCTCGTTGAGAGCCAACGTGGTTTAATGAATTCGTTACCGTTCCTTTGTATAAGATTCCCATTTCCGCACTAAAATTCCTTTGCCACTTTTCTAGTGGAAAAAGACCAGGACTTCGGGTAGTTGAAAAATAAGCTTCAGAAAGTTAGGCAAAATTTAATTTTATAATCATTCAATTCGCTTGGGAATTCAAGACCTCTTTTCTATCGCTATTACCTTTGCAAAACTTATCAACGTCAACGTATGTCAATTCGCAAAAAAGTGTTCAACTATAAAAAATTGATTACTGCAATGACTTGGAAAAATCATTATGTACTGTTAAAAAAACGAATCATACACGCTTTTTTTATAAAAACATCCAAAATTTTTGACTTATCTTTTTGAGTTTTAAGCCTAAAAATATTCTTAACATGTTCTTATTTTCCCCCATTTTTTAAGTATTTTTGTCCATTTTCTTAAGAAATAAGGTGTTTTAGTGTCCCCAAAGCCTTAAAATGTTCTTAACTTGTTCTTAACATTTTGTCCATCGAAGCCTCATGTTCTTATATAGTTTGTTCTTATAAAAAATACGTGTATGAAAATCATAATCATGTACCTGATTGGTTGAAATCTTCTAACGTTTCAGCCAAAGCCATTCCCGTCGTTTCGTTTAACTTATAGCACAATGCAGCACTGATCAAAGATAATGACCCCATCACTAAGAAGGGGAGATATTTGTTGAAATTTCCTAAATATTGAGCCACCCAGGGTGCACTTGCGCCACCAATGCGGCTGACAACGTTCATCAGGCCCATTCCTTGTGATCTGAAAGAGGCAGATTTTTTAGAAGATAGATTCACTTATCGCAATTTTCACTTATATTAATTTTGAACCAAAGACATACTTTTGGAGATTTATTTACGTCAATCGCGTTTTAAATAGTTTGGCGGTTTCGCGTAGATTTAATCTTGTAAATCAGCGCCAAAATGTCGAAAATGACCCTGAAATTGCACTAATAGCAAATTTACAGGATATTTAAAGTCGTAAATCTGATCAATATATTTCGCATAGAATTAATTTCGGGAGTCAGCAATTCCACGCGATTTCGCGAGTTATGTTTTTGGCAAAAATCGAGAAAACGCAAAATTAATTCTCGCAAAAGCTAATCAGACTAAAAGTAGAGTACACGCAAAAAAAGAAGAGAATACATATGTCAAATTTGGCGACTGTATTACATGGTGACTTTAGTTTGGGTTCGGATCATAACCTAAGAATACTGTAATAATATTTCAGGATGAGTTTCCCAAAAAATTAAAATGAAAAAGCAAAAAAAAACGTGTAACATTACCTGATAACAGTTGGGTATAATTCGACAGACCAAACAAAGAGAGCGCTGAAAGCCAATGTAACACATAGTTTACCAAGCATACCGAATGCTACTCGAATCCAATTGTAGACTAAAAAGTAAATTGTGGTGTTAATGACGTAATGTTTACAGAAACACCCAATAATAGACCTTTTCATAAATTACGTCACGAACATCACTTGCCTCGTTTTGAAATTATTGCCATGGTGATTAACTCCAAGCGGATTTTATTACAGCTACTTTCTATTTATAAAAATCATTAAATGTCTCAAGGGATATAATCACCATGAAAATTGTTTGAATACGAAGCAAGTTATGTCGTAACGTAATTTATATGACTATTCTTGTCATCCAGACCTGAGATCAGATTGTGAATGTTTTCTGCACACCACGCTGAAGCTCTAAAGGGATGTGTGAAAACAAACAATCTGACGAATATGCAATCTCGAAATCGTAAGGACCGCGTTCTTCTAAAAGGACTAGAAACGACAACAAAGTTGCGTGATTGTGTTTATACACAGGGCGCCGTATCAGTTTTTAACTTTCCGGCGCACAACAAGGTTCTTGTTGTAGAATTTTCCGCGGGAGGACTATTTTCCTCAGATGTATAATTTTCAAGCGCCTTCAGAGGTTTACCGTGCGCGTAAGAAAATTACGAACAGCTGTTATCAGGTTATGTCATCCAGACCTTGAAGAAATTTTGAAGACTACTTTCAAAAATGGTGACCTATGTAAAGTGCTACTAGAAAATAGAGACAATAGAGCAAGTACGTTCGACGTGTCTAATCCGCCTATTCCTAGTATACTTCACTGGACTTTATCAAAGATCATCAAAAGGCAAACTTTTGCCAGAAATAGACTCTAGAAAAGTACCTTATTGGCCTTTTTTACACCGGCCCTTTTTGGCGTTATTTTTTGGCTCGTGGCGTAATAAGGGCTGGCGTTAAAAGGGCGGCGTAAAAAGGGCCAAGATTTTGCAATTTTAACCTAAAAGCCTATTGAAAAATGAAATTTTAATGTAAATTTTAGTCATTATTTACTAATTTGAAGCATAAAAGTAGCCATTTTTACAAATTTTGGCGTTGTTAACGGCCCTAATTGGCGTAGGACCAAAATTAGGCTGTGGCATAATAAGGGCCGGCGTTAAATTAAGGCCCGCGTAAAAAGGGCCGATATTAGAGTAATTCTTCAGAGAGTGGTTTCCACATAAGATTCTATCCACCATTTTACAAAACTCTTTTACTGATTGGACAACGAAGACTTACCGCCATGAGTTGGAATAAAAGCCACGCCCATGCAAGAAACGCCACTGATCACCCAATTTCCACATGTTGTAGGGCGTCGACCAAATCTTTAAAGAGAAAAATGGGGCCCGTGTTTACTCTAAATACTCAGCAATTGGAGATACGGAGCAAGGTTTGGTGGAGAAAGAGAAGTGTCCTCCCCTCTTCAGACTAAATAGCTATAAAAAGGGAGCCTTCCGGTCGCCTCAGACTGCGATCGCAAAACTTATTTTTTCAGTCCGAAAGAAAGGAAGATTAAGCATTTTCGCGGTCTTTTTCTTAGGTTTAAACACTGTCCCATATCATAATTCTGGAATCTTACATATTTAGCGTGAACATGGCCAGAATGTTTGCAGGAATTTCTACAACACTTGTCAAAACAAAATCTCGATACATGCTTCCACCAAGGTTGTCTGATGCTAACGAAATACCGTAATACACCAACGATACCGAAAACCTGAAAATAACAAAATCTTCATCTTTATTTTTTGGGGGGGGTTTAAGCCTTAAAATTCTCTTTCATTGTTACAGTTACCGCTCTCTAATTCGACATTTTATAATTCGATAAGCTCCCCTTTTCGATCAAATCAAAAGTGACCGTCAAATCTCCTTAAGAAACTCTCATAAACAACGCTCTTCTATTCGACATTCTATATTTCGATACGCTCCTTGAAAATCGAACTAGAGAGCGTCGACTGTATTATGTTTAGCATTTTGTGAGTATTTTGTCGTATCAGACTTTTCTTGTCATTTCTCAAGGGCTCTAAGAGCTGGTTTGGGTGATGGCGTGACAGGGCCTATTTTTGGGCGTGATGATATGATGTAATAAAAATGTGATACACGATTGTTTAGAAAAATCTTCTGGTATGATGTCATGATAGGTTAACATTTTCGACATATGGATGTACATTATAAGAATTTATTTTGGCGTTATAACGTTATCAGAGACTCCATTGGGGCTCAGCTATCTGTTTGAAACGATTTTAAACTCTTGACATTTACAATTGTTAAGGGTAGTAAGAGCTTTTCATTCACAAAATAATACTTACCATGCAAAAACTTGAATTAATGTTGAGATGCACATCTTTGTTGGTACGAACAAATATTTTGCTGACACCACCTCTGATGTTGTAGCTGGTGCAGAAAGTTTTGCGTTAGGCCACGGTTGCTTATTTCTGTGGGCAACTTTACGAAGAATTTGTTCTGCTTCCTCAATCCTACCATTTAGTCGCAACCAGCGAACAGACTCTGGAACCAAACTGAATTATATGTTACGTTAAATTTTGTAATGACAAATTAAATCATTCTAAAGAGGGGGTTAGTACTTTTACGGTGGGGCGGGATTGACCCTATTGTAGTACGGTGTTACGGGATTTAACGAAAAATGAGACGGGAAAACGGTATTTTAAAATCAGACGGTGACGTTATTTAGCCTTATTTTTTGTTATTATGCCGGTATTTTAACCTCTACATCCGTTGTGACGGTGTTATTATTTTTTTCAATTTTCGGGATTCCAGGATTTGACCAGAGACGGTATTTCGAACCCCTACAACCCCCCTAAAGATGCTAACCTTAGCACAAAGGTAGAGTATTCGATCACAATTGTCGTGAGGTTATTGGTTCGATCCCTGGTCAGTTCATATTAAAGACTTCTATTTTGAATTAATCCCTTTCGTGTTAAATGTCCAGCAATTAAGAGAAAGATAAATGGTGAATGGACCATTTAAAGGCCACTTTAATTTGATGATTGATGAGAATCGAAGGAATGTATCAGAAGATCACGTAATAAAACTTACAAATATGTTGGCAGTAATATGATATAAGGAATGGAGCTTATTTGAAGAAGCCTTCTCCATTCTTGAACAAAATACGCTTGTAACGCCATCAAGCAAAGAGCCAATGTGAACGCAACCCATACTGTTGTACCAGCAAAACTTCGATATTTCGGTCCAACTAATTCGGATGCCATTACGAAGAGGGTGAGGCCGATCCCTCCTTGCGCAAATCCCATGAAAACACGCAAAACAAACACCCACCATATGCTGTTCGCAAAACTCATCAAAAATGAGCATAAAATGCATACTGTGAATGAGGGATATAGAGTAATCTTTCTACCATACCTTGAAACAGAAAAAAAAGAATGATTGCCTTTAAACATAGTATTCATTGGGCTTTTCCAGAAAATTTTCACCCCCACTGTTAAGGATATTGATTTTTCGAAGTATCGAACCCCCTGGATATTCTACTTTATTAGTAAAGAACCCCTGTATATCCACTCTTAAAATTATGCTCAACCCCCTGGATATTGTCTCTTATAAAGATGCTTACCCCTGGATATCGTATTTTTTACTTGAAGACACAACTTTACCCCCTGGATATCCGCTCCCTCGGAGATCTTTAACTCACTTTTGAACAAAAATCGTCAACCCCCTGGATATCTTTCTACCATATCTTGAAATAGATAATTGAATGATTGCCTTTAAACATTTAAATGTTCATATGTCTATGCTTTAAAAAGGTTTATATGTTTAAATGTGATTTAGAGAGACATCACTTTCTCAAAGACACCTCTTTCTCACAGAACAATTAGAAAAAGTGGCCCAGTTGCAAAATTATACTCTTATGTTTGTCCCCGCTGAAAATAATCAGATAATTCAATCCTCTCTGCAAAATATTGTTCTATTTTTCCATCCCCACTGAATTTTCTGGTTCGAAAACAATGGAATTCAAATACCATAGAGTTTTGGTCCGTTATTTTACCCCCACTGGCTGACACAATCCTAATGGGTCTGCGAGAAGGGGGTGTTCAAAGCTGATGTTAACTAGTAGTTCAAATCTCGTTTAGGTCTAAACTAAAGCAGACATGCAAACTGTAAATCCAGGTTATCAGTTCTGTTAGATTTATGAGACTTCCTTTTATGGACGACATTTCCAGGGGGTTATAATCAATGAAAAATTTCCGGGGAGTGTAAAAGAGAGCTTTTTCCATTTTTCCAAGCGGATAAAAGGTAATTCAGAAATTTCAAGGGGGTTCGTTCACCCTCACTTTAAGGCATGAAAAGCTTTTTTCAAGGGTTTTTTTTGCAAATTTTGCCATTGTCAAGGGGGTATTCACACATTTCCAAGAAATTTCTTTTTGTCTCGAAAAGGTTCGTATTTCAATTCTTTTTGTTTTCAAGTCAGAAAATTCAGTCGGGATGGGAAAATAGCATAATATTTTGCAGTGAAGATTGGTTTATGTGATTATTTTCAGTGGGGACAAAAATGGGAGGTTAAGTTTCCACCAGGAACGATATTTTGGCCAATTTTTCCAGTGGGAATGGGTCTCAGTGGGGTCAGTGAGAGGGGGATGTCCTAATGAGACTCTCGTTTTATCTATAAAAATAAGAGAAAGTTTCAAAACAACCTACTTGTCGGAAATCCATCCCAGAATGGTTGCACCAAACGCCCAACCGATGAACATGGCTGAGTTGACCAGGAATGAAATGTAATCGTCACTGCATATCAAGTCCCACTATGTAGAAAGATCTTAAACAGGTTACTGATCTGATAAAGTCAGTTAGCAATAGCTTTTGTTTTATTCAAAATGCGTGATTCAAAAATGATATCAATCATCGAAAAGTATTGCAAAAGAAGGGGTTACTCGGGCCTTAAGGGGCCCTTTTTTAAAGTCTCTAAAAGGGGTACTAAAACGATAATTTAGCAATTGATTCTTTGAAAGGGTCTCAAAATTACGAACTATATTTTCTCAAAGGGTGGCAAAAACGTCGAAACTCAGTTTTTTTTAACTTTTCGATGTTTATCTCGGACACACCCATCACCTTGTGAACCTAATATCCCCCCCGGGAAATTCTGTGACGGTGTGTGCGGGCCAAAAGTTGGCTTTTAAAATTGCCTTACAGTGCAGCAAAAATCAGTGAAAATCATACCCTTAGAGTGCATTTTCCCCCAAATTTTCGATCCCTTTCGTGCAAAAAATGGTCAAAATTCTAGCATTTTTGGTCAAAATATCTAGATTTTTCAAGAATTTTCTGAAATTTCTACCCTTACAGTGCATGTCTAGTTTTTCCGACCCTTATAGTGCATTTTAAACATATTGGAAAAGGTACCCTTAGGACCCGTCATCAAAAAGTATGAAGACAAATATAGTTTTCGAAAAAACTATCAAAGATTGTAATACCTCTGTAACAATGGAGAAAGATGTTTGTTTTGTATATTCCCAAGCTGTTCGATTCATATCACATCTCCGTTTATCAGTTTTCGGGAAAATGTCAGTCATATTACATTCTGTACTGTTAGAAACACATTTCCAATCAGGACTGTTACCGATGAAGGACATAATCAGTGTTTGATATGTACTCGGGATGATTAACAAGCAAAATATGAAGACGTATAATTTCTGCATTAATCCATACTGTCCGATCTTTTCGAGAAATTCGTCCACATCCATTTCGGACACTTCTTTTGTACGGTTGGCCATATCTTCCAGTTCATCTGGAGACTGGGCAACTTTTTGACCATTCATTTTTACAAGTTTTTCCTTATAAACAACAATGCTTATATCTAGGCTTATAAATGGCAAAAATTTAAACACATTACTTGAGCCTACGAAAAATATGTTTTCCTGAATTTGGCTGGGATTCATGATATTCATGACATAATGTTTTCTACGGAAATACCCCAGTTTTAGCCAGTAGTGGCAAATTTAAACTAGTTAAAAGTTATATAAGAAAACATTACTTTGATGGGATAAACTTTCGCGGGGATTAAATTTCGCGGATTTCGCGGATTTGGGTGTCATCCGCGAAAATCCGCGAAATTAAGTCCCGATGGAAATTTGGAAGGACCTCATCCGCGAAATATTTCTAAACAAAACTCAAAATATGTCAAATGATTACTATTTGAATGGTTATTTGCATCAAAGAAGCGCAAATAATGTGTATTTCAACAACTAACATGCATGATTTGAAAGTAAAATCGCAAAAATATTACCACCTAATAGTGCCACCCGCGAAATTAAGTCCCCGCGAAATTTTCTAATTTCGCGGATAGGCCCAACCGCAAATTTTAATCCCCGCGAAAGTTTATCCCATTAAAGTACGTCATGAATATCATGAATAGACCTTTTCGTAAATTACGTCACGAACATCACTTGCCTCATTTTCAAACAATTACCATGGTGATTATAACCCTTGTGACATTAAATTATTTTTTTATGAAAGTAGTTTTAATAAAATCCGCTTGGAGTTAATCACCTTAGCAATAATTTCAAAACGAGGCAAGTGATATTGGTGACGTAATTTATTATTTATTGCTAAAACTTTGCTTGGGATACAAACTTATAAACATTTTTCAACCTTGCTAAGCCCTCGATCTAAGGGGCCGTCCATATAGTACGTACGCAAAGATTTTCCAAAAATTTGAAACCCCCTCCCCTTGTACGCAGAGAACAATAGAGATGATATCATTAAAACAATAGATGTACGCTTTTGCTAACCCCCCCTCTCCCCCTTTCACTGCGTACGTACTATATGGATGGCCCCTAAGCATCTCCGAGCCTGTTTCATAAAATAACTTCTACAATAATGACCAATAATTACCCACCCAAAATTAAGCCAAAATTAAGTTTTTCGAGCTTTAAAAAACAACTTCTACAATAATACCCCGTAATACCCATAGTTCGACAAAATTGTACAAAATAGTAGAAGACACGAAATGTTATAAATGAAATTCAATCCTCCAAATTTCAATTCACCTCTCAATTGGTTTAAAGTTGTAATTTGAAGGGCTTTTTTGAAGAGAGTTTTATTGCGTTTTTTTCGTTTGTTTGTATTTGAAATTTTATACCTTCTTCTTTTCTAACAAGTCGTGAAATTCAATTTCAGGCATCTTATTTTCAGCTAAAAGATAATAGACAATTTTCGTAATTTTAAAAGCCGTATAAAATATTACACGTTTTTTTTATAAGGAACACGTTTATAAGAAACTTGAGGCTCAAAAACAAGTCAAGTCACAGAAAGTTAAACTTGAATTTGCACACATTTACAAAGCCTAAACACAAAGATAACAAAATATGTTGACGAAACAACGTTCAATAAACGTCTTTTTCGCATTTTAGTCTATTGCTATACTTTACATAAGTCACATACTTAGCAAATCCAATCTTAGCAGCTTAGTAGATAAGGAACTTTGAGGCTGAAATTCTCTCGAAAAAAAAGGAACTCCAGGCTTGGAGCCAAGTTTAGGTTCTTTATAAAAAAAACGTCTAACACTTAAAGGTTCTTTGACCTACTTTCTGTGAACTTTGTAGAATACATCTGCAAAACACTTACAACTAACTGTGTACCGTGCTTATGTACGCTCAATATTTCAATCAAAATATTAACGCTAAAAATGAAAATCACCGAATATTTTGAGATATGAGCCAAGCTGGCCACTCATGAAAAAAAACTATTCAACGAAACCTTCCCAGATTATTTGCTAGTATGGTTTTAATTAACTTCTTTTAAGGCGGCTTTACGGCACTATCCATTTTTTTGCGATTCTGGCGCGTTTGATTGCTGAGCGAACTTTTTGATAGATAGCCGTAAGTAGGGTATAGCAACGTTTTTTTAGAAGAACATTCAAAATTCTTGAAGCCTTAGGATGTTCTTAACTTTTTGAGTTTCAAGCCAAAAAATATTCTTAACATGTTCTTATTTTCACCATTTTGTGAGTATTTTTGTCCATTTTCCTAAGAAGTTGGGCGTTTTGGAGTCTGCGAAACCTTAAAATGATCTTAACTTGTTCTTATAACATTTTGGCAATCGAAGCCTTACGTTCTTATATAGTTTATAAACAAATTTGGCCTTTTGAAATTTGAATCCGAGATAGTTGACAAAATCCTAGACTCTCTCTTTCACACGCTACATGTTTTTTTATAAGCAAGTGTCTGCCCCTACATCCATTGTTTAGGTACCAAAAACTGAGCCTGCATATGCTTATAAACGTTATGCTTATAAAAGAAAAAAACATGTAACACCATTGCTTCAAAGTAGACATTGATATGTTCAAATTTCTACCATGATTTATTACCTAGGATTACTTTCATTGTTTTTCATGATAATGACATTGAAAAGTGTGTCACTTCAAACAGACAATTTTCCCTAGTAAGATTTTCGGAATTTTTACGCCAAAATCACAAAAAAATTAACTGCAATTTAACTGTATTTTTACGTCTTGATAACGGTTTATTCATCATTCATTCAGGTCAAATTCTTTTTACAACGACTTTTTACAATTGTATAATGATAACAAACATGAAATATTAGGACCTCCAATTTGTGAAGGGTGTCTAGCATTTCACATCAGATAGCAGATTCGGCGTTTTTGTTGAGTCTTTTTGTTGAAACCTTCTCGATGGCTGACTTTCCTTTACAATCTTTGATATCTGGTAAAAAAATATTAAAATTGAGAAAGAGCAAGAGTGGAATCGGGTGCTCCGCTGGATAAAGCGTCACTTTCTTAGCTTCCCAAGGTCAGCCTCGTCCCCGTGTATCCCAGGTTTTATTTACGCTACTGATTTGACGCCAGAGACGTATTATCTAGCGCTATCAGTAAGCATCAAAAGCTGATAATACGCAGGGAACGAGGTTGCCCAAGGTATGGTTGAAAACACAAAATTGTAAAACCAGTCTCAGGTAGTGTACAGCCAAGATTCAAAAGAATTAAATTAAATTCCAGAAAAGGGTCCAAATTTGAACCTAGGTGGTACAACCCCCGTCTATCAGCAAGTATAATTTAGTACCCCCTGAAAATAATTATTCATGTGAAAAGTACACTTTTTTTTATAAGAACATCCAAAATTTTTGAAGCCTTCGGATGTTCTTAACTTTTTGGTTTTAAGCCTAAAAATGTTCTTAACATGTTCTTAATTTCTCCATTTTTTGTCCATTTTCTTAAGAAATTAGGTATTTTAGAGTCCTCAAAGCCTTAAAATGTTCTTAACTTGTTCTTAAGATTTTGACGATCGAAGCCTTATGTTCTTATTTAGTTTGTTCTTATAAAACAACGTGTAATAGTAGCTCAGTCGGAAAACAAAATGATTGAGAAGATACATAAAAAGATAGATTGCCGTACTCACTAACTGCGTAAAATTCTTCCAAAGTATCAGCCAATGGTTTTCCATTTGTTTCTTTCAATTTGAAGCATAACAAAGCACTGACCAATGAAAGTGTTCCCATTACTAAAAACGGTACAAAGTCTCCATATTTGCTCAAATATTGCGCCACCCAGGGCGCTGCTGAACCACCGATGCGGCTGGCAACCATCATTAGTCCAAGTCCTTGTGCTCTATGGATGAAAATAATTTCCGTCTTTGAATCACTACATTGCCATTAGCGCACAATATTATAACAACTTTTCTGTTTTTTAGCATTATTTCCTTGATCTCTAAAAATATTGGTTCTCCTTACAAGAAAAGTGTTTTATAATGTGCTGTGTGAAGATATATATAAATACCTAACAACTCGAACAGATATAGGAAGAAGGACTCATCGGAAGGAATAAGGAGTACTAAATATAACGCTCGGAATCAGAATACTGAGATATGATGTTTGGAAGTTTTGTTCGATTTTCTTTAAATTTTTTATTCCTCTTAAACCATCTCAAGTGTATGCGGATTGGTGTGTACAATTGATCAAAAATTACAAAACTTAGGAAAGTGGAAAAATAAGATCAGATTAGACACTAGAAGACAAAGTGACGAAATTTACTGCGTTGACGAAAAACAATTTCTACAAAGAGGCACTGAAACGCAAGGGACATGGTTCATCTCAGACGACCAGTAGCATAGACAGGAGGGGCGCAAAATTTGTGTAGTGAGAGCAGATTTTTATGACACAGTAATTATCTATTCATAATATAAAAAGATAATTACCGTGTAATAAAAAGCTGCTCTCGTACACAAATTTTGCGCCCCTCTTGTCTACGCTACTGGACGAACCGACAACAGCAGGCGCCCCTCTTGTCTACGCTACTGGACGAACCGACAACAGCAGGCGCCCCTCTTGTCTACGCTACTGGACGAACCGACAACAGCAGGCGCCCCTCTTGTCTACGCTACTGGACGAACCGACAACAGTTGTCAAACAGATGGTTTAGCTAAACCAACAAGTACAAGTACAAGAGAAAGATCTATCTATTTTAACAAGCAGTTTACGTATTTCAGTGAAGCTCGTTTTTTCATGTTTATCCCCGGTTTGAACTCGCAAAACTTATAGTCTGAATCGCAGACCTCTATAGATACAATCCCTACCGTGAAAAGCACAGGTCGAAATCATATATCGACGCTGTGCCGACCAATCCAGATTCTATTCAGCGCGCAATCAGCGCAGAGAAAAGTAACCATGACGACCATCCAAGATCTTGGATGAAGTTCAAAGTTGATATTTTTATTCCCGTCGTTGAAAACACAACTCATAAATGTTATCAATACTTTTTAAAAAGAGTCAGTGTAGAGAATCATAACATAAAGTTTGTCTATTATTTCGATTCAATTAAAGTGACATTTCAATAATTAAAAGTTTAGTAATTACTGTTATACATTTGGGGATCATGTAAAAGATTTCTTTTGAAGAAACTCATTTCAATTACACTTGGAGGTTTCTGGGGAATTCGTAAATAGTAAACTGCATACTGATACAGTCTGCTAAACATTAATATAGTAATATTTGCTCTTCATCTTTGATTTTTTTCTACAGTGATTAGATTGACACATGCGCGATAAAGTTTCTATTATTGGTCGTCAGAGGTTGAAATATTCTCAACCTCTGATACTCAGGGTATATACTTCCTACATAAAGTTTTTTATAGCAGAAGCCTACGAAACTTGTTCAGATAGAATTTTGTGACCATAAAGTGCAAATACAATTAAAGAAAGTTGCTTTCAAGACTCCCCAGCTGGCACACAACGTTGTTTCAACGTTCGTATAACGTTATATGGACGTTATGGACGTTGAATGGTTGTTTCGACGTTTTGTACTAGACACTCACAAGTAACATACCTGATGACCGTTGGATAGAGTTCTGCGGACCAAATGTACACACCACTGAAAGCGAAAGTGATCCAGAATTTGCCAAACATTCCCATCGCTACACGGATCCAATTGTAAACTAAAAGTGAAACAAATTTGAAATTAATTTCTAGCATTTTCCGCAGCGTCTATAGTTGTATATGACACCCCCTTCTCACAGACCCGGTGGAATTTTTCAGCCAGTGGGGATAAAAATAACGGACTGAAACTCAATGGCGATTGGCACTCCCATATTTTTTGTGGCTGGGGATTTCATTTCTTTCGTTTTCAAGTCAGAAAACTCAGGGGGCGGGGTGGGAAAAATAGCATAGTATTTCGCAGTGAGGATCGGTTTGTTTGATTATTTTCAGTGGGGTCAAATATTGGAGGGTAATTTTCCACCGGGAACAATATTTTGGCCAATTTTCCCAGTGGGTCTGTGAGGGTGTTAATGTTCTTTAGGAAAATTTTAGCTTCAATTAATAGATTCGAATTATCGTTCAACTTCAAGCCAATTGAACATGCGAATGTTTTAACTAGGTCTTTTTTTAATTTTGAAATGTTTTTGTTAAATTTGTTTCAAAAGTTTTAGTGTTATAGGTTTTAAAAGTTTTCCAATTCAATTTCTTTATCTGTTGTTGCGATTTTCCAATATTGGTAATTATATCTAAATGGTTTCCAATTCTCAGAAAACAACCCTATACCACAACAGATTATGATAGTCCACGAAGCTCTTTGTATGGAGTCTTATACAAAAACGTTTGCCACCCCTGTGTGCATAGCACTACTTCGTCACATATCCTTACTTCGTCTCCTATTGTTATTTTCTCTTTTACGTCATAATATATGCATGAATAATTGCATAAATTATTTCTGATTGATCTTGAGATTAGAGGTGGTTTCTACTTGCTTTTTTTTATTGTATTGTTCTGTAACACCTTTATAACTGTTAAAATTAAACAAAAAAATTGTTCTTTCATGTGAAGGTGTTAATAAACAAATGAAACAAGAAATAGTCTATGGTTGATCTCTCTTTTTTTTAAAGGTGTTAACAAACAAACTTAATAAAGTGAATGAATGATCGCTTTCTCGTTCCGTCTAGCAAAAATTAAAGGTTCAATGTCTGAACCCTTTTTTTATCAAAAACTTTATAAAGAACATACTGCATACGGCTTCTAAAAGAAGCGGCGGCATACAATAAAACTAATAAGATAATAGAATCGAATTTGATATTATTTTTTAAATAATTTTAATAAATTAGTTTTCACAGATCATTATCTGTGGAAGTTTTAAAAATCGATTTTTTTTCAGCTAGTACCTTTAGTATCTCTAAAAGTAATGATAAAGTCTCCTTATAACGAGTCAAAATGTAGAAGAAAGAAGTTTTTTTATACATACATCAACCAGGTCACAATTTCTGGGACACTTTCGTTTCCGACAGATCACTCTATCCTATCCTGATCACGGTTGGGTTCCCTTAAAATCGGTCATACCGGTTACCGATCGCCGTAAAAATTTCAATAATATTTTTAGGGTTAAGATTCAAAAGAAAGAACACCCTAAAGCTTACAAAAAGTTGAATATATTCTTAACAAATCTCAATAGAAAAAGGTATATGTATCCCATTCTGTCTCGTCGGGCGTTTCGGCCACAAATGTACTAAAAGTGCAAGTTAGCAACTCCTCTTCACCTGAACTTTCAATGTATCGTAAAATTCTTTAAATATCGAAGACATTTTTGGACGAATAATGGAAGTGACGAGAGCTTTCAATGAAAGATATAATTAAGTAACATTTGGTGGGGTTTTGTGTGAAAAATATCTGAATGATTAAGGAGTAAAGAGTCGCGACCAAGTATAGTGTTTGGTCTTTTTGATCCAAACTATGAACATTTCTGATGAGGAAAAACGCGCGACGGAGTAGTGTTTGGTTTGTTTGATCAAAATTATTAACATTTCTTATGAGTAAAAAGGCATGACGAAGTAGTGTTTGATGTTTTTGGTCCGAAATATAAAGATTTCTAATTATGAGTAAAAAGGCGTGGTTTATGATCCAAATAATGAACATTTCTTATGAGTGAAAAGGCGTGACCAAGTATAGTGTTTGGTATTTTTGGTCCAAGTTATTAACATTTCTAGTGAATGAAAAAACTTGACCAAGTAGTGTTTGATGTAAACATGACCAATTAAGGATAAATTTTTTGTCTGATCTGCAAAATCTTACTTTCAAGTCATGTGACCAAGTAAAGATAAATTTTTTTGACTAATCTGCGAAATCTAACTTTCCAGTCATGTGACCAAGTAAGGATAAATTTAAAAAAAAATCTTACTTTCAAGTCATGTGACCAAGTAAGGATAAATTTTTTTGACTAATCTACAAAATCTAACTTTCAAGTCATGTGACCAAGTAAAGATAAATTTTAAAAAAAATCTTACTTTCAAGTCATGTGACCAAGTAAGGATAAATTTTTTAAAAAATCTTACTTTCAAGTCATGTGACCAAGTAAGGATAAATTTTTTTGACTAATCGGCATAATCTAACTTTCAAGTAATGTGACCAAGTAAAGATAAATTTTTTTGACTAATCTGCAAAATCTTACTTTCAAGTCATGTGACCAAGTAAGGATAAATTTTTTTTGACTTATCTGCAAAATCTAACTTTCAAGTCATGTGACCAAGTAAGGATAAATTTTTTAAAAAATCTTATTTTAAAGTCATGTGACCAAGTAAGGATAAATGTTTTTGACTGATCTGCAAAATCTAACTTTCAAGTCATGTGACCAAGTAAGGATAAATCTTTTTGACTGATCTGCAAAATCTAAATTTTCAAGTCATGTGACCAAGTAAGGATAATTTTTTTGACTAATCTGCAAAATCCTACTTTCAAGTCATGTGACCAAGTAAAGATAATTTTTTTTGACTTATCTGCAAAATCTAACTGTCAAGTCATGTGACCAAGTAAAGATAAATTTTTTTGACTGATCCGCAAAATCTAACTTTCAAGTCATGTGACCAAGTAAAGATAAATTTTTTTGACTTATCTGCAAAATCTAACTGTCAAGTCATGTGACCAAGTAAAGATAAATTTTTTTGACTAATCTGCAAAATCTAACTTTCAAGTCATGTGACCAAGTAAGGATAAATCTTTTTGACTGATCCGCAAAATCTAACTTTTCAAGTCATGTGACCATGTAATGAAAATTTTTTTTGACTAACCTTCAAAATCTAACTTTTAAATCACGTGACCGTGTAGTGGGAATATAAA
Source organism: Clytia hemisphaerica (assembly GCF_902728285.1). Taxonomy (NCBI): domain Eukaryota; kingdom Metazoa; phylum Cnidaria; class Hydrozoa; order Leptothecata; family Clytiidae; genus Clytia; species Clytia hemisphaerica. The sequence goes on from NW_027104580.1 coordinate 209,635, forward strand.
TTTTTGTGAAAGTTTTAAAGAACTCTTATGCAATGAATGGTGACCAAGTAAGGATAAATCTTTTTGCCTGATCTGCGAAATCTAACTTTCAAGTCATGTGACCAAGTAAGGATAACATTTTTTGACTGATCTGCAAAATCTAACTTTTAAATCACGTGACCGTGTAGTGAGAATATAAATTTTTGCTAAATTTTTAAAGAACTCTTACGCAATGCATCGTGACCAAGTAAGGATAAATCTTTTTGCCTGATCTGCGAAATCTAACTTTCAAGTCATGTGACCAAGTAAGGATAACATTTTTTGACTGATCTGCAAAATCTAACTGTCAAGTCATGTGACAAAGTAAGGATAAATTATTTTGACTGATCTGCGAAATCTAACTTTCAAGTCATGTGACCGTGTAGTGGGAATATAAATTTTTGCGAAATTTTTAAAGAACTCTTATGCATTGTCGTGACCAAGTAAGGATAAATTTTTTTGCCTGATCTGCGAAATCTAACTTTCAAGTCATGTGACCAAGTAAGGATAATTTTTTTTGATTGATCTGCAAAATCAACCTTTCGAGTCATGTTACCAAGTAAGGATAAGTTTTTTTGACTAATCTGTAAAATCTAACTTTTAAATCACTTGACCGTGTAGTGAGAATATAAATTTTTGTGAAATTTTTAAAGAACTCTTACGCAATGCATCGTGACCAAGTAAGGATAGATTTTTTTGACTGATCTGCAAAATCTAACTTTCAAGTCATGTGACCATGTGTAGAGCATCCGTGCATGCGTATTATGGTTTCTTCGAGATATTTCTTTAGAATTTCAATCACGATTGTTCATCGTGCACTCACTCTTCAAAATGTTACATGTATAGTAGTGATTTGATTGGTCAGTTAAGAAAATGTACAATGTCAAAATATGTCTTTTATTTACCTCTGCGCCCATCATTTTCACACCTAACGGTAATTATTTTATGTATTCTAGAAAAATATATCTGTCAATCAATTTTTCATATTTTCCCATTCAAAGATATCTGTCAATCAACTTCTTAGCTTGCATAATAGCATGTATTACGTCATTTAAATGATTAACAATAATCTAGTAGAAACCATGTATATTCAGCTGTTTAATTTTTAAGCATAAATTATGACGTAGAAAAGAAAATAACAATAGGAGACGAAGTAAGGATATGTGACGAAGTAGTGCTATGCACACCCCTGTCTCATTAACCCTGTGAGATATCAGCCAGTGGGATGCAATGGAAGGGTTTAATGCACGTTTTTATTGTCTATTTTTTGTCTATTTTCCTAAGAAAATAGGTGTTTTAGGGTCTGCAAAGCCTTAAAATGTTCTTAGCTTGTTCTTAGCATTTTCGCCATTGAAAACTCATGTTCTTATATAGTTTGTTCTTATAAAAAAACGTGTATTCACAACTGTGTTTTGAATGTAATGTTCCTACCTCCTTGTTTTGGTATAAAAGCAACAGCTAGACATGAGATTCCACTCACAATTATACTTCCACCAATCGTGTTGCGCCGGCCAATTCTGTGAAATGATAAAAAACACAAGCATTTCATATCTATTAAACTGTGAAATGATAAAAAACACAAGCATTTCATATCTATTAAACTAAGCGCTTTTTAAAAGCACACCGTGCTGAATCTGAAAGTATAGTAACAACCTGCACAAGTTTATTCGTTTGTGTTTTTGTAGAATTTCAGTCTCGTGATCTAAGGAAATTAATTTTACACCCCTGTTTCAGTGACCTATTGACGTCACCCAATGGGGGGGGGCACTACTCTTGTTGACCGAAGCGGGTGTTCCACTGAGGTTAAAAAATGGACGTGAGACTCTTTTTTAAATTTGCCAAAATTTGCAAAAAAAGTGACCCTGAATGAGACTGAATGTCCAAAATGATCTCAAAGTTTTCCCACTTTTTTCATAAATTCCCCCAAAATTGTCCTCTACGAGGAACTGATTTTTCTCTCGACATTGGGGTCAAAAGTGAGGATGAAATCAATATTTTAAATATTAATTGGTTAAGTCCAGTGTAGTTTTCGACTAGCCATGAAATTTCAAGGTGTTTCAAACGGGGGCGATTTTACTATACAAAAATCTGTTTCACTTTGTTACGCACCGAGTTTGAGAATCGTTTGAAAATACAATTGACTATACTCGCTAATTCGAACTTGCATGGGGAATCTAATTTGTTCGAATAACGGAGAGATTCGAATTATAGAAAGGATTTTACGAAAGTTTTTTCTTTACGGGGACTCATGAAAATTAATTCTAAATATACAAATTCGAATAATAGAAGTTCGAATAAATGAGAGTGTACTGTATTGAAAATGAACAAAGCAGATACTTACAAATTCAAGAAGTACATTAATAAAATGTTGGCTGGGAATTCGACAATGGTCGTCAAAGCGAAATCGCGGTACATGTTTCCACCCAGATTATCGGATGCAAGAGAAATTCCATAGTATGCCAAAACTACGCTAAACCTTAATGTTAACTAGCCATAGCTTTCACTAACTGCCACCCGCTAGTACAAATGCTTCTAAAAACTAATTAATGCTAATTAAGGCTTTTTAATGCTTTAGCAAAAGTTTGGAAATGATTTGGAATAGTAAGAATGATTCTTCTCAGCATTTTCTTTGAGATATCAATGAATAAAGCTAACATAAATGAAACATATTTTTTCTCTAAAATTGAATTACTTTTTACAAAGAATAAAATACGAATCTTAAAACATTCATTAGGAAAAGTGTCCAGGTAGAATCAATTACATACAGTTACAGATACTAAACCAGTCAAAAGACATGCAACTATATTTATTTCAACCAATTTGAAATATAAATGAAACATAGTAGAACCAAACAGCATAAGAAATGCTATGAGCCAGAAACATAACGAGCAGGAACCAAAAATTGACAGGTAACAACATACATAGGAGTATTTCCAATGGTTTAACAAAGGATATTGTGATCCAAAATTGTTTACATTAAATGGATTTACCAGTAATCTAGAAGCTGTAACAGCGTTGTGTAAAGGATGGAAGATGATAGGACGTAACGTGGTAATAGTATCAGTAACGAGGCAATATTGATGAGCAGGAAGCAGGTATTAACAGGAAATAGCGTACATTCAGGACTTTTTTTAACGGCATGATAAGGGATCTCATGGACAAAATTGTTTACATTAAAAAGATATGCCAGTTATCTTGCAGTTGTAACAGCAATATCGTGTAGAAGGATGGAAAATCCTGACGTAACGTGATAATAGTAGCAATAACGAGGTAATATTGCGTTGTCAAGGTAAACGAATCCTCATTCATAAAAAGCTTAAAGGGAAAATAAGAAACATAAAATTAGATGATGGGGGTCATCGAAAAAATGCTCTGTTCGAGTCGCAACGGGTGTTTATAAAATGCATGCGGGTGGACGGGCGGTCGGGCGGGGCGGGTGGTAACGCGAGCAAAACAATTTTTCGATGGTTGTCAGAGCAATTGAGAAAAAAGCTATACTTTAAAAGAACAAATTGCTTTTCCCAGATTTTTTTTCTGCATCTACGCACCGGAAAATCAACGGAAAATTTGATGCGGGCGGGTAACGCGAATAGAACAATTTTTCGATGACCGCCTATATGGTGAGTGTACTGAAATTTCCTCAAAAATAGTTCACAAACGTTTCTTTCAATCTTTGATAATAATTTCCCAAATAGTGCCTGGTAAGTATCAACAAGAACACGGGTTAAAACATTAAAGATCTTTAAAGATTAATAAAACCAAGTCTTATAAAAGTACACAAAGAAAAAAATATTTGTACTTACTGTTGAAGTACCATAACACAGGATCTTTAAGCATTCTTGTTGGGAGTAGAGTATGTTGAATGACGATTGTCGAATAAATTTAGTTACAGTGGAATTTCGTTGCCAATTCAACCACCAACAATAATCACTTTTGTCCATATTCAATCATTGTTCTACTATTATCATTTTTAATCATTGTCATTATTGGGGACAAACTGTTTGGGTCGAAAAATGTATCAATCTCCTGAATGTCTAAGACAGGAGACAGATTGAAATTTGGCTGTCAGCAAATTCACTGATTGAGAGAGCTCGAATTTAAAAAAACTTCCAGAAACTTCTGCATTCCATTTCCTGCATGTTGACCAATCGGGCAAAATTCTACAAGCGGAATTATCTGATATTCCGATGGCGTATTGGCGGCCGCCCACGCTAAAGCTCTAAAGTAGCGGGCCAATATACCATCGGAGAGAAATAGTAGTCATCCATTGATGTGCCGACATAAAGTTTAGCCCTCATTTTCGGGGCCGTGCTGAACGCTCAAAAATTGTTTTTTTGAGATCTGGCGCGTCAAAAAGACCGTCAAATCACTGTCGTTAGTTACCACGTCATGAGTATGTCGGCAAAAATTACAAACAACATGGCTGATGTAATTTTCAAAAAATGTGTGCTGTTATGGTTGTTTTTGGTTTCTTTTGATGGATTTTTTGTAGTTTAACTGTACTTATCACTCCCTGAATATTAGTTTTAGTATCCAGTGTAATTTCTGTATGTGCACCAACCCAAAAAATGTGTTTCTACCACAGAAAAGTTGATAATCATAACTTTTGTTTTTGTTTGTTTTGATGGCTGATTTTTTCTGCACTTTCTCAAATTTTATACCATTCAAAGACCAAAGAAACTAAAGCAGGTATGTTCCTATGGACTTAGGCTTTTATCAGTAGCTTTCATGTTGTTATCTCTCTTAGACCGTCCTCCAAATATAACTGTTGTCCACCGGCCGACAACCGACAAACCGACTTCAGTGTTCCAGAACTGGAGTTTTTTGGATAAAATCTTTATTAAACTTCACAAAAGTGTTCATTGAGGGTTAGTTCATTTTCTATATCTTTAGTTTTTCTTTTAGTGTTATTATAGATGCTGATTATGACTTTTCTCTTCTTCTTTTAGGCTTTTTTGTGTACAATGTTATTTCTACTTTGTTTTTGCTTCTGTGATCAGTTTAAAGAAGGAAAAATACTTATTTGAGTATTTCTACATGCCCTCCTTGTGAAAAGAATGATAATATTTTGCATGATTCCTTCTCCAAAAAGTTTTGTATTTGAATTTATTTCGTGAAACCTTTTGAAGTTTTTTCTGACCCAAATTTTGTCGGCCATGACACCTTCCCTGTCCAAATTGCACTCGGGCCCATTTTTCTAAAAAATTACGCGGTCAGGCGAAATTCCGTAATATATTTCTTCCAGATGTTGAAAATTTTCCCGACCTTCAGAGCTTTAGCGTGTCGGAAGAAAATTTCTACATCGGGTGCCAGATTACAAGCGGAATAGAATGTACTGTCGAAAGCTGAGTAAAATGCCCGCGGCGCCTGCTATTATAAAGAAAAAGTTTTTAGGCTAGCAACTGCCGTTCCGGAAAAAAAACCGAACATTTACGGAAGAGACTAACTACGGGTAGGCTTGCGCGACAAAACAAAACACGCAAAGTTTCGAGATTCCAGTCCAATATCTATGCGTGAAACTATGAGTGCCTCCTCGTCGCTACGCTCCTGCGGGGGCAAAAAGTAAAAACAGGTGTAAGCAACAAACGAAAGTTAATAACTCAAGTGTATCAGAAAAAAAATGTTTGAAAAAAAATGGATAAAAATGTTTATGCCTGGGTCCTTGGTTCAATAAATCTTAACTGTATTAATTTTTGCTGGGAATTTAAATTCTACTTTGAGTATTTAATCTGGTGGTTGATGAATTTTTGTTAATATTGGCAAATCAAAAATGGCAGATCCACGTCAACATTGAGATAATGAGATCACCCGCGTACCCGTACCGGACAAAAAATAATATAATTCGTTCTTTTTAGAGTTTCTCCACTGAAGGAGGCTCGAGTGGTGTCCGAGGGGGGGGGATACTTAGGCAAAATGGGCGTCGGATATGTGTAAGCCATAAGGGTCCCTTTTTCACACCCTCGAAAGTCTCTCAAAGGGGTACAAAAACTACAAAAGAAGCTAATCAGTGGGGCTGAAATTGTAGGATATTTTCCACATTGGGTTTCAAATTTTGACCAAACTTTCCATTTCGGGGGCCCTGACACAGGAGTATCCCTATAGATCAAAGTTGCTCTATTTAGTCCGTTCGCTCCACTGCATCACTTTGAAATTGAGTTCAAATACCCTCAGGGGCTTGATATGAAACTCTTGGATGGAAAATAAAACCAAATTATTTCTCATCCAAAATGCGTTACCCGTGTGGTTTTCACACACACGGCAGATTGATGATGTAATCTATTGCCTGATTTCGATTAATTCACCGCACCAATACTAGGAAAGCGCTAGATTCAATGGTTTGTCCAAAATACAGTGTAATCTTAAGGATTCACTTTTTCTTGCCTTCTTCGGCTTAAACTCAATGAACATCAGCTGCCACACGACGTCGTTTCAGCGGTTATCTAACGTTAAATGGACGTTTTGAACATTCGGTGAACGTTGAAACTACGTTGTGCGCTAGCTGGGATGAGACAGAATTCAAAATAGAATCATGAGAATTTGAACTCATTTTTTTGCAAACAAGCATGGCTAGGCATGAAGGCCATCCCCTGATGGTGCGAGAAATGACCTTTCGAAGTTTTGTGAAAACGTGCGCGTTTTTTTATAAGGAATACGTTTAAAGAACTTGAGGCTGCAAATGGTCCAAAAAATAAGGAATTGTTAAGGAACTGGTGAAGCTGAGGTTAAGAAAAAAAGTTAAGGAACAGTAACAGATAAACTTGAACTTGCACACACTTCAAAACCTTAACAAAAAGTCCAAAATATCATCAATATTGATGACACCCCTGTGTCACAGACCCGGTGGACCCCCCACCCCCGGTGGAAAAATAGGCCAAAAAACCCATCGTCCCTGGTGGAAAAAATATCACTCCACTGCGAAATTGCTCTATGATTTTATCCCCATTGAAAACTGAATGTAAAAAATTGTACTCCAAAACCATCCCCACTGGAATTTTCGATTTGGCATTTTGATAGAAATTTTCATCCCCACTGAGGGAAAAAGTTCTACCGGGGCACTGAGACATGGGTGTTTGATGAAACAACATTCGATAATCTTCTTTCTCTGGATCGTAGTCAATCGCTTAAAAATGCATCAAATCAGTCCAAACTTAGCAGCTAAGTAAATATTTGGAAATCGATAAGGAACTATGAGGCTGAAATTCTTTTCAAAAAAATAAGGAACTCCATGCTTGGAGCAGAGTTAAGGTTCTTATGAAAAAATAACGTGTACTTCAAAAAGTGCTTTCCTGACATATAAATAAAAGATACCTCAGTAACAATGGAGAAAGATTTGTGTTTTGTATATTCCCAAGATTTTCGATCCATATCACATCTTTGTTTATCAGTTTTTGGGAAAATGGCAGTCATATTACATTCTGTATTGTTAGAAACGCATTTCCAATCAGGACTGTTTCCAATAAAAATCATCACCATTGTTTGATATGTGCTCGGTATCGCTAACATGCAAAAGATAAACACAAAAGTTTTCTGCATTCGTCCGTAAGGTCCGATTCTCTCCAAAATTTCTTCCATATCAAGCGCAATGACTTCTTTTTTCGTTTGATCAATCTGATTCTGAGCCTCAATTTGATTCTGATCCTCGATCTGATTCTGAGCCTCGTTCTGGTTCTGAGCCTCGTTCTGGTTCTGAGCCTCGTTCTGGTTTTGAGCCTCGTTCTGGTTCTGAGCCTTGTTCTGGTTCTGAGCCTCGTTCTGGTTCTTAGTCTCGTTCTGGTTCTGAGACTCGTCCTGATTCTGAGCCTTGTTCTGGTTTTGAGCCTCGTTCTGGTTTTCTAGCTTATTGTTGTTCGCCATTTTATTTTTACTAGTAACAACATGACATTTGTAGAGTTATTTTGAATATAAAGCCCCAAGTACAGCGAGTATCATTTTGACTGTGTCTCAGACCCGGTGGAACCCCCTACCCACTGGGAAATTTGACTTAATTTTTTCCCCGGTGGGAAAAATACCCTACAATTTCAGCCTAACTTGAAAATTGATTTCATTTTCATCATCAGATGAAATTCGATGGAATAATTGCACTCCAAAACCACCCTTTCTGGATTTTTTGACCTGAGAATAATATAATTCTATCCCCATTGAGATTTAAATAGAAATTTTCATCCCTGCTATGGGAAGAAGTTCCACCGGGGTGTGAAACAGGGATGTATTTCGGCATCGTAAAAGCATAAATACCGCGCTGAATGCCAGCGTTAACAAATAATACGTAATTATGAGAAAACACCTTGAAAAAATACTGAGATGAAGAGCTCTGCATCTGTATTCAATTAGCCATCCCGAGAACATTGAAGAGATTTCCCTAATTTGCATAACCCTGCTTTTCGTACTAGGGGAGGGGGCTGTTTCTGCTAGGAGGTCAAATTATTGGTAATAGATCCTGAAATAATAGCTTTTGCCATGAAATTTTCTATTTAGCTTTAAAAAAGAATTAAAAAAATTGATGCCTAAAAATTTTCACACCTTGAGCATGATGACATTTCTGACAGTATAGTGTCACGAAGATTGACACTTTTCCAATACAAGTTTATTTTTTACATAAAATATATCGTTTAAACCGTAATTTATGGAATATTTAGGATAAAATAAGCATTTTAGACTCAGAGAACTTTTTTCTAAAGCCTTTGTTAGAATACAATAGCTGTTTAAAAGAACAAAGGAAATTTTTGGTTTTTGCTCACTTTGTGCATGATGAGTGATCATGAGTCATCGAAAAGCTTTTTTGTCAAAAGTTTGCCTTATGTGACAAGGATCTTGTGTGCCAAATTTCATCCAAAAGATCCACTAGATCAAAAGTTAAGGGGTGGTACAGGAAAAGACACCCTTAGTTCTGAACCGCCTCTAAAAGCCTAGGTTGAGAAAATTTAGTAATTGTTGGTCAGCCTAAGCTGAGCATTCAAATAGGTAAAATTCGGTTCTTCCATCATAAGACGGCAAAAAAAAAATCCGATTTTCCGATCTCACTTTGATTTCTAAACTTTCTTCCGATCGGGTTAACTTTTTGGGTACTTTTAGCGTGCGTTGTTTTTACAGATCATAATTTAGTTTCAAGATGGCGGCTCAAGCGATAGCCAGATGTGATAAGTCAGTGTTGTACCAAAGTATTTCAAGTGTAAATCTGTTGCAAGCTTCAATTTCTGTTATTTATTTTTTTAACTCGGCAAATCAAACACATGATTTTCATCTAAGGGATTCTTTTTCTACATCCTTTGAAGGTTTAAAGCCGTTTGCTCAAGTTTTTGTTTATGTTGAATTTTCTGATATATACTTTTTATTGCTGCTTTTTAATAATTTTTGCAATAAAAACATATTTTTCTTGTTTGCCTCTAGGGGAATTGATGGTGTTATAATGTTATTGGGATTTGATAAAGTCTACAAAAGTACAGCTACTGTATAAATTTGATATAAAGACTGGATGCAATCGTGCTTTTTTGGACTTGGACGTGTTTGTCATAAAGGCGAATCGCAAAAAACTGTTTGGTTCCCGTCATTTCTACTTTAAAATTGAGAAACCGTGGATAAACTGGTGTTTTCGGTTTACTCTCCATTAGAATGCGGCTCTCTACACAGAGCGTGCAGAGGTCGACAGTGGAAATCCAGCAAAGCAGCGGAAAAGCTTTACGACTCTCCAGCTCTACCTGCTGACCGTAAATCAGATGACGGGAACCAAATGATGACGTCACATCTCCTATTATTGGACTTGCAAAATTATGACAAATGGTCTTTGGAATTGGATCATTTATATTAATATTAATATATACAGTTCTTGTTGAAATTGATCAAACTATTTTTCACGCAATTCCGGACGTAGATTGTGTTTTTCTAACCTTTTCTAACCTTGGCGCACATTTAGACTGAATGATAGAATGGCGATAACAGTTTATACCGGGTGTCTCTGAAAAAACTTCCTCCTGTTTGATTCAAAATTGCGAAAAAGTGAAAAAATATATTAGCTTGATTTTTTCGAAATCGTTTAGAGGAGGGTTTAACTTAAAATTTGGTATATCAAACTTTAAAATTGCTTCACTAGACCAAAAGTTATGACAAAAAGAGTAAAAAATCTTTTTTCAAAAAGAGCGAAAAAAGACGAAAAAACAGGGTATCAAATCGCTTTTGTTAGAAAAAAAGACACTCAAACTTTCTCTTCTCCACTCAAATAGACTCGCTAAGCTTTGGAAACTTTTGGAAAAATTTTGATAAAAGTTTGTTGCTTGTTTAAACTTCATGCTCATTAATGAATCCAAAAGGAGCTCTAAATTGGCAATAAAAATCATTAAAAACGAATAATAAAACAAAAAAAAAAGATGCACAGAAGTTCAAAAGTAAAATTTTACTGTCAATAAAGTAGTGTTTTCTTGCCTAATTTGATACCCTGTTTTTTCGTCTTTTTGCGCTCTTTTTGAAAACAATTTTTTTACTCTTTTTGTCATAACTTTTGATCTAATGAAGCAATTTTAAAGTTTGATATACCAAAATTTAAGTTAAACCCTCCTCTAAACGATTTAGAATAAATCAAGCTAATATATTTTTTCACTTTTTCGCAATTTTGAATCAAACAGGGGGAAGTTTTTTCAGAGACACCCGGTAGATATCTCTTATCAGACTTGCCGAAAGCGGGCTGCTGTCAAGTTACACAACATGCACACTCTCAATCTGGTCTTCATTTAACATTGTTTTAAAGTTTAAAAAACACTGCCAGTGCTTGGCACAGAAGAGCGGGCTCCCAGTTGTAATTAATTGCTACACCGCTGCCCTGTTGAATTTATTTATTATGGTTGTGTGTTTATTCCGCCAAGGCGGTAAAACAATCGCCCAAATTCATAGACCAATCAAAAGCGAGTTTAAAGCAAAACGGGGGAAAAATGAGCTTCCCCGCATAGTTATGAATTTTAAGTTTTGCTTTCGATTATCATTTGCGATCAGCAAAGTCTTCAAGATGGTTGTGTGCATGTTGTGTATCTTGACGGTTACTAAACTACAAAATTTATTTACCCAGACTGGAGGGGCCATCCATATAGTACGTACACAGTGAAGGGGGGAGAGGGGGTTCAGCAAAAGCGTACATCTATTGTTTAAACAAAGTCATTTCTATTGTTCTCTGCGTACAAGGGGGGGGGTGTCAAATATTTGGAAAATCTTTGCGTACGTACTATATGGACAATGCTAAAGAGAAGTATACTTGAGCTTCTCGTGGGGGGGGAGGTTGGAGGAGCTCTCAGGCTTGTTTTACATAATTTTAAATCAAGTTATCAAATGTTTCACTTTTTGTGCATTATTCAACATATTTATTCTACTCTGTTTCTGTTAACCCACTTATTAAAGCTATCTAGCTACAGTAAGCTCTATTGGCTGACCTTCCAGCCTCGGCTGGTTTATTATAGTTCTTTTACGTGCCAATTAAATTAGAGCAGATTTGTTCGACTTGAGGGCCAATTTTTAAAACCAAAGGTCATATTTACAGGAAATTAATTTCAAGAACGTCAAAAAATAGACACATCCAGGCTAAACCCAAATAACAAAAACAAGCTACAAGTTGAATGGACCTACCTGAAGGCTGATTGTAATACAATAATTGTCAACAATAGAAAGAAAATGCAAACTAAAATATCATAAAAAATACCAGCAGAAAATACTCAATTTCTCTCAAAATAACGAAGGGAAATTTCCCCCAATAAGGAAATCCGATATTCACGGTTAAAAAAATTCCTGGAAAAAACGGCATCAGAAATTTTTTTAATCTTTATGCAAACAGTTACATCAATATGCCTTCTTACCTGTCTTTCAAAATATAAATAAAAGTAATCACGGAAAAGGACGCGAAAAAAAAAGACATAAGTGTGAGAACAGAGTAATCAAACTCGTTAGAAAAAGTACCATTAGAAGTCATGAAAAATCAACTTGAATAAATGCAATCGAAATTCCAGAGAACTTCATAATTCCCCAAACAACATTACATTACTAGTCAAACTCCCATCACATAAATTTTACAATTACGTCAGAGTAGACTACGCTCGCCACCGAAGAGGTTTATTTGGAAAGGGTAATTATATTTTATTGTTCGCTTCTTTTTTAAAGATTCGCCGGGTTGGAAAAGTATGAATTTCTTTGTACATATTTTACCTACCCCAAATATTTAGGAGGCTGAGTTTTAAACGAATCGTCAAGTTGAAACGAACGATAAATGTATCAAGGTCTGTTTTATTTACCCCCTGGTGACTTAACAAAAGAGACTTAACTCGATGTTACAATCCAATTATTGAAAGTTTGTCTCGGCCTTTTTATAATGAGCGAGACATACGTTCTCTGATTACGCAATTTTCATATTGACATTTTCGAGGCATTATTTGATGTAACTGGCAAAAAATCAGAAGAACTGATGAAGTAATTTCCCACAAAAATAAAAAAAAAAACCACTTTTTGGCCAAAATTTATTTGCCCAAATATTATTTTTTCGAAAATTACTAGGTACCATTAGATTTTAACATCACTTTGCACCATTGAACGAAAAATCCGAAAGATAATGAGTCAATCGCATTAAAAGCTGGTAACAGACGAACGGACGAACGGAGGGAAGGGATATTGGTAAATTTGTAGAACCTCCGAGGTAGGTGTAGTTAACCTTTGTTCGCTAGGACAAAAAAGAAATTAACTCATAGCGTAATATGTCTGATCATTTTAGATCGATAAAAGAAAATTACATTAGTTGTTTTAGCACCTAAAAATATTTTTAGAAAGTATGTAACCTATATACAATAACAAGTCTAACCCAAAATACAAGATTCGATTTTTAAGTCATGCAATGTACCTCTAAAATCAAACCACATTCAACATAACACAACCAAAACATAACTTGTTATTAAATAGTACTGCATGCTATATATATGATTTGAAATAACAGATAAAAAAATACTCATTCTATTTTATTTATCACTGAGTTATATTTTATAAAATATCGAAACATGTTTTAAAATAAAAATTGACATGCACTGGGCGAAATCATAGATTTCCTAACTTGTAAATATAGTGTAAACTCGAACTTTACACTATATTTCAAATGGATTTGGAAAGTCCAATTTTCAATTTGTGAAATATGTTGGAAATTTTATGTTTCAACATTTGAAATATGATATTTACTATATTTTCAAAATTTGTAAATTTGAACTTCACATTTAATGAAAATGTATCGAAATATGAGATTTCAACATATTTCGAAAGAGCTCGAAATATGGTGTTTACTATATTTTCAAAATTTGTAAATACGAACTTTACATTTAATGAAAATGTCTCGAAATATGATATTTCGACATTTTTCGAACAACTTGAAATATGATATTTACTATATTTTCAAAATTTGTAAATTTGAACTTTACATTTAATGAAAATGTATCGAAATATGAGATTTCAACATATTTCGAAAGAGCTCGAAATATGGTGTTTACTATATTTTCAAAATTTGTAAATACGAACTTTACATTTAATGAAAATGTCTCGAAATATGATATTTCGACATTTTTCGAACAACTTGAAATACTATATTTTCAAAGTCTGTAAAATACGAACTTTACAGCCTTTACATTGAGTGAAAATGTCTCGAAATATGTAGTCTAGCAAACTAGACGACTAATTCATACATAGTATAAATAAAGCAAAAAGTAATAAAGAGAACAATTTTAGTCGTCTAGAAACCTTTGTGCACTAACTCCAAACAAAAGAAAAGTGTCAATATTTGCAATTATAATTTTTTCCCGCTCAAAATAATTCTTGAGAAAAACATGTGTGTGGATTTGTGTATTGAAAGTTTTTCATTTGAGTTGATTTCGTTTTGAGAGTTTGTTGTTGCTTGATAAATTGTTTTCTCGCTACGCAAGTTTCTGCGTAGCTAGCCCCTGTATCTATAAGGCTGGAACACCGGATTCTTCCAGTCGTTTATATAAACTAAATCCCGTATTATTATTATTATTATTATTATTATAATCGTCAGCCGTGCAAAATTACTCGAATCTGATTGGTTTAGAGGAGTGCAATTAATCGTTAATTGCACTATTACCACTTTTTGCACTCTTCGGCGGGGGGACACTTTTGTTCTCTTTTCTTTTCTCTCCCAAGTCATGTGTCAGAGACTTTTTTTACTATGTAATAAAATACAAAGACATTTTTTTCTCCAATATAAAAAACACATTTTACGTTACAATAGCTTCTTTTAATTGAAAACAAAGAAAAATTACACTGCAATGTTTTCTTTTTAAACAAAAGAAAAAAAGGAGGTTTTCGAATGTTTACTGACGATTACCTCGGAATCGTATGTTTTGTCGTGCAATTAACGATTAATCACTCGTAACAAAGGAGAAAATACCGTAATTTGCACTCGTCCTTCGGACTCGTGCAAATTACTATTTTCTCCTTTGTTACTCGTGATTAATCGTTAATTGCACTCCAAACCATACGATTACTAGTACGAATTGGTATATTAGTATTACACGCATTATAAACGATTCCAGTCTACGAAATATGATATTTCAACATTTTTCGAACAACTTGAAGTACGACGTTTAGTATGTTTTCTAATGTTTTTTTTCTTTGCTTCGATAATCCAAGACGAGATTTTCGCACTCGATAAGCAAGGCGCGGGATATCGAGTCAAAAATCTCAGAATCAAAACATTGAAAATGGCGGACAAAATTCTGCTAGAGTGTCTTCAAAAAAGAGTACCTTTCTTTTGGAAATAACATATCATTACCTTTCGATATGGGATTGGATATTTATGTGAATTGAATCAGCAAGATATATTGGACTTTTTTACCAAGTTTGAGAGGATATTTCGATGGGATTGTCAAGATATTGCTGGATATACATTAGAGAGTCAAATTTGATGTAATGAGCTAGAATGATGCAAAGTTGGAAATCTCAATTTTTGTGTCTTATCTTTGTTTCCTTTTATGAATCGATCCACCACTTATTATTTTCAGTTAGCAATATTGAGAAAAAGCAAAATCTAAAATGAAAGATAAAAATATTTGGATGACTCAGACAACCTTTCGAAAGTGGTTGAAGCTAAAAACCCAACATGGGCACGAGAGAAGGACAAACAATCACTTTGCCCTCTACCTGTTGAACGTATACGTATACCAAACCATCCAACTTAAAGATTTGAGAGACATTTGCTTGACATGAAGAAAACGCTACATCCCCATAACTTTGGACATTAAATGATTGGCAAAATGGTATTAACATTCTATTCTATATATTGAGATGTGAAACTGGTCCAAGTTGAAGAATTGTTGAGAAGACTGGGCAGTACAAGAAATATTTGCTTTGGAATACAAACTCTTATATGGACAATACCTCTGGAACAAGTAAATGCTTGGTTCTTACATTCATGAGGTCAGAGCAGAGGTTCTGTGGATTTTATAAACTTTTGAAACTTGTGTGATTGTTTTGGTTGTTTTCCTGACGAGATACTGTGAACTTGTATTTGATAAACATTGCATTTTGGCTTGGAGTATGTTTTTTGATGTTTTAACGGCAACACCATTTCTTGTTTGGATTGTTGTACCGTAGTGTTATCTTTTAGTCATTAGTGCTCCAATGTAGATAGGTTATTTCAATTTTATTTTTTATCAATTAATTTGTGTTTATGTGATAGGTTGTCCAAGAAAGCATTTTTTTGAGGTTCCCATATGTTCCAGACGTCCGCGCTCGATAGGATCGATCATCGGGACGGCTCGATGACGGATCGATATGTGATCGATGGATTACTTAACGATCCGGATGGGAGATCGATGGAAGATTCTGCCATTAAAAAGTCTTGAGTATCGATCCTTCGTTGATCCATTATCGAGCTAGTTTTTCAATCGAGTTTATCGATTCGTCATCGATCGTTAATCGATTTGTTATCGATCGTAAATCGAGTATGAGTCGATAGGGTCGATAAGATCGATAAAAGATCGATGATAGATCGATAAATAATTGATAACTAATCATAAACTTAAAGAAATCTTGATTATCGATCCTCCATCAATCTCCTATCCGGATCGTTAAGTAATCCATCGATCACATATCGATCCGTCATCAAGCCGTTCCGATGATTTATCCTATCGAGCGCGGACGTCTGGTATGTTTCGTCCAAAAGTGTCAAAACTTTTCAAAGACATCTATAGACAGTTAAATCAATATGCCAAAAACATTTTGTTCAACCACCTTCACTTCAAGATAGGCCACCATAGAATGAACTTCCTTTTATATAGGATGAATAAAAATATCTCAAATAGGCTCTGCGATGGAATGCAAGGCTGAAAGCCACATGAATATGGTTCATCCTATAAAAGGAAGTTCATTCTATGGTGGCCTATCTTGAAGTGAAGGTGGTTGAACAAAATGTTTTTGGCATATTGATGTAACTGATAGACATTTTATACCGTGAGATCAGGTAACTTGCATCAGTGGAGGCAAACATGCATAGCCCTCAAATGAATGACTTGTCTGGTCAAGACAAGAAATTTTAATGACCAGCCAAGTCTTTCATTAGCCTCCACTGATGCAAGTTACCCAATCTCACGGTAAGTATTTTCTTTTCCTAACTTTATATAATTTTAAAGAGAAGACAAGAACCTTTATTGTTGGTGTTATTATTACAAAGCCCCTACTATATATTTTAACTCTGTCAAAGTCATAAAAATTTGAAACCTTAGTGAGAGCTTTTTAAAATAATTTTCATGATTTTCTTGAAATTTTGAGAAACTACGTTTTATATTTTCAGTTTTGTTTTTTTAATCACTCCTTTGATCATAAGAATTTTTTATTCTATAACAAAATCTTTCGTATTAAAAAGTGTTTCTTTCATGTATACATCTTTTTGTTCAGATTTTGTTATTTTGTTCACGTTTATTAACTTTAGTTTCATTTTCTGTGTATGTTATTTATTTACACAGCAGAAAACCGAAAATTCACAAAATGTTCATATGGACTACATGAACAGTCCTTTACATTATCGGAACTAATTTTTGCGGTCCAAGTAACATTGCATTTACAAGCAATTAATATCAGTTGCTTGGGCTTAGCAGGTATGAAAATTTAGCAAGACTAAAACTTAATGTCTATGAGGTTATTACATTTTAGCTATTTGATTTATTTCAAGGCGCCATTTTGAAACGATTTGGTGTGATTGGTCTAAGACAAGTTTATATTTTATATGTTTTCATTTTATTTTATCTTTTTAAAGAAAGTAGATATATTATATACTGTAATATGTTTTAAAACTGTTATTACCTTTTAAGGTTTTTAAAAAAAAGAAAAGTGTATTTTCGTGAAATAGAATACTTTATTATTAGCAGTGGCGTTGTGGCAGGGGGGGCCGGGGGGGCCATGGCCCCCCCAGCGGAGCTTTTTTGAAGGGGCGCCGAAGAGCAAGGGGCGCCAAAAGATTTTTTTAAACGCCCCAATCTTAAAAATCATACTTTATGCGCCTTAAATTGCGCCCAGGACCAATTTTACTGAGATAATTTTAAAATACTTGCAATTTTTTTCGCTCGCTTCGCTCGCAATACAGTTAATTGGTAACTTCTTTGAGATCTAGCTAATTTACAAGTTTTTTTTGTGTACAATATAGCATTATTAAATGTAAAGCTAACTGCGTCCCAAGACCAATCTGCTGACAACAATATTGAAATCATAAAACATCTATTTTTCGCTCGCTTCGCTCGCATAACACATTGTTTCTTTAAGTTTCATTTCACTCTAGCAAGTGTCAAATTTGTCCATTTTTATTTAGTGATTTAGGGTATCTTGGCAGTTGATTTAAAAAAATTTTCAAGTCGGCCCCAACCATGGTGGGGCCTGTTTTCCCCTTTTCCATTCATCAAAGATAATTCTACTTTTCTCCACTAAATATTTCCTTCCTCATTATGCCTAGGCAAATGAATTTGGTAAAACTTTAGAAAAGGATGGGTGGGGACACCACTTTGAAAAACTGGAGGGGGGGCGCCATTTAAAAAAAATTGACTTTGGCCCCTCCAGAAAAATTTTCCCACAACGCCACTGATTATTAGACCCTCCTTCTCTGTTTTCTAAACACCATAGTACCTATTTGTTTTCCATTTTTGGGGAGTCTTTTAAAATTGATTATAAATTAAAATTCCTTTCTGTGTAGTTTTTGTAATATGGACTTTTTACAAGATTGTCATCTTACCAGATCTTAACACCTTTACAATTTCACGGGAAATATGATATTTCCATTCCCTGTAAATTTGGTAGATATGATATTTCCATTCCATGTAAATATCCGGAATGTCATCTTACCACATTTACAATTTCATAGAAAATATGATATTTACATTCTCTGTAAATTTGGTAAATATGATATTTCGATTCCATGTAAATTTGGTAAATATGAACTTTTATCAAAATTGTAAATATGTGGAATGTCATCTTACCACATTTACAATTTCATAGGAAATATGATATTTACATTCTCTGTAAATTTGGTAAATATGATATTTCAATTCCATGTAAATTTGGTAAATATGATATTTCAATTCCATGTAAATTTGGTAAATATAGATTTTTATCAAGATTGTAAATATGTGGAATGTCATCTTACCACATTTACAATTTCATAGGAAATATGATCTTTCGAATCGCTGGAAAACCCTTGAAATATAATATTTCCTATATATTTCCGACTTAGGAAATTTATAATTTCGCCCAGTGATGCTTTGGTTAACCAACTACTGTGTGTTACTTTATAGACTTTGATATGATTTAAAATGTTTAGTGTTCTGCCATTATAGCCATCGACGATAAACGACCACTGGGAGATGTTAACAACAATTACTTTTATGTTGTTATTTTTACTTCTATATTTTTGACTTTTGATATTTTTGTCCGGAAAAAAAGTATCAAGTTCGAACATGATTCTGAGTAGAGGGTTGTTGCGTGTGTTTAACAAAATGTTAGAAAATATATACCAACACAAAAGCAGCCACCGACGCAAAATTCGCAAAAACCTGTTCTTATTTTGTCAGCTGGAAAGATTTCTCGATTTTAAAACAGGTCCCCCGATTTCCAGGGCACCATTTTATACTCAGAACAGATCGCATCATTACTAGAACAGACCAGGCTTGAATATCATTAAATATAGCATATTTGAGTCTCAAGCACAATGCTAGACAATAATCTTCTACCTTTCCCATATTAAGCAAGGATATTTGAAGCCTTAAAATTCACTGCGGGAATCAAGCGCTTTCTTTGGTTACGCGTTTCAAATTTTAAAGTTCTGGCGGAAAATAGTGTTTCTATGAAAACAGTGCCTGTTTAGCTTACCTTATCGGCCAAAACTTAGTCGGCCTTAATTATTAGTCAGCCCTAATTTTAGACACTTCGTCAAAATTTAGTCACTAAGGGCCGACTAATAATTAAGTTTTGGCCATTTTTAAATTTTTAGTCGGCCCAAATTTTTAGTTGGCAAAAATTTTAGTCACCAAGCCAAAATTTAGTCACTTAGGGCCGACTAAGTTTTGGCCGATATAAGGTATCTGAAATTAAACATTTAAGAGATAAGAGTTTTATCGCGCATGTCTTAATCACATTGTTATTCAAAGAATCGAAGATGGAGAGCAGATCTTCTCACCGAGTTTATGTATGTTGTTTTGGGAGGGAGACAGTAAGGTTCTAATTTGACTAAATCCTGACCAACTAAGGACGACGGTAAATTAGCTATTTTACCGTCCTCGATTTGGCGCGATTTTTCGGGTCAGAAGTGCGGGTTATTCTAAATCGCTTCAGTCACTCTACTAACGTCCTCAAATGTGAAAATACATAAACTCGCTAATGACACTTTAATAAAACTTTTGATTACTTTGGAGTTTGAGTTAGAAAGATTTCATTCATTGCATTATAGATGACTTTAGTCTAAACGAATTTAAAAATAAAGACAAAGATTTGAGATTTGTTTTTCTGATAAAATATAACTTTTTGTTTATGTATTTTAATTCAATTTATGTTACAGTTATAATATATCCAATAAAATTCAAATTATTCAAAATCATCAAAATGCACTAAAGACTACCAAAAAAGAAGATGAAAAAAATAGTACTAAAATACATAAGATACTATAGATTTTCAAAAAAAGGTACAAAAATTCTATAAGAATTTTTACTTAATTTCAATAGTGTCTATAATTTATACCTTTCGATTATTTATTTAACGAGTCCATATGCATATTTAAAATCAAACTGTACGAATAAAATTTCATTAGAACAATCCCATACGAATATTGAAAATTAATTGATACCATGTTCGCACGTGAAGGTTCCATTTCGCCCCGAAACGAAATGATATTGGTTAAATTCAAGTTTTACGTCACTTCTTACCAATAAAATGGCTTCATTTCGTTTAGAAGCGAAACGGAAACCGCCACGTGCGAACATGGTCTGAAATAAACTTGAGAACAAATACAGAATAAGCTGATTGGCAGATTTCAAGAACTTTTAAGGAGATCTTGATTCTAAGGCCCTTTTCAACCATTGCTGTGAAGAAACTCATCACACCAAAAATATCTTAGTGGGAACATTATAAAGGCTGAAAACGCTTTGAAATTTCGAACCGAGGCGAAGCTGAGCCAACATTTACAAGTTCTTATAAATAAGCTTAAAATTCTAAAGAACAGACTTTGGTATGGTTTCCTGGAGTCAAAACTGTATATTGCTGGAAGAACCTTTCAGTGTTTCTTGTAATTATATTTCGAAATTTAATTTTTGTCTTCGCATGCTTTCAAGCGCCCTTCCATGGTTGTACAAATCTTTGTTAAATGTTTTACCCTGCAATGAAAAATAAAGTTAGTATCTTAAAAAAGTGTAAAAGAGAAAATTCTAAATTACAATTTCAAGCAGAAGTTCAAATTTTCGAATTGCAAGTTCACTTTTATTAGAAGAACATTAACCTTTGAGGAGAAAGTGCGCCACTTGACGTTGAAAACTAGACAATTTCAATCTGAATTTATGAATTCTGAGACTATCTAGAGATTTGAATGGTAAAAGGGTAAAAAATGTACTATAAAAATCCGCGTGGCCACGTCCCTTATTTTCAAAAATACCGTCTGTACTCAGAAAAAAATGAACATTCAAATCGCGGGTAATTTGTGAAAGACAAAACGATTTTTGTCGAAAGGCAACAACAGAAGTTGAGCTTGATCGGGCTCTTTTTTGAATTTGTGAAGTGGAGGATAAAATTTTTTTTGAAAATTTGCACCCCGAACATTGTGACTTTTGCCCCTTCTATCCGGACAGTCAGTCTGTCTAACCTTAGAACAAGAATCACTTCACCTCTGGAAATTCAAAATTACCCCTCAAACAGAGCCAAAAACAACCCTCCCCCTGAACATAGCAAATTTTGTAGATTTTTCACTACCCCCGGACAATATATCCTATGTTCGAAAATTTTCAGGAAGAACCCATTACAATATGCAATGGCCAGAATTAATCAAACAAAAATGAACAAACCTTTCAAGAAGCTCTTGAACTGATTCATTCTCTGTTGTATTGTCATTAGCCTGTGATCGTACAGAACGAACATATGATGCCACAGAGTCTGATTCGAATTCGTTCATCTCTTCCTTTTCATATTCGTCAAGTTTCGTCGCTTTGAACAAAAATGAAAATAATCAAGTTTGAGTAGATGGAAAAGAGAGAAATATCTACTGACTCGAGAATTCGTCTTTCAAGACCCTCATTCAATCAGCTAAGCTTACGCCAGAGATTACCTAACTAGAAAAATGGTGGAATTGGCGTGAATTAGATTTCGCAGATTTCGCGGGTGTCATCCGCGAAATTAAGTCTCAATGGCAATTTGGAAAGGCCTTATCCGCGAAATATTTTCGAGAAAAACTCAAAAAATGTCAAATAGTTACTTTTAAAATGTTTACTGGCATCAAAGAAGGGCTACTGATGCGTGTTTTGAAAACCAAAATGCATCATTTGGTGAAAAAAGGCACAAAATCGTGAAAATAATGTCTTCCTTTAATGCCATCCACGAAATTAAGTTCCCACGAAATCTTAAAAATTTCGCAGATGAGCTCAACCACGAAATTTAATCCCTGCGAAAATTTATCCCATTAAAGTATTCCTGCACCGTTTCAGTTAACGGCATTTCAAGTTAATAGCAAGGCAAAATACTCTATAATTTTATCAAGGGGCAAGAAAATCTTTATGCGTGGTTTGGATATTATTATAAAAGTCAAGTATGCATCCAGCTGGCACACAACGTTGTTTCAACGTTTATCTAACGTTCACAACGTCCATATAACGTTAAATGAACGTTGAAACAACGTTGTGTGCCAGCTGGGCACGTTTTTTATATAAGGCTTCCATTGCAAAGTATGAAGAACAAATTAAGAATACAACACTCAATTAAAAAAAATTAGAATAAAAAAAAAATTGCATTAAATACTCATAAAATGATAAAAATAAGAACATACTATTCATACTAAGCTTTTAGGGGCGGTTCAAACTAGGGGGGGAGGGCTTTTCCTGTACAACCCCTTAACTTTTGATCTGGTTGGTCTTTTTGGATGAAAATTGGCACACAAGATTCTTGTCTTGTAGGGCAACTGATGACGTCACTCATCATGCACAAAGTGAGCAAAAACCGAATATTTCCTTTGTTCTTATAAATAGCTATTGCATTCCAAAAAAGGCTTTAGAAAAAAGTTCCCTGGGTATAAAATGCTTATTTTATCCTAAATATTCAATAAATCACGGTTTAAACGATATATTTGACATAAAAAAAATTGTATTGGAAATGTGTCAATTTTCATGTCATCATGCTCAAGGTGTGAAAATTTTTAGGTGTCAATTTCTTTTGTTTTAAAGCTAAATAAAAGTTAGGAATTCACAGAAAATTTCATGCAAAAAGCTCTTTTATTTTAGGAGTCACTACCATTTGTTTCAGCCCCGAACAGAAAAAGCACCCCCCCAGTACGAATAGGGTTAAAACTTCCAAATAAGGACGTTCTAATAAAAAGAACGTGTGTGAGAAACATAAAAACAAAAGGCTTACTCAATCTGACCCCTCCTCCTTCTTCATGTTTCTTACAACAACAACAATCCCAAATCCATCTCAAAAACAAATAAATATGCACGAAAAGTATGAACGGCGGGATAAGAGCTGAGCGTGCTGCATATTCACGTATAAGTCCATAACGTTGGTATTTCCAGATTTGTGCCGAGTTGTCTTTCACACTTGAAAATGTGTCTCTGTTGAAATAAAGGAAGATACAGTTACAGCTGGCACACAACGTTGTTTCAACGTTTACCTAACGTTATATGGACGTTGTGAACGTTCGATAAACGTTGAAACAACGTTGTTTGCCAGCTGAGAAAGGAAGATACAGTTAACTATCACTAATTTGAACTATCGAATGGGAAGTCAAATCTGTCCGAATTACAGATATATTCGAATAATAGAGTGTGTTTCACTGATGGGCGAAATAAGAGATTTCCAATCCTGGGAATATCTTGAAAATATGATATTCTCAACTTCAGTTGAGCTAGAATCTCAGAATGTTTGTGAGTTTGTGAGTTTGTTTGTCCACAAACTTTGGGGCAGCGTAGAGAGCGGAATAATTGGTTTAAGGAGCTGAAATTTGGCACACGTCCTCCTTATGTTAAAACTTAGGGGTAGTTTTTTCATTTTTTGGAATTTCGCTTTTTTTCTATATTTACGATTTTTACGATTTTTTGGATGTTAAACTCTTTAAAAGAAGAAAACAACAAATGCAAAGGGGGTTCTTTGGAAGTTTGGCTCTTTCTTAGACGATTTGACGGGAATTGAGGAAAGAATTGCGGGCGGATTGGCCGGGTAGCTCAGTTGGTAGAGCATTCGCCTTATAATCTAAGGGTTGTGAGTTCGATTCCCGGTCACCGCCAACTCAGCGGATGAGTAACTTAGATGAGGTAATTTGATCTAGGTGATAAATTACTGGGCGCTCAGAGTAGGTGTGGCTCTCCACCTCAGCATTCGATCTCCCAGGTCTAGCGCAAATAGAAAAGGGGATAGACTCCCTCTTTTCACCAGATGAATATGCTTACTTACATACTTGACGGATTGTGGAATCGGGTAACTCGAAAGAGTTAGCGACTTTTTAGTTTTAGAATATTAACGGCTGACAACTGTAGAAAACCTACTTTCTATCTACAGAGCTGCTTGAGAACATTTGCAATAACTGCAGCTTCGTAGATAAATGGAAAAGGAATCCCAGCTGGTACACAACGTTGTTTCAACGTTTATCTTACGTTCACAACGTCCATATAACGTTAGATGAATGTTGAAACAACGTTGTGTGCCAGCTGGAATTGTTCTCCTTGAATAATTGAATCTTCAAAAAGTGCTAACTACACCGCTGGGTCACAGACCAGCTGGCGGACTCCAGCACCAATGCCATACTGGAAGATTTGGCCAAAATTATGTCCCCGGTGCGGTGGGAAAGATACCCTATAATTTTAGCCCCACTGGAAATTGACTTTCATTTCATCTCAATTCGAACTAAAATGTAGCTTTGAACAATAGAATTTTTATCCCAGCTGTGGTAAAAGGTTAAACCGGAGCTGTGAGACAGGGGTGCCTAACTACGACTAGCTTTATTGTATGTACGTACCCAAAGATAGCGATCAACAGGTTCAACAAAAGAACATTAGCAATCAAAAGGTACAAAGCCAACATGACCCAACTGATTGGTTCAGCATAACTGTTGATGACGTCAGTTCCAAATCGTGTGGTTTGTGCTATAGAGAGATTGTAAATAACTATTTATGTGTAAACACTTTTTATGTAAGCAACCAGGTTGCTAAGGCCCTGAAATTAGTCAAATTTTAGTCAAAAACTTTCAACATAACCTAACCATTGCAACTATAGCCCTTATAACCAATAAACATAAATATGGTATCATTTTAGGGTTGGTCAAGGGAAATTATTCAGAAAATGAGCTAGAATCACTAACCTTTATATATCCCTGGACCAAATTACTTCCGTCATCTTTGATCGAAGTTTTTTTGAAGTGGTACCCGTAAAGAAGCCATTGCAGTGCTCAAAATTAACGTCTAACGGCGCTATATCATCAAAAGTATTCCCCACGGAGCATAGATCTAGCGCTCTCGATACATTTATAATGATATTGAGTAGTGCCGCCATTAGGGTACCACTTTTCAAAAAACTCCGATCAAAAATTTTGCTCGGCCGGGATTGAGAAACTTGGTATATAAAGGTCAGTGGCTAGAATGCTAAGTAACCTCAGCCCAGACCCAAAAATTTGAGTTACTTATAACAAAGTTTTATTATACACTGGATAAACGACTCATAAAACGGTGGAGTGGAGAGCGATTATTGTATTTCTATTGTTTCAGAAAACAATTGATGTTCTAGCTTTGTCCGCAAAGGACAACTGTCATGGCGGCTCGAAGGTGTCTGATTTAAAAAAAATGCTTATTAGTCTTATTCAAAAAAGTTATCTTAGCTCTTTCCTTTTATACATTTGCAGAAAAAAAGCTTGAAAGTAAGGCTAGCATGCCAAGCTGGATACATTTGTGAAATCTGGTGTGAGAAAATCATTATTAGACAAGAAATTCAGACGAAATGCTATAGTGACACGAAATTTTCAATTGGAAATATCTTTCCGAAACTGTTCCCAGAAGAGCTGAAATCAGCATACACAAGACTTGAGTGTCTTGGCTCCACTGTGATATGAAATTCTTTTGTAGGCACGTGGTGGCAAGATTTTTTTGAGGTTGAAGTTTGAAATTTCCCGTGTCAACATTCAATTTCTTCTCCACTATTTCTCGTCTTAGCTTGGAGTGGTAAAGATATAAAGAACAAATCTTAATTTAATTTTGGAATCATATTGCATTGAACACGACTAACTGAGATAATATATACGTATATAATATAATACTTATAAGTGAAAAGGGGGGGTTTCAGGGGGTACCCGATTCCGTAATTCCGCCAATTTTTTCTCCAATTTCCGTCACACCGTCTTAAATTGAACCAAAATTCCGTCACCGAAAATTCCTTTGAAATTCAATATTTTTGTCGAAAATTCCGCAAATTTTGAAAATCTTTTACCAATTCCGAAATTCCGCAAATTTTTTTGCTAAATTCCGTTTTTCCGCAAATCTTTTTGCTAAATTCCGTTTTTCCGCACTAAAATTGTCTAATTTTCCGTCTCCGTCAGAGAACCCAATTTCGTAATTCCGTCTAAATTTTCGCCAAATTCCGCCACTCCGTCCGAAAAAAGGGCCGATTCCGCTCCTCCGCCAACCATGAAACCCCCCCCTGAAAAGTAAAGCGATCATTTATTTTATCTTTTGAACATCACGCTCATATGATATAAAAGTTAAATGATTATGGAACGATCGACCAGTGAAAAATACTGAAGTGGTAACACCATAACAATCTGGTTAACACTAAAACAATGATAATTTTTCCGCTTTTCAGTTTACGAGAATTCCAAAAATAAACTCGTAAAAATATAAAAAATAAAGTTTGTGACGAAGCATGTGGCGTAAAACCCCCAGTGGCTGTTTATTCTGGAGGAAACATTATCTCCGAACCGATGGCATCCGTCACCCCAACCTTCGGAGGTTAAAGGTCTTCCCTCCCTTTACGTACAATTTTGTTAAACAAAAATATTTCTACATTTGTAAATTTTCGGTTACTAATCGTACATTCACGTTTGTTCGAACCACTTCTTCACAGATTTCGTTGTCTTTGTTTCTTATCGAACGGGCTGTAGAAATTTGATCGTCTCGGTTTACACATATATAAGAAAAAATTAGGAAAGAAGAGTTAAAAAGGTTAACTTAACTAATCTCAGTTAGCGCTCTTCTGCAAATGCGAGGATTATCAGAATCGAAAGGTACCATTTTAAATATATTTTCAACGCATGCGCGCAGCTTGTCCCAATCTGCGTGCGTAAGATATATAAAGCAGCATAAGGCGCTAGCCTGCGAAACCGTTGAGAAACTCGTTTCTCGTCTTTCTTCGATCGCCGAGAAACACGCTTCTCCACTATTTCTCGTCTTAGCTTGGAGTGGTAAAGATATAAAGAACAAATCTTAATTTAATTTTGGAATCATATTGCATTGAACACGAGGAGAAAAAAGACGCAACGCAAATGTTGTAACTACGTAACGTTAAGTGCCAAGGTTACTAGGAAATTGGAATCTTTTAGCATGACGAATAAGAATAAGATCTGAGGTTAAAGGTTCCTTGCTGTTCTTCTTTAATTTAAGTTTCTGCTAGCATTGACATGTCTATCACCTTCAAGCGCAAGCTTCACTAGAGGGTTGTCTGTAGGAGAATAAAAACCTGAGGAATGATGGCCCCAACGAATGCAACGGTCAAGGCTCCTTCTGTAGCACCAGAACAATTAAGGTCATAAGGTCAACAATATAGAAAAAATGTAAATGTAACTCTCATACCTTGTAAGGTGGTATGTGCAACGAGGCATTGATACCACGATCAACAACAAGTGATATATGCAACGACGGCAGGGATATCTTTCAAAATAATAGGCGCAACGAGGCAACCATATCTCTAAATAGATGTGTGCAACGAGGCATTGACATCTCCAAGTTGATATGTGCAAACGTGGCAGTGATATCCAAAATTCTTTCAACTCCGTAATTTAATTGTAACGTTTCGTACATGAAAAACAAGAGAAAGCAGAAATTAACACCTGTCTTTGCCACCTTGCAAAGTTCCTTGTAAAAGTTTGAAAACCGCTGATCGTCAAAATCTCAAGAATGACATGTAAAGAAAATAAAAATCTGTTCAGAAAAAAATGACAATAAATCCTGTGTAGTTGCCTCTGAATGGTAAAGAAAAAATATAGAAAAAATGTAAATGTAACTCTCATACCTTGTAAGGTGGTATGTGCAACGAGGCATTGACACCACGATCAACAACAAGTGATATATGCAACGACGGCAGGGATATCTTTCAAAATAATAGGCGCAACAAGGCAACCATATCTCTAAATTGATGCGTGCAACGAGGCATTGACATCTCCAAGTTGATATGTGCAAACGTGGCAGTGATATCCAAAATTGTTTCAACTTGTAAGGTGGTATGTGCAACGAGGCATTGACACCACGATCGACAACAAGCGATATATGCAACGACGGCAGGGATATCTTTCAAAATAATAGGCGCAACGAGGCAACCATATCTCTAAATTGATGCGTGCAACGAGGCATTGACATCTCCAAGTTGATATGTGCAAACGTGGCAGTGATATCCAAAATTCTTTCAACTCCGTAATTTAATTGTAACGTTTCGTACGTGAAAAACAAGAGAAAGCAGAAATTAACACCTGTCTTTGCCACAGTGCAAAGTTCCTTGTAAAAGTTTGAAAACCGCTGATCGTCAAAATCTCAAGAATGACATGTAAAGAAAATAAAAATCTGTTCAGAAAAAAATGACAATAAATCCTGTGTAGTTACCTCTGAATGGTAAAGAAAAAATATAGAAAAAATGTAAATGTAACTCTCATACCTTGTAAGGTGGTATGTGCAACGAGGCATTGACACCACGATCAACAACAAGCGATATATGCAACGACGGCAGGGATATCTTTCAAAATAATAGGCGCAACGAGGCAACCATATCTCTAAATTGATGCGTGCAACGAGGCATTGACATCTCCAAGTTGATATGTGCAAACGTGGCAGTGATATCCAAAGTTGTTTCAACTTGTAAGGTGGTATGTGCAACGAGGCATTGACACCACGATCAACAACAAGCGATATATGCAACGACGGCAGGGATATCTTTCAAAATAATAGGCGCAACGAGGCAACCATATCTCTAAATTGATGCGTGCAACGAGGCATTGACATCTCCAAGTTGATATGTGCAAACGTGGCAGTGATATCCAAAATTCTTTCAACTCCGTAATTTAATTGTAACGTTTCGTACATGAAAAACAAGAGAAAGCAGAAAATAACACCTGTCTTTGCCACAGTGCAAAGTTCCTTGTAAAAGTTTGAAAATTGCTGATGGTCAAAATATCAAGAATGACATGTAAAGAAAATAAAATATGTTCAGAAAAAATGACAATAAATCTTGAATAGTTTCATTCATCAAATACGATGTATAAAGCTAGCGAATAAAAACTCGCAAAAACATCAAAAATACAACAACAGTTAGAATTGTTAATAAGGTAATGGTCAAGTACAAGAAATTGTTTAAAAAAAGGCAGGAAAGTTGTGCCATTAGGTGTGAGTAAAGGCCAAAAATAAGCAGATGACCATAAAGCGACAAAAGAATTCCCCCTTGACAATTCTCCCAGTATTCTCAAGTTGATAAAAGGACTTATTAATAACGAAAGCAGTATAGACTTTCCTCAACACTAATAAAAAATTCAATTAAAAAACTTAATAACAAGTAACCATAATAATGACGAAATGTCTTTTTGAAACACTTTCAGTCTTTTAATTTCTTTTCCCACTTTGGATGACGATGATTTATGTTTTGATGTAGAACTAGAGGAACTTGATGACGTTTTTGATGATACAGGAACCTGAGGTTGCTCTTTTTGAACTAAAGGACAATAACTGGCATAATGTCCCATGCGTCTGCAGTTAAAGCATTGAATTTCGTCTAAACTTTGAGTGAAAGAGGATTCCTTGTGTGCTTTTTTCTCTGTTTCGATTCTCGATCTGAATTGCTCGAACGATTTTCTTGCTTCTTTCAGATGTTTCTCACTGAGGTCCCCAGTCGAGAGAAGAAGGTTTTGTTTGTAGTGTTTTACGACACCCCATCCTTCCTTGTCTGCTAATTTGATAATGGAAATTCTGTCTTCTAAAAGTTTCTTACCTTGTTTCATAAATCCGGTTGCTGAGTTGTTGTCACCCTTTTCAAGTTCATCCAGAGCGTCGTCGACAGTTTCCAAAACATTGATTGTATGTTTGAATTGTTCATCGTGGCCCTTTTTGTCAAATTCAGTTTGGTCGTATGATCTTTTTCTTTCTAATCTTTGTTGTAACTTTGCCACCACGTTTCCTTCCTTGTTTAATTCATCCTCGACAATTTTCTTGATTTGATCTTGAAGCTCTTGATTTGCCATTTTGTTTTGGTTAACTTAACTAATCTCAGTTAGCGCTCTTCTGCAAATGCGAGGATTATCAGAATCGAAAGGTACCATTTTAAATATATTTTCAACGCATGAGCGCAGCTTGTCCCAATCTGCGTGCGTAAGATATATAAAGCAGCATAGGGTGCTAGCCTGCGAAACCGTTGAGAAACTCGTTTCTCGTCTTTCTTCGATCGCCGAGAAACACGCTTATACACAACACGTCTTTTGCATCCCTCTCACAGCTTAAAACGTCATAACGAATTAGAAATTAAGTGGAAGAATCTAACTCTCACAGGAAATTTTTAAGTCTCTTTTTGGAATTGGATTAGTGATTTTCGATAAGAAATGCAATAAAAATGCTTCGAAAAATCATTTAATGAGGGAACAGTGCCGTAGCAACTGGGGGGGGGGGCATAGCCCCCCCCAATAATTTTTTCAAAAATGGTTATTTTGCAATTAATGCAAAGTTTTTCTTGTTTTTTCTTGAAAGCATTCTGTTTTGAGTGCATTTTATTCAAGCAATCTAGAGCTTAAATTTTCAAAACTCCCCGGTTGGCCCTCGCAGTGTCACTAAACTTCAGCCCCCCCAATATGGAAATGCTTCCTACGGCACTGGGGAAGGAGAGTGAACAATAATATCATTACTGCGGACATAGCTAGGACATGAGAAATCGGCAAAAATATGTTACTTGTATTATCCTACCCTGAGTATCAGAGGTTAAGTTTTCAAAAAATATATTAACCTCAGACAAATAATAGAAATTTTATCGCGCATGTGTCAATCTAATCACTGTACAAAAAATCAAAGATGAAGAGCAAATATTACCATATTAATGTCTAGCAGACTGTATCAGTATGCAGTTTACTATTTACGAGTTCCCCAGAAACCTCCAAGTGTAATTGAAATGAGTTTATTTCGAAAGAAATCTTTTACATGATCCCCAAATGTATAACAGTAATTACTAAACTTTTAATTATGGAAATGTCACTTTAATTGAATCGATATAATAGACAGACTTTATGTTATGATTCTCTATCACTGACTCTTTTTACAAAGCATTGATGACTTTTTGTAAGTTGTGTTTTCAACGACGGGAATAAAAATATCAACTTTGAACCTCATCCAAGATCTTGGATGGTCGCCATGGTTACTTTTGTCTTCGTTGATTGCGCGCTGAATAGAATCTCGATTCGTTGGCACAGCGTCAATATATGATTTTGACCTGTGCTATTCACAGTAGTATTATCCAGTGTATAATAAATCCTTGCTTATAAAAAAATACCGAGTTTATGTATCGGAGGATATCGAGGGTGACGGTAAGTGAAATCGATACAAAACAAAGTCGATAGTTGATGAACGGCTTTATATCGCCTTTGCTCACCTAAACGGAAAACCGGAGTTTTTATTTGACGTCAATTAGATAAGACGCTTTTGCAACGCTCTTCGAAAAAATGGCTGAAAACAAAGAAAAACATCAAAATTCATGAAAATAACATCAAAATGGATAAAGATCAGCCTTTCGAAGCAGCCTCACCACCTCAAGCTTGCACGCCGTCAAGATGTACTGAAGACGAAGACCTGGATCGCTTAACATGCAAAAAATGTAAAAGATCAGTTCATTATGAGTGCACACAGCTACCTTTGTATCAACTACAAATATTCGTGACATCCTATAACGATCATTATTTATGTTCAAACTGCGTCCGAATAACGAAGAACCTAAGAAATAAAGTGGGAAAAAACACTCAACATATGATGCAAAATGAAGTTAAAAAGAAAGACGACGTCACACAAAAACTGAACAACGAGGTCAACACTAACACGAAAACCCGTGATTCCATCAAAAATGATCTCAAAACTTTTCTGGCAGGAAAACTACAAGAAATGGAGGAAAAGACAAGAAGCATGACAAAGGAAGAAATCAAGCACACAACAGAAATAATGACGGAAACATCAAAGAAAAAATACGCCGAAATTACCAAGAAGCACAAAGAAGACTTAAGATCTGCCGAAAACCAAAAACGGAAGGAAGAAAATGAAAAGAAAGACATAGACTCTAGAAAACTGAATATCATCGTTCACGGGTTTCTCGAATATTCAGGCCCAGATAAGGAAGAAGAAGAAAATGGAGTAAAATATGACATATTTCGGTTCCGAGAACTCCTGGAGGACATCAATGTTCCAGAAATAAATGTTAAACACCACAGATTAGGAAACAAAAAAACAAAGAATGGTCGTCCTCTTAAAGTCATCCTGCAAAGTCTGCATGACAAAGATCTTATCATGAAGAATTTACACATGTTGAAAGAAACTTGTTTCTTTCAGGTAAGTATCACGGAAGATTTCACAATCAACGATCGGAAAAAGATAAAGGAGATGCACGAACAAACAAAGAAGCTTAACAAAGACATTAACAATAAAGGATTCAACTGGCGCGTAAGAGGAAGCCCAAGAACAAAACTACGCATCGTTAAAAAATTACAAAACCAAACAAAAATATCTTCAAATTATAAACCAAAATACTCTACAGAAGAAATCGTCCGCGACTGGGCATCAACAGATGATGTAGACTATTCGTCTACAGATGGTGATGAATGGCAGTCGAACTCTATTAGCTTTAAAGCTAGTACAGATTTGTACACTTTTTTCGACTTTAAAGAATATATACATTAACATTAACATTAAACAGACGACGGTATCTTGGTGTTTTTACCGTTGTCGAGTAAAGTGGACGGCGATTTCGACCCTATGTCAGCTTTGCTTTATACCGTCCCCCTCGATTTATCTCGAATACATAAACTCGCTAATGTGTAAGTCTGCGACCGAAGTCAGACGCGACCTATCTATTCAAAGGTAGGGGAGGGCGCCACTATCGCCACCATCCCGCCCACTACTTTTTTAAATCCCACTCAACGAACAAATCAACCCATTATAGGTTTTTTTGATAAAGAATACTAGACTTAAATGTACCCTTATCGAACTTAAAAGCTTCACAAAAACAACTTACAGTCTTCTGGATCTCGGTCAATAAACAATTCACCATAGATGTTGTAATAAGGGTGAAAAATAACGTCAATGAACATTTTCCAGGACGCTTTTTGCGGGACGAGGATAGCAGTTGAGCAGACACCGTAAGCAACCATGAAAACGAACAGAATGGTCAAGAAGTACATCATGTCTATGAACTAAATAAATATAGTGAAGTTAAATACACTGAAGAAGATACAAACTAGCGACTAACCATGACAATCTGTAATAAAAATCCAATATACATTTTGGAAGAAAGAAATAAAAAAACAAAAGACAAAAGGAATGCACAAGACACAAAAGGAAGTGATAAGCTGAAGACCGAAGTCTGAGATCAGGTGCGGTACCTTGAGTAAGCATCTCCTGCCACTCTAGAGTCATCTGTCTACCCTGAGTATCAGAGGTTAAGTTTTCAAAGAATATATTAACCTCTGAAGACCAATAAAAGAAATTTTATTGCGCATGTGTCAATCTAATCACTGTAGAAATAATCAAAGCACAAAGTCTGACCATACGGTTGAGTACACCAGAAAAAAAGAAGAAACTTTTGAAAAGCTATACTTTTTTTAAAAGGACAATTTCATAAGAATATAAGGCTTCAATTTTGGCTATAAACCTTTAAGGAGAAATTAAAAACTTGGGCGAAAAGTTTACTGTCTAACCCATAGTATTCCCAACTTTTACAGTAAAGGACTACATACACTACACAATATATTGTCATGCAGTATATTGATAATACATTTCTGAATGCCGGCAATATAATGAAAAGGTGTCCGCAAGACATTGTCAGGGGAGTTTCTAAACGTCGACCAGAAATGACGACCACGACCGGTGACCACGACCAGCGACCAGATAAATCTGGGTTATCGAGTTTTTTCCCTTTCTCAACGTAGATTGTCTCTCCTAATCATTTAAATATTATATCATATTGAAGAGTAAGCTCACCCCTGTCTCGTCTAGTTAAAGTCACGAGCCAAATGCCGAAAACAACCATTTGGAGCTTGATTATGGTGTCAACTTCTATCCTTGTGTATTATCGGCATCAAGATAATTAGTGGCACAAAACTTTTTAAAATGGTTTGAGAAGCTTTGTATTTCATCATCAGATTGTTATTTCTGCCAAAATTAGTCATTTTGTCAGCATAAAGACAATAGAATAATTGATTAGAGTCATATCTTTAAAACTGGCCTTCCTAATGTTTTCCTACTGACAAGTTCTATCTATTCATACTAAAGGCATCTCATTCAGCATAATTAAAATAGTTGGTGTAACAAAGCTTACAAACATCATACTTAATGACCCTGTCAATATTCTTGTCAAATAGTTTCACTTTGTCAAGAAAATGACTGGTTACTTCAAAGGTCACTTTTTAGTATTCTGAGGACTTGATTTAGACATTCTCTACGGTGGAGAGAGTAGATAAACTCGATAATCCAAATTTATCTGGTCGCCGGTTGTGGTCGCCGGTCGTGGTCGCCGGTCGTGGTCGCTGGTCGTGGTCGCCATTTCTGGTCGATGTTTAGAAACTCCCCATTATCAGCTCGATTTGCAATATTCCAACAAAAAAGGGGGATTGTTTACATAAAGAAAATTCCTTTTTATAATAGAATACCTGTTGTTTACTCCGTACATTATGGCCCAAAAACTAATGTTTGGAATGTTGGATCAATGTATATAACCGTGTTTTTTTTAACGTCCTTTCTCTAGGTAGGGCATATAGTGGACCTTAACCAAAGCTTACCATTCTGTAAATCATAACGACGTAAGGTCCCATAATCCTGTGCATATAAAACACATGTAGCAATCTCAGAATCCAAATGCCAGCATTGAGAGCTAAGATCAAATGTCCGACATTCGTAGTCGAGGAAAACCATCGAAGCGCAAAACCAATAAAGTATGTGATAATTGCTACTATATCCACCAAATTCCAGTAATTTGATAAATAGTCTTCTATTTTAGCACGGAAAGTTGAGTATTCAGTTTGTACCAGCTATAAAATTTGGGGTGAAAAATTAGTGATAGCTACATTTACACTGTCAGAAAAAAAGAGAAAAGTGTTTAAAAGAGCTCGTTTTGATTTCTTCAGTGAAATTTGAATGATTATAAAGGCCATTTCACAGCCGAAATGGATCATGGGTAATCAGGACTGGTGGCGCTCCGATAACGGTTTTCCGTTGGTTAGACGCAATAATCTTCAATATTTTTCAAAACTTTGGACCATTAGTAAATTGTCATTAGCGCGCAGTGGTCCTGATTACCCATTACGATTTGCGACATTGCAATTTGAATGATTATTATTAAAAATACAATAAGAGCCGACTATGATTTCTAAAAAAAACAAAAGTTTACTGGGCTTTGCATAAAATAAGTAGAAAGGAAAGTTTTCTTTTGTAATGGGCTCTTCCAGAAAATGTCCGTACATGGGCTGTGAAGGATATATTGTCCGGAGGGGGGGGGAGGTAGTGAAAAATCATCAAAAATTTCCTTGTCCGGGGGGGGGGGGTAAATTTGCTCTGTCCGGGGGGTCCACTGATGCTTGTCCAGGGGGCCAAAAGTCACTTTGTCCGGGGGGGGGGGGGTTAAATCACTGAAAATTGTTATATCCTTCACCCCTCATATTCAAATTTTATCTGTAAAAGCCCAATGACTTAATTACTCAGCCCTGCCCAACCTAAAAACCCACTTAAAAGCCTCTTTAATACACCTATTCGACCGTAGTCGCGCGGTCAGGTGCGTGCCACTTAACTATCTAATTATCCCCCTAAACCCCCTATCCCTCCAACCCTTTTTTGACACATTTTTCTATTATCTATAGGTGCGAAAAAAAGACTGGGACGATTTAAGTGGGATAAAGCGGACAAGAAAATGCCTGCACGGCAATTGGCGGCTACCGTCGAAAAGGTTAATAATACCTGATGTATTTCTTCAGTAGTAAAAGAGACGACGAAAGCCAGCACAATGTACTCTGTGACACTTGGTGTTGAGCCTGGAACTTTCTCTTTGATTGCCACATACGCGTAGATACACAAGAACGCTATGTAAGACACCTAGAGTGTTGGAATAGAAATAATTAATAATTGCCACCGCAGGAAGCCTAAAGCTTCTGAGGATGGCATTCATAGCTTCACTCATAAGGAAGTTGGGCAAACATCTCATAATTTTGCGCGTTTCTCAGTATTTTAGTGCCGCTTAACGGTAGCATTCTTATCTTACGGTCTCTCTATTGTTTTATCATCATCAAAAAGACTTTTCCGGAGTTATTTTGATCTGATTACTCATTTTGAAATGTCAGTTTGTCTTTTTCTTATCCCTGGAGAGTTAAATGAATCTAAGGAAATTCCCTTTTCTGGGAAATTCCCTTTTTATACCACAAGTAGTTATTAAGCGCTCTTCAAAGGTTAAAAATAATACTCTGCTCAATGTATTCGAACAGTTATGTTGCTAAACGTGTACATTAGTAAAATAACATATGAAGAGCAGTATCTTCAGATATATACGCTTTTTATAGGAAAAACCAGTAAGTCATATGATTCTGGCTGGGCTGCTCTTAAATTTATATGAGTTTTTCACTCTTAAATGTCAATATTAATTAAAATGGAAACATGTACTTCTCAGTAATTTCTGAAATCTGAGGTTCAGATTCTTCTTAATTTGTTCTTATGTTTTAGCCAAATTTCAGCCTTGTATTCTTATGAAATTGTTCTTGTAAAAAACGTGTAAGACAAGGCACGGATGTCACTCTAAGTAGACTGTAAATCACTCCTTTGACACATTTTTTAGCATTTGAAAGAATTTTGTTTCAGATGAGAGGTCACTCTTAACAAAAATTACTGTAGGGCTAAGATCATTCCTTTTGAACGCAAATTCAACTCTATGTGTTCGTTTTGCTGCGGTGGCACCTTAATGAAAATTATGGCTAGTTATTACGATTGTAGACCGGAACAAGGAACTTATAATTAATTTGGGTTAATTTAATGGGTTAGTTTTTGCGAAATTTGACCATTTTCGCGAAATTAAGTCTTTGCAAAAATGTTGAAATTAGGAATTTTGCAAAAATCTCTAACAAAGCGAGAAAAAAAATTGGTAAAAAAGATTATAGACCGAATAGCGAAATTTTACTTATTTTTTTTTTAGGTGTTCGACTCGCAAAAAGGATTAAAACTGAAAAAAGTAAAAAGGAATAATTTACACCCGTTCTCTGAACTGACTTTTCACTAAAACTTGGTCAAATCTCTCCCCCCTAGTTGTTAAAGATGAGTGATATAAAATTTTTTCTTACAAGATTTAAGTAGAACTTGACAGCAGGTGTTTTAGCATAAAACAAATACATTTTGCCACAAAACGAGAGTTCTTTATCTCTTTGAGCAGAAAGAGTTTCATCCTGATTGGTGTACGATGGCGACGACGTGTCTTGCGTTGACTGGTAGCTTTTCTGTGGCCCTCCCAACTGTACTAATTGGATAGAACTTCCCTTTGAATCACTGGAGAGAAAATAGAGATTACTTTAGGCGTACAAACTTTCGCGAGCAGAAACTTTCGCGATTTTCACGAATTTTGGACCTTTTCGCGAAAGTAAATGTCTTTAGAAATTCTAGAAAGGGCCATTCGCGAAAGTTTATGCTCGCAAAAAATATTTTTCCGTTAAATTCGCGAAAGTAAATGTGGTGAATTTCGCGATTTTTCGTCCTCGCAAAAGTTTCTGCTCGCGAAAGTTTGTACGTCTAAAGTAAGAGAGATTAGTCTCCTGCCGTCTAACATAACAGACGCACGTATCCCAGAACAGCATTCGCTATCTGTATGTTGGAACTTACCCCAGCTGGCACACAACGTTGTTTCGACGTTTTTCTAACGTTATATGAACGTTGTGAACGTTAGAAAAACGTCGAAACAACGTTGTGTGCCAGTTGGGACACCTTTAAACGATTTTCTTGTAACAGTAAAGCAACAATAAAGGGGCAAAGAAATTTCTAATTCTTCTTATACCAGTGAAATAAAGTTGCTTTTTGACTTTACGCTGCAATTAAATTCGGTTCGGTTTTTTAAAGTTCAGTCAATGCATATCCAACATCCGACTACCGTGAAAAGCACAGCTCAAAATCATATATTTACGCTGTGCCGACGAATCGAGATTCTATTCATCGCGCAATCAGCGAAGACAAAAGTAACCATGACGACCATCCAAGATCTTGGATGAGCGTCATAGTCGATATTTTTATTCCCGTCGTTGAAAACACAACTTACAAAAAGTCATCAATGCTTTGTAAAAAGAGTCAGTGATAGAGAATCATAACATAAAGTCTGTCTATTATTTCGATTCAATTAAAGTGACATTTCCATAATTAAAAGTTTAGTAATTACTGTTATACATTTGGGGATCATGTAAAAGATTTCTTTCGAAATAAACTCA
The DNA here is from genome assembly GCF_902728285.1 of Clytia hemisphaerica. Classification (NCBI taxonomy): domain Eukaryota; kingdom Metazoa; phylum Cnidaria; class Hydrozoa; order Leptothecata; family Clytiidae; genus Clytia; species Clytia hemisphaerica. The sequence continues at coordinate 248,267 of NW_027104580.1, forward strand.
TTTCAACTACACTTGGAGGTTTCTGGGGAATTCGTAAATAGTAAACTGCATACTGATACAGTCTGCTAGACATTAATATGGTAATATTTGCTCTTCATCTTTGATTTTTTCTACAGTGATTAGATTGACACATGCGCGATAAAATTTCTATTATTTGTCTTCAGAGGTTACTACTTTCTTTGAAAACTTAACCTCTGATACTCAGGGTAACATCCGACAATTACAGTACCCCCGCGACCCTCTTTTCAGACCCTAAATGTAATAATTTACTGACGGATGTTCTATGATGTTCTCCTGCTCGTTTTCTTTCTCTTCATCTTTCGTTTTGGAGGCTAGTGTTAAACCCATTGTTATGCTTTGAATGGTAGTTGGCCCTGAGTCTTCGTTTTCAGCCATTTGGATCATATCTTTCGTCTCGTTTTCAGTTCGGAAATTGTACGTCATTAAATATGGCGGGAATAACATTGTCAACAAGAAATCACGAGTGGTGATATCCGAATCCTTGATATAACCTTAAACAATCGAGATTTGGTGCTAAAGGTATATGACTGTCTTTCAGAAGTTAAAGAAACTCCAAAAAGCGTCGCGCCCCAGCTGGCACACAACTTTGTTTCAACGTTCATCTAACGTTATAAACGTGAACATGGACGTTGTGAACATTAGATTGACGTCGAAACAACGTTGTGTGCCAGCTGGAACCGCACATCTTGCAAATTTCAAAAGTACCGCGGCTCTTATTTTAGGAAATATTGTAAATGAATTTTCATAAAAAAAAGTTTGTTTTAAATTTTGATTTCTTAATTTTAAAAGTTTGATTCAAAATGAATAAACTATGTAATGGGATATGTAAATTGTCATTCATGCAATTTGGGTTTCAAATTCTATTATGGATGAAAGTTTGAGCTCAAATCTAAATAAATCTATTCTTTGTTCTGTTGTTGAATTTCTTAACGAAACTGGAAGGTTTAGCGGTGCTTTATTTTAGGCTTTTACCTAACAATTGTAGCTTCCTTCTCCAAGATTTTTTCTTTTCTTTTCTCTTTATTTACTTATTTATTTATTTTTACATAGTCTAGTACCTCTTGCGATATAACGTTAGTTCCTAGCGGGGGGGAGGGACTATATTTTATGTTTAAGTAATGTTTTGTAATATATGTTCGTAGTGTACACGTGTTTTTGTTTCAATAAAGAAAAAAAAAAAAAAAAAAAAAAAAAAAAAATTCTATTATTTACAGCTAAGATAATCCAATGGGGATTTCGAATTTTAAAAATAGAATTCACAGTGGAATTTGAGACTCCAATGTTGTTTTATAATGGAAATAAAACTTATGAGACTAACAACGTTGACTTTTTTCTAGTGGGTAAGGGTCCAGGGAGGGAGGGGAAGGGTACTTAGGCAAGATAGGTGCCGGTATGTAAGAGCCATAAGGGTCCCGAGCTTGCACTGCTTAAAACAGTCCCTCAAAAGGGTACAAAAACCATTAAAAAGATTTTCGAACTTTGGCTCATATTCGTCATCTCGCAAACCTAGTACTCTCGGGGCAAGGGTCCCACTGGGTCCATGGGGGTTGTAAATTTAAAAATGTTTCATACCTGTCCACACGTCATTCAAGAGAGCTTGTACACAACTATGTGATACAAATTCTAAATGCATCATACTGACTGCCATATTAATGGAGGTTCGTTTGTTAAATTGTTCCGATTGTTCAGTAATCAATTTTAGTGTTTTTCTTTCACAATCAAGATAGCATTTGTCCAATAAATCGTGAGATAGGGTTCTGAATTCGCTGGAAAGACCAAATGAATATGAATGAGATTTTAAACATTTTCAAAAAGCGTGTGTGACAGCTAAAATCACTGACCTTTAAATACCCTGGACAAAGTTTCCCGATCCCGGCCAAGCAAAATCTTTGATCGAAGTTTTTTGAAAAGTGTTACCCTAAAGGCCGGTCTCCACTTGCGCGCGCTGCGATTGCACCTTTTGGCTTCAATCCTTTTTTCTTGAAAAAAAAATTACGTCATAAAAATGTAGAGCACACGCTCGAAAAAGAAGTTGAACACATTTCAACCACCGATATATACAAACACTGTTTGTATATATCGGTGATTTCAACTTTTTTCAACCGTTACGTCAGATCGCCCCAATGGAGTTGCTTCATTTTTCTTTTGACCAAAAGCGTTGAAGCTTAACTCGAAAAAGTGCGATCGAAGTGCGTGCAAGTGGAGACTGGTCTTAATGGTAGCATTAATCAATAACGGTGTAAATGCATCGAGAGCGCTAGATCTACTTTTCCTGGAAGACTTTTGATGATGTTGTGCCGTTAAACGTTAATTCTTAACATTGAAATGGTTTCTTTGCGGGTACCACTAAAAAAAACTCCGATGAAAGATAGTGAATTATTAGACTGCCACGCCAGTCGGGCTGGAACGGTATCACGCGGGAAAAGTGAGCGTAGGAGTTAGGTAAGCGTAGGAAGAATTTTTTTCGGCGGCAAGGGCTGAAATCAGCAGCCTCTCACCAACTTTTGCTCGTTCTCCTACGCAGCTCCTATTCTAGCAAACGCCCACCGCCTTTATGTTCCCACCCTCTGACATGATTAATTAACTAGTTTGCTAGTCTAGTGAATTATATACAAAGGTCAGTGGCTAAAGCCTATTCACTTTGAGTGTGCAATCTATTTTGCTACCGTGTGTAAACCACTAACCTTTATATACCCTAGACCAAGCTATATCCACCATCTTTGATTAAAGTTTTTTTTGGAATTGGAGAAGAAGCCATTGCAATGTTAAAAATTAACGTCTAACGGCGCTAAATCATTAAAATTATTTGAGTGTAAGTACATCTAGCGCTCTCGATGCATTTACACCGCTAATGAGTAGTGCCGTCATTAGGGTACTTTTCAAAAAACTCCGATCAAAGATTTTGCTTTGCCGGTATTGAGAAACTTGGTCCAGGGTATATAAAGGTCAGTGGTGTAAACCACTCTTAAGGAAACCAGTCTATTGGTTTTTTCTACACAGTTCATGATAGATATGCACCACTACTACAATGACTTCACGAAATTATGCAACTTTTCTGTTCTTTTCCACCCAATACGTTACTTTTTCTATTGTTTTATTGACGCATTGGGTGGAAAATTTTAAAAGTTCTCAGAAAACTCTCCAGTGGTGCATATCATGAATTAACGTCTATTCCACTTTGCGACTTTTTCTAATGTTCGGAGCAAGGGTTTTCGCGGGCTCAAAAAATTCGATTTTCTAACGTCACTTTTAACTTTCAAAGCTCTTGCAGTAGCGAAACATTCAAATTTGCGTCAACGCACTTGGAAGGCTTCTATTTTTCAAAAATCGTCAAAGTGGAACTCACAAAGAAACGGGATGAAAAAGCCCGGTTTGTGGTGAGGTGCTTGTTAGTCTAATGGTATCAAAAAAAGATTATAAGAAGGAGGGGAAAACTTCAGGGCTACGTAGAGTAATTTTTGGCCCAGCGCTAGCGAGTGGGCCTTTAAAGAGAGTGTCACTATTTTTTTTTCCGTGTTTCCTTCTGTGTGTCCGTTTTGGTAGAAACGGCGCTTAATACCAGTAACACTTTTTGCCGCTTGGAGAGGAAAAAGCTTGCGAAAGTCAGGTACTGGCTAAAAAAGATATATTTTCTGATTTCGCGCTCCTTAAACAACAAACGTTTTCAAAACAAAACAGATACAAGATGGCGGTTGAAGCGAGGAGATTGATTTCATGTGTTGATTCATACTTTCTTGAACATTTTCTTTGCTTTAGTGATCAAGAGACTTTCAAACCAAAGAAACTTTGTAGTAATTTTTCTTTGTAAACTTTTTCAACATTCTGTCATATGTTATAGTTTTCATAAAGCTTTCTGAGTGAAAATTCTATACACCTTAAATCACTTTCACTTTTAGTTTCTTGTTTTCAAAAAGACTTGATTCTGGAATTTGCTGATGAACACTAAAATGGAGTTCATGTGTAAATTATAATAAGATTGGAACTTTTTCAATGATACTACGTGTGAAAATGGTTATTTCTAGATCTGTCTCGTTTAACGAATTGGTGGCTTGATTTTTCAAACTCAACACGGAATTATTTCAAATACCGATTAAATGGAATATGGCAATGGAGACTAAAATGCAGCTCATGTGTAAATTGAACAAGATTGGAACTTTTTCCATGATGCTACGTGTGAAAATGGTTATATATTTCTAGATCTGTCTCGTTCAACGAATTGGTGGCTTGATTTTTCAAACTCGACACGGAATTATTTCAAATACCGATTAAATGGAATATGGCAATGGAGACTAAAATGCAGCTCATGTGTAAATTTGAACAAGATTGGAACTTTTTCCATGATGCAACGTGTGAAAATGGTTATATATTTCTAGATCTGTCTCGTTCAACGAATTGGTGGCTTGATTTTTCAAACTCGACACGGAATTATTTCAAATACCGATTAAATGGAATATGGCAATGGAGACTAAAATGCAGCTCATGTGTAAATTTGAACAAGATTGGAACTTTTTCCATGATGCTACGTGTGAAAATGGTTATATATTTCTAGATCTGTCTCGTTCAACGAATTGGTGGCTTGATTTTTCAAACTCGACACAGAATTATTTCAAATACCGATTAAATGGAATATGGCAATGGAGACTATACTGCAGCTCATGTGTAAATTTGAACAAGATTGGAACTTTTTCCATGATGCTACGTGTGAATATGGTTGTTTCTGGATCTGTTGTGTTTTACGAATTGGCGGCTTGATTTTTCAAACTCGACACAGAATTATTATAAATACTAATTTTAAATGGAATATGGACATGGTAAATGTAGACTAAAATGCAGCTCATGTGTAAATTTGAACAAGATTAGAACTTTTTTCATGCAATGATGTTGTTTCTTATGGAAGTTGAATTTAATGATATTTTGAATTTGATTGTTTACCTTCGGGTAGAAAGTTTCGAGCTTTCAACATTCAATTTATTTTTGATTGACTACATTATGTTTCGTTTATTTTTTCACTTCCCTGTTCTAAGAAATGAAGAAAGGGAGAATTATCCTTGTCGACTTATTTTTCATTTTGTTTTGCTTGACGCAGTAAAATTTTAAATCCTTTGGACATCCCTTTCCTGAAATCTTGTTAAACATTTTTTGGAATTTTTGGAAATCTCGAAATTCGCGAAAATCGCGTAAATTTCGCTTTTGCTGGGCCTTCACGCCTAACGGGCTTCTTGTTATGAATTGAAGTAACTTAGTGTCGAGCAAGACGCATAACAAATTTAGCTTATTTAGAGCTTATTTCTTGGACCAAAATGTCAATAATAACGTTCGACTACTTTTGTCCAACCTAAGAAATATTTTTCATGACGTTATATACTTGAAATACAAGAGAACCTCCCTAACTCGTACAAAATGCATGTTCCCAACGAGATCGAGATGTAGAGAGTTTATTGTACGTGCTAGATATTACGTCATTAAAGGGACAAAAAAGTACTGACGAAATTTGTAAACAAACCGTATGCAGCGGGATACAAAATCAAAACAAATGTCACATGTCAGAATAAAAAGTTAAAACAAATATGACTGATTTTGATTGTTTCAATTGTTTTACAAGTTTGTTTTGGACACGTGATTTTAATTGTTCTCTTTAATGACACGTGTTTCGCGCAATGTTTACATTTTACTACTTTATTGTCCCTTTAACTTACGCCGAATAATCGTTTAGATCTGAAGCTACTTCGTCCGGAAGATTGGATATTCTAGCTGCTTTGGCCGCCAGTTTTTCATTTATTTCAATGGCCACTAAGGATTTGGCGAGTCCTTCTTCACCGAATTCCCAGAGATAAAGAGCCATTTGATGTTGACCATTGAGTACTGCCCACAAGAAAAGATGTAGATAAGGGTCGTTTTCAACTGACACCTGAAAGAGATAATATTTGATACTTTTTTAAAGGGATAATCAGATGGTTTGAGATTTTTTTCCTTGGAGAAACCCTCTGTGGTTTTGAATAAAATCGTCAAATAATTTTGTCTAATTATATCTTAAAGTCGATATACCAAATTTCTGAAAATGGGTTTTCACACGGTTTTTACGTTGAAATTCTATTGTTTCCTTACTAAAAGTAAGGGAAATGTTTAGGCAAAAATATTTTGAGGTTTTGCCCAGGACAATAGAAGGATTCCACATGCCAAATATCCCAAACCACCTGGTTATCCCTTTTAAACGGTGTTAGCACGAATTAAGATTTCTAGTTTGAGTTTTATGTATAGCTTTTTGAGGACGGTGGCATGCCTTTTTAAAGGATTTAAAACAACCCGCAGTTTTGACATGTTACTATCGCCCTGATTTACTGTCGTCCTCAGTTAGTCAGGTTCTAAAAAACTCGAAATTAACCGTCTCCGACGATGAAATCGCCATCTTTTCCCTTCTACCGGGTGTGCAACAAAAAAGGCTTCTCTCTTTGAAATTAATTGTTCGACTTCTGTAGATCTTCGGAAGAGGAGAGATAAATTAAACAATTACAAATTATTTAACAAAGGGAACCACTGATGATTTTTAAACAGACCTTCTAATACCATAAAAATACAAAATGTTACAACGTAGAAGTTTTTACTTGGCCCAAAAGGGGTACGGCATGTGCCCTCCACGAGTCCCAGGTAGGGTTACAAAAACACCAAAATGGAAAAATCAGTTGGGGTATTTTTAGGGGAATTCGGGAAAAAAAGTGAACATTTTGAGAACATTTTGAAATTTCAGTCGCATTCAGGGACGCTTTTTTCCCACGTAGAGTTCATTAAAAAACCTCAGCGGCAAATCTGCGTCGGCCGCTAAGGTTAGCACCCAATGGATGTAACAACGAAAGAAAACTTACGTCACTAGAGAGCATTGGCGTTCCATGTCGAATATTTGAAGTCAGCTCATCAATAAACATTAGAATACGATCCATGGTGATAACTCTCAAGTCTACATCATTTTCTTGACAGAATCTTTTCACCAGAGGGTTGGTCACTTCAGTAAAAGAAGCATTGGTTGAGCGTAAATCAAACCTGAGAGTAGATTGCTCAGACCTGTAAGCGTATAAGAATTCTAATGTTTTTTGATCCACCACTTTTGGTACACTGACACCGTATGATAAGAATAAACGAACGAAGTCAACGCGATCTTCTGCCAGGGCCATTAACATGGCGTAATGAAGTTGGTCGTCCTAAAATGATGAAGATATCGAAGATAAATTGAAAAACGTGTTTTTTATAAGAACAAACTATATAAGAACCTAAGGCTTTGCAGACCCTAATACACCCAAATTCTTAGAAAAATGGGCAAAAATACTCACAAAATGGTGAAAATAAGAACATGTTGAGAGCACCCAAAGGCTTCAAAAATTTTGGATGTTCTTATAAAATAAATAAACGTGTAGACTAAAAATCACTCCATCAACACCCGCGCTAGCCTGTACTAAACGCCACGGATTTTTCCTACGCAGTAACGTCTCCACTCTGCGACTTTTTCGAATGTTTCGGGCTCCAAACATTTGATTTTTTGACCGCTTTTTAAACTTTCGAAGCTCTTGCAGTAGGAAAAAATGGCCAAAAAAATGCATCCGAGCACTTGAAAGACTTCTTTTATCGAAAATCGTCAAAGTGTAACTCAACAAAAAACAGAATGAACAAATTCTAGCGGTTTTTTGTGAGGTGCGCCCCACAACTGAAATCAAACATTGGTTTGCTTGATTTGTTTATTTAGAATCCATAAAATGACGTTATATGGACGTTAAAACAACGTTGAATCGTAACTGTTATACTTACCGTCCACCGACGTCCGATTTGGGATAAAATTTTGTTTTCTGCAACGTCAGCACGATCCCAAAGCAAAGTCAAATTCAATTGTTTTTCAGGTTCTGTAGCTGTAAAATGTGAGGTATAGATTGTCAGATTGGGCTGTAAAAAAAGAAATATTTAAAAAATTCAAAGAATTTCATCAAGCGATATATTTCGGTGTTTTCACCATTTGCAAGCTTATTGTTTGATTGTTTTTTTTAATTAAAACTTGGCTTGGCTTTAATTGATGCATGTTTTTTTATAAGAATACACTTTATAAGAATGTCCATGATGAAAATGGCCAAAAAAACTAAGAATAATGCTAAGAATATCACCATCATAGAAGTTTGCTACTCAAGCTAAGAATGCCATTTTTAAACCATTTTAAATTATAAATTGTCAATTAGGATCCTAACCTAAGAATGCTGTAAGAATATTTTAGGATGATTTTCCCAAAAAAGTTAAGAATATCCATGATGAAATGGATTTATAAAAAAAAAGCGTGTAACTTTTATGTCACGGCACTTGCAACAAACCCGAATTTTCTAAACGAAACTTTTCGTATGTGATGACGAATTCGATTTGGACCAGCTGCAAATGTCAGAATATTCTCTGACAGTGGAGTAGAATTCAAATCAATAGAATAGTTCATATGACCGGTTTAGTTGTTTTAGTTGAAACTAGTTCGTTTCGTTTTTCCCAATTATCACTATTTTCTGTTGCCATTGTTAGCATCCTAAACTAAGTATTTAAAAATTAAAAACTATTTAAAAAAAATATATTTAATCTTACTAATTAATACTCATTGCTAATCATTAAAACTCCTATGCATATCATATATGACTTATGTTTGAATCATATGAATTCGAGAATGATTTGTAGATATTTGATGGTTTAGTCGCCTGTTTTTTATTTGTAGTTTGACTATGTAGATTTCATAGATTACGTTGGTAAACGCAATCGCTTTCTGTAAAGATTCACCTGTAAATTATTATTTTTCAGATTTTTCCAAAGAAACAAAACTCCAATATACATACACAAGATATGGATAAGGTGATAAGTTGGTTGTCAACTTTAGCTCCTGAAACAATCGATCCAAGCAAATGCACCAAACAAAAATCACTCTACCACCAAATCTTGAAAAACTCAAACGAACGTCTTAGTAAACAAGAAAAAGTCTTTAATCTTGGTAATGGCCAAACCTTCAATGACCCCATCCTATCTGCTGAGTATCTTCTCCAAAGAGAATACGGAGACTCATTCCTCTTCCATCCTACCAAGCATGATCCGCTTTTTATCCCGTCCGTATGGACATCGAAACAATTTGAAAAGCAGGACAACAAAGGTTTAGTGGACACTACACATTCACATTCGCAAATCTCTGTACTTGATTTTGAAATCGATAAAGATTTGAAGAAAACTTTGGATAACCTTATCGAATCATCTCCTCACCACTGGTTCACCTGTGAATTCGAAAGCTTCATGACTTCTCAAAGTGATGGGAACCCCATTAGTGATGACATTAAAATAAACGAGCAGAAGTTTCAAGATTGGCTTTCAAACGTCAAGCTAATGTATATGATAGCTGAAAAATTCAAAACTGAAAAACTTACCTTGCCCTCCACCATCGAAAAATTTGATATTTTTCTTAAAGGATGTATTAGCGAACTAAGACGGATCGCACCAGAGTCGGAGCTTACAGAAGGTCTCTCAAGATTTTCTAGGTCAAAAAATGGAAGAAAATCGTGCAATAAAATGAGCAATGAATTTATTCAAAGTAATTGGCCAAGAGATTCAAATATTCGATGGATATTTGATATGACTTTCTCAGTCAGGGGTGAGAAGGTTGAGCGTTGGTTTTTCGACCAATTAGCCTTGGAAAACAACGATATAAATGCTGATGCTTTACTGGATCTTGTTCTTACTAACACTGATATTCTCAGAAACCTCAAAAATCGTATGAGCCGAGAGTTTGACCTCCTTATTTTCTCTTGGTCAAGAAAGTTGATTATCGGTGTTGAGATGAAGCGGAGTATGAAACAGGCAGGGCACGCTGTTGATCAACTTGATGAATACCTAAGCCTTTTCGAAGAATACTTAGGTGACCAGTTCGGACAGGGCTGGACATTTTTTCCTGTCGTCTGTTTTGAAGAAGAAAAGCTCCCAATACAAAGTCATCATTTTATTGACATGCGTACTGACATTAAACAATGGTTAACAAGTGTTTTGTTGAAATTCCCAGAGATGACTTATCTAGAAGGACCTTTAATTCACCCTGTCGAAGGATTGAAAAAGGTTCTTCAAATGATGCTTTTTGTTCTTCACGTGTCAAAGCCAATCACCGCAACCACTTGGTTTGATTATATCACCAATGCAATAGAAGTTGTGTCAAGCCGAGACAACATAGTTTTCTATTCCAAGAATCAACTTCCAGTCTTCGTAGATGACAATCAACGTTACAAAAATCTCGTCATCACCGGTGGCTATAGTACAGGGAAAAGTTTCCTTCTCAAACAAAAAGCTCTGTTGTTGAACGAAGACCCAGAGTATCGAGGGAAAGTGATGTACGTTTGCCGCTTCCGAAAGACAGACATGAAAAATTTATTTTACTGGTCTGTAAAACATGAACTTGAACCAAGAGGAATCACTGTTAGACAATCGAATGAGGTTAGTTTTGTCTTTCATTTTTTAACTCTATTTGCTTTTTTGGACCTACCTGGAGTTCTTATAAATTAATCTTTGTCCGTTCGTCCGTCCGTCCGTCTGTTACCAGCTTTTCTTGAAATTGGCTAATTAGTTTTTTCTGATATTTGGCACAAAGATGCAAAATAGTAATGCCCAAAATGTGACAGAGCCTGGAAAAACCGGTTTTTGATATTTATTATTTTGGTAAAAGCAAATATGGCTGATTTTAATTGTTTCAATTGTTATACAAGTTTGTTTTGGACACGTGATTATAATTGTTCTCTCTAATGACACGTGGTTCGTGCAATGTTTACATTTTCTTACTTTTATGTCCCTTTAATGCTGATACTTCGATCTCCTTTTTTAGGTATTAGAAATTGACTTGAAGCAGATGATAACTTCAGGAAAAGTCAAAGCGTTGTTCTTAGATGAATGGATAATTGATATGAGAGATATCAAAGACATTGCTGATTCTATTTCGTTCCTTTGGATTGTATCCGATGCAACCAACCAAATGTATAAAAAACAAAACGACCTTAATGAAGACTTTGAGTTCCTGCAGTTGACTTATAATTTGCGGAACGCCGTCGAAATTGTACAAAAGTCTGAATCAATCATTGAGACGAAACCGTTTCGATACGGAGCAGGCCTAGCACCCACTCCACCGAACTTCCCTCGTGGTGCTCCACCAGTCTATATGAAAACTATCGAAGAAGCCATTGTCCACGCCCGAAAATTAACTTCTGGAGGAATTCTCCTGGTCGCTAAAAGTTTGTATGATGTCCCACTGCGGTATATTCGTGATGAGGGAACTAAGCTTTACGGTGGAGTGAAATGTTTTGTTTTTCCTGTTGAAAAGATTCTGGATCCAATTCAAACTTTGAAGGAGGGTAAAGTTTTGATTACGAATCCAGACTTTGTTTCCGGGTTTGAGTGGCCTACTGTCATATTTTTATCTAACAACCGAAACATGGATTTTCCTTATCTTGAGTATCATGATTGCAATATCGTCTTGAGATGTACCAACACCCTCATCATTGTTGATGGAAAGGAAGTTGGTGCCGAATACGCAAAAGAGAAGGATGAATTTTTAAAAGACGTCTCAAGAATCGACGAGGAGAAACTTGAGGTTGAAATCGCGAAAGTTTTACCTGAAATTAAATCTAAGATACGTGGTATTGTTAAAGAGGACGTTGGTCGTTTTAAAGTAGGTCAACCGTATTTGTCTCGTATGTTAGAAATGTTTGAGGAGAGAGCTAATCCAATAGTGATGAAACGAATCAAAGATATCTCAGTTAAATTGAATGGACATAGTGAAGAGAGTGTTGGCGACAATGACACATCACTGAGCTTTGAGGAAGTGGGGGAAGTCTGTTTAAAAAATTCTGATGATAAGGATATATCAAACTTTGAAACAATGGCAGAAAATTTCACAAGCATTGTAGAGAAAGCTTCTAAAGATGTTGATGTTGAGAGTCGATCCCCTGGACTTATCACAGACACTCTTTTGCAGGCGTTGAATCCTGAAGTATTGCGATCGTGCTTAAGTGCCCTTGGAGTCAATCAAAAAAATCTTCAATATATGCCTTTAGATTTTACGATTGCGACTATGAATGAGGAAGGAGTAAAAAAGTCGTTTCAAAGTTTGACTTCCGGTTTTTCGAGTAGGTCCTTTGACACTTCTAAACTGCTTGATTTTTACGGGAGTTTTATACCCAACATGGTGAGAGCTGCTAAAAAGTTGACAAATAAGAATGAAAAAGACCGCGAAGATGATGTCGACGGAGGGTGGTACGGATCAAGAGGAGAGTAACATTGAACGAACTGTTCGTGAAACAGATGAGATTACAACCGAAAATGAAGAAAAGACTGAAAAAGCTCTCGAAGAAATCGAGGATTTGGACTGAGTGCAAACCTCTTAAAGTTAAATTTTATAATTTTAGTATTTTAATCTTATTGTTCAAACTTTTTTGAGAAACTGCTTTTCGGATAGGTTTTTAAAGGTCCTGATAAGCAAACATTTCCCAGTAACATTTTCCTTCTGACGCAACAACCTTTAGTATCGACTGAATAAAGCTTTTATTTTTGTGCTCCGAAAAATGAGAGAATCCTTTGTCCTTCCTTTAATCTCCTCGTGAATGGAAATTCGCAACTTCTTAGTTCTTCTGTATTAAATGTGCTGAAATGAATTGAGCCTCTGAGGCCTAATCAGGTCAATGTATATTTTATTTTTTGTTTTTTTAACATCAGTATATTTTCGTTTGTTGTACTCGGAATATTAGCAATTTAGGCGAGACCAATTTAATTTGTTGTTCTACGGGCAGATCGTTAGCAAAATATGGGTCGGTCGGTCGGTAAAATAAGAATAAACTTTTAATTTATCAGGATTGGTAAAGTATCGAAAATGTTTTCCAAAAAAATATCTGGATCAAAATTTCACTTTTTTTATCTTCGATGAAGATCATAATAAAATCTTAATGCTTGATTTTCAATTTCTTGAATTAATTTTCAGCTTTATTCAAATTTAATTCTTACAAATAACTAGTGTGTAAAATGTATTGTAGTGGAAATTCATTATTATTTTTTTGATTTTAGCAAAAATAGGGTCGGTCGGGCCCGTAGAACAACAAATGAAATTGGTCTCGCCTTACAGATTATAATTTTCTTGGTAATCTGCAGTATTTTAATATTATATTACGTGCACCCTTGTTTTTTCATAAATAGTACATACTAATCTATATACTAAAAGTCTAATGTGAGTGAGCCGTGGGGGGGCCATTATGGATTTTTGAGATGGGGGTTCGAGAGTTACGTGACCGATTTTTGGTTGGATGGTTGGTTGGTTGGGTGGGTGGTTGAAAACGAAAGCGAAAGTGGTCAGGGGAAGAGTGAAAATTAGCGTTTTTTTAAAGAAGTCGTTGCAGTGTCAATTTTTCGCAAATTTAAAAACCCACTTTCCCGTGGAAATAATTGACGTTTTTTAGCTTTTTGGGACCCTTGGGGCATAAGCTACCCGTTAACCGCAAAAATTTCAAAATTCGCGAATTGACCGTTGACAACATTAGGGGTAAAGGGACCCAATGACGTCACAGATCTGGGAAAAACTTGAAAATGCGATATCTCGAGTTTGAATAGGAGTTGGGAGGTCGGTGACCCCTCATTGGATCGAGAATTTTATGGAGAATAAGATGGGAGGGGTTATGAGGCTTGAGTGTGACTTAGAAATTTGGCTGAATTTTCAGGTGTTTTCAGTTGATGACGTCATCAAAACCTGAAAAATGCGATATCTCGAGTTTAAAAAGGAGTTGGGAGGTCGTTGACCCCTTATTGGATCGGAAATTTTATGTGGAATTAGTTGGGGGGTAAGAGTGGGTATATAGAAACTTTCGAAATTAAAAATATCCAGATTAAGGCTTTTTCGGTCCGATGACGTCATTAAAAACGGAAAATACAATATTTCGAGTTTGAGAAGGATTTATGCAATGGTTGACCCCTCATTGGATCGGAAATCAGCAAGAGAATCTTTTGAGTCGATCAAAAAATAAATTGAAAAGTTAATTGCACTTTCGATGACGTCATTTAGGGCCCAAATAACGTCACAAAACATTAAATATGCGATTTCTCGAGCTTCGATCAGTGATAAGTGGTAATATTTCGTTCTTTGGGCTTAGAATTTAACCTTATTACCCTCCCCCCACCATCCAAAGGACTTTTGATGTGTTCAACAACACTCTACTCGGCGGGTGCGACGCCGGGTGACGGCTAGTTTAAACTAAAACATAAAGCCAATCAACAATGAAGTATAGCCGAAACCTTTCCCAGCCAATAAAAAGTTTTCATTTCTCACATTCGGCTATACTTTATTACTTAGACTTCATATTTAGACAAAAGAGCTTCTTTTCTTATATGCGCATCTCACTGCTAGTTGTACCAATTCTTTGTACAGTATGTGGCCCCCAAAACGGCGATCAAATTTGAAACTTCTCTCAAATCTAGGTGTAGAAAGTTTTCTATACCCCGTTTTCATAACTTATTTTCAATATCCAAGGAGCTAGAGTGAGTTATATGCAATTTTTATCTAATTTTGGTGTTAAAATATTTCCTTTAGACGCAAATATGTTATTTTGCATCCGTCTCAAACCAGCAAAAACATGCTCATTTTTAAGTATAACCATCATTCTTTCAAAATAAACAAAAATCGTTTAATTCTGATAAATCTACAAGTCAGAATCTTCATTTTAATGAAAACCTCCGTTTTGGGGGCCGTCTCCGTTTTGGGGGCCATATACTGTATTGTCATTTTCCGTTTTTATGATTGCAATGACGTCAAACCACTAACACTTGGAAGATAAGGTCACAAATTAGCGTTGATTTGTAAATTACACAAGGAAAGCTTGGTCTTGTTCCAAAATTAGTGATGGTAGAAATTTAAGAAAATTATCATTCATTCCTCTGAATTTTTAATTTAGCTTTGTGTGAAAGCCACGCGGGTCACGCATTTTGGTTGGGAAATAAGTGACTTCACTTCCTATATCCAAAGGTTTCAAATTTAGCCCGGTGTACTCTCGGGTACCTAATAGCCGGGGGGTTTAGAATAAGCGGGGGGGGGGTTGGAAAAATCTAAAAACTTAAGCGGGGGGGGGTGGAATAAAAATGTCCTGGGTGGAAATTTTTAGAAAAGGAGGCTAATACAGCAGAATTAGGACAAAAGAGGGAACTTTCAAAAATATTTTTCCAAAAATTAATAAGCGGGGGGGGGGGGGGGGGGGGGGGAATAAGAATGTCCTGGGTGGAAAATTTTCGAAAAATTAATAAGCGGGGGGACGGCTATTAGGTGAAAAGACGTATTTGCTTCTTATGTTTTATTTTGAATTTCATCTCTATGGTAACTAAAAAACAGTCTCTTTTCACGTCACGGTGGTTTTTTCCTTTGATGCTTTTTTGATAGACTTTGTTTAAAAGAGGAAATGAATTGGACTTTGCCCTTTATGTATGAAAATTCACTTCCAGGCATCAGTTACACGCTTTTCTTATAAGAATACACTTTATAAGAATGTCCATGATGGCCGAAAAATTAAGAATATGCTAAGAATATCACCATCATGGAGTTTTGCTGCTCAAGCTAAGAACGCCATTTTTAGAGCATTTTCAATTATAAATTGCCAATTATCCCCAAGTAAGGCTCACTCCTTTTACAAAAATGCTATTTTATGCTTGAGACGTATGTACTAAATGTTGAATCTAGACTGAATTAGGATCCTAACCTAAGAATGCTGTAAGAATATTTTAGGATGATTTTCCCAAAAATGTTAAGAATATCCATAATGATGAAATGGATTTACACCATTCTTATAAAAAAAGCGTGTTAACATCAAAGGATTTAGTTTTTCAATGAAAGCGAAATTTTTAGACTCTCAATTCGTGAAAGAAGTCCACGGGAAAATTAATCCACTTATTATTGTCTCCCGAATAGACGTCCCCCCACTAATTGTTAAGAGAAAAAAAATCTACCCCCGCTCTTATTAAGGCCCCCCTGCCTGCTAATAAAATTCGAATAATTCAATATTTTATTACAGTGTAAATAGACCTTAAACTTGTTAAAATTTTCCTTTTTGTTAGTATTGTTTCTTATTTTACGTGTCCATTTGTTAAAGTTTCTTTTTTGTTGTTGAAATTGATATCAGTTAAAAAAATTCTGTCTTTAAATTACCCCCCTCTTATTAAACCCACCCCTCCCCCGCGCTTATTAGAATTTAGAAAATTTTTCTACCCACTGCTTATTCAGACCCCCGTCTATTTGGGAGACAAGAGTAAGGCTTCTATGTGTTAGATGTAGAATTTTGGAAACTTACTGTCCAGTAAAGCAGTGAGGATTGCTTCATCAAGATCTGAACTACCACCCATTTCAAATACGCGAATCTAAAAGAAAGTGTTAGAAAAAGAGAGGGTGGCCTTGCAGTAAGCAATATTCCTCTTGCGAGTTAGTGTTTGTTCCGGTACTTTTCCAGGAATTAAATTTCATCCAGGAATATAAAAGTGGAGTTACACAAAAAACTCCTGTTTTTAAGGCTTGAAACAACAAGACTTTGGGTAATGCATGATATAAATTAAATCTGCCAAGTAAGCTCTACTGAAATTTTGGGATTTCGATATTTTACGTGGATAGCCCTGTTATTGTGGACTTGGACAGTTCATCGATTTTTTTCACGGGGTTCACGTCAACCAGCTATCAATGAACTAAATGGAACATTGTAAGGAGTGAAACCACTGGTTTGTTGCGATTATGCCATAAAGCACTCAGCCAACGTGTAATCAAAGTACATATATACAATCATGGAGGGAAATTGTGAAACAAGAGTAGAATAAAAGCTTCAAGGCACCTCCCCCCAGTGGCAATGTTAAAGAGCATTGGAAAAGTCAGTGGGAAGGCCGTTCGCACCAAACATTGCCATTTGGGAACCCATTCCATTGTTTTTCCAGCATTTCCAGTGTTTCTCTCAAACATGACAGCTCATGATTGCAGCTAAATATTTCTTACCAATTTCCGTTCCTTTAAACATAAGGCGACATTTTCATATGCTTTTTTGAAACCTTCTTCAATTTCTTCAGCGCTTTTGCGTGGATTATTCACCTCTGGGAAAGTTTGCTCAATTTTTTCCCGAAGTGCTTTGTTTTGATGGTCAAAATTGGAACAAATTTTATCGATTTTTTCTTCAGTGAATGTGTTTAACCCATAACCTGATAAAAAGGGAGTTTTTGGTGTTATAAGTCTGTCAATACTTTCTGATAATAGAGGCCAAGAAATTTGTTAATTGTTAAATAGGTTACTTGAAATTGATTTTTCCTCAATATTGAGACCACCCATCTCTTTGAGACCATAAGAGTTGTGTTCTTTTATCAAATAAACATGCAAAAATTGCTGCTTTTTTGATTTCTTTCTTCTTGTTAAGCTGACAGGTGACTCTACAATCAGGGACAAAATACTTGGCACAAAAGGGAAATTCACCGGGGTTTTTTGAAACCACAATCGATTTGTAAGTGCTCTAAAGTAGGTTCGAAGGCTAGAGTTTTAACTCTGAGTTTTAACGCTAGACTTAAGAGGACCTTAGGATCTAAGGATCCAAAAGTTTAAAAATGGTCTAGTAGGGCTTGAAATATAGCCTAGAAACCAATAAATCCCTCCCAGATCGAAATAATCGATGAAATCAAGTTGAGGGCCTGAAATTGACATTCTCGCTCGAACTTCAATTTGCGAAAAATGGTAAATTAGCCAAAAGTGCAAATATATTATGGCACGGATTGTAGAGTGGTAGGGGATGCTTACTCAAGGTACCGCACCTGATCTCAGACTTCGGTCTTCAGCTTATCACTTCCTTTTGTGTCTTGTGCATTCCTTTTGTTTTTTACTTTTTTATTTCTTTCTTCCAAAATATATATTGGATTTTTATTATAGATTGTCATGGTTAGTCGCTAGTTTGTATCTTCTTCAGTGTCTCAGGTAAGTTATGGCATGTCTCAAAAACCTGAAAATTACCATAATTTTTGAAGGCCATTAGCCGTCAGAAAATGAGGAAACCAATGATTTGCAACGAAGGATACCATGATGAAGTTTCGCTGTAGGGGTGTTACCTATACGCCTTTATTTTCGCGAAAAACCGCAAAAACCAAAAAATGCAGACGTCAGCAAAACTTGTTTTTTAAATATCTCCAGTTTGGCTAATGGTAGAAACATAAAATTTGGACCAACGTTGAATATCATTAAAAGGGTCATTTTGCAAGAAAAAACTTTTCGAAATTTTGCTATCGTCAGCAGAAATCAGCAAAATACGAAATTTTGTAATAAAGTGCTGATGTCAGCAAAATTTCAAAATTTTTTTTTTGCAAAATGATCCTTTAAATGATGTCTAACTTAAGTCCAAATTTCATGTTTCTATCTTTGGCCAAACTGGAGTTATTCAAAAAACAAGTTTTGCTGACGTCAGCATTTTTTAGTTTTTGCGGTTTTTCGCGAAAATAAGGGCGTTAACAATTAGGTAACACCCCTACAGCGAAACTTCATCATGGTATCCTTCGTTGCAAATCATTGGTTTCCTCATTTTCTGCCGGCTAATGGCCTTCAAAAATTATGGTAATTTGAGACATGCCATAACTTACCTGAGGTAGTGTATATAACTTCACTATATTTCTCGGAAAGCTTTTTAAAATACGATGTTGAACATATACACCTTTTCGACCGTAGTCGCGCGGTCAGGCGCGTGCCACTTTTATCCCACTAAACTCGATCCAATCCTTTTTTGACACATTTTTCTATTGTCTATAGGTGCAAAAAAAGGCCTGGACGGTTTTAATGGGATAAAGCGGACAAAAAAATACCCGCGCAGCAATTGGCAGCTATGGTCGAAAAGCTGTATTGAAGTCCATAACAAGCTTCTAAGGTCTGAAGGATCGCCAACGATTTTGATTTAAATCAACCTACCTAATAAATCTGCAGCTCTTCCACTGTCTTTGATGATAACAGCTGGTACACCGCTTTTGAGTGACCCAAGGACGGTACCGATTGTTCCTACACCGCCTTCCAGTACTAATAAAACTGAAGGGACTTTCTCTGGAATAAATCAAAATAGTATGAAGATTATATTATAATTTCTAAATGTGAGCTTGAATAAATATCGTACAACCACTATCCTCTGGACAATCGTTAGAGATTTTCCACTATAGAAAAAAAATTGTTCAGAAGCTATGGTAGACTATAATGAGATTGCAGGGGTTTTGCTTTGTTTTTGGTAGGCTGGCGAATGAAAAATTAATTCCTGGCGATTTCTAGATTCTAGGACGGCTAATTCTTAGCAAGCGCAGTGTATTGATTAGCGTAAATATGTACTTGAGGTGGCGAACCGGCGAACTTTTCGAAACGGCGAATTGTAATTTTTTTCTAAAAAAGACCCCTGAATATGTCTCCTAAAGATGAAAATCTCTTAGTTCGAAAAGACTAGAAAATTAATAAGAACTAGTACCAGCATGGAACTGACCACGGATATCTTATAAAAATTATAAAAAACACTAATTAGCAACGGTAGGTGAAGCAAAATAATCCACCATCTTTCCGAATATTTTTCAGAGCAACAACCCTCTCACCCGTTCTTATTAGGACGCCCCGTTTATTTATTATTGAAGAAAATTTCAGCCATCACAAGCTGAATTGCTCTAAATAGCCTGGTTTTAGTTTATAAATACATTATTTTGGGGGGTTTTTTGTCAAAAACTTTTTGATTATTTTCTGGTGGTCAAAGAACCCTAAAAAGAAGTTTTGTGTCAAATTTAATACAAACATGTTTTTTCCAGGTACAAACCTAACCTAAATCTCCAGGACTACCCAGCGCGACGTTTTTCTCTAGACATAGATATAGGCTCCTTTTACCTTTCACAATGTATTCTTCAAGCGCAGATCGGAATGGAATTTCAACACCAAATTTCCCGGTCGTTCCATTGTCCACCAGCAAGAAATGGGTATGATTGTGATCTAAAAATGCACCTAAGAAAAGTGTTTTTGAAGTTACGCAAGTATTCACTTGGTTGCTATCGGGGGAACTGGAAGTGAGGGAGCCTATCCCCTTTTTTATTTGCGCTAGGCCTGGGAAGCCGAATACTGAGATTGAGCACCACACCTACTCTCATCAGTTCCCAGTAATTTAACCGCCTAGATCAGATTATCCAATCTAAGCTACTCATTCGCTCATTGGTGGTGACCGGGGATCAAAACTAAAACTCTTTTGATTGTAAAGTGAATGCTCTACCGACTAAGCTACCCGGCCACAAAGTTATTAAATTCGTAAAGTCGTCAGATATGCTTGATGAGGTTTTTAGATGTCAAGGGAGTTTATTGATCGAAAAAAACGGAAGATGTTTGTTCCAGTCAACATAAATGTGAAGGATTTTTGAAGATCGTGAAAATTACAGAATAAAGAGTGATATAAGTGGATTAAATTCTCAATGGGTAAACCTATGTGAATTTCTCCATTGATGGCTTCTATGAGCTTACAAATCAACATTCTGCACTGACCACGAAAACAAATATTGATAATTTCATACCCTGTTCTACAAGGCTACTCGCTACATTATACTTGAATTTGCCGCCAAAATGATTTCTCTCGCTTTCCAAAAGATGGTCTTTGTTAGTAACGATACCGTAGGTTGCTATGCCAATAAGACATTTGGTGGCTCCTTGTAACGCCTCACCAACGTGTTTCATTACGCCTGTGTTTGTTCCGCCAGTGATCACCCACGCTCCTGGGGTGTTCGCAACCTGGAAATAGACGTAACAGAGATCCTTTTCTCACTCTGCTGGAGTACAACGTCGCGGTTTAAAAATGTTCAAAATTTTGCAGTAGAAATTTGTAAAGTTAGGACAAAATAACGTCAAAATAGACTTGATAAAAACAAACCATCACTCATAAGCCGTTTTACCTTCACTAAACCAGATGCAAACTGCTGTTTCAATCTTGGGTCCATATGAAAGCTTTTGGCGCCTCCTGTGACAGATATTAACAATTGTGGCACGTCAATCATCCAATGTTCAGTAAGCAAACTGAAAGTATTCTTCATGGATGTGTCATGCGCAATACGGATGAACTGTGTGGGGCGGAGAGAAAATATCAAATACTGTACAGTCTTTTAAGACCTTTCTAGCATAGTATTAAAAGTCGGTCTCAATATAATCTGCAGCTGAGACAAAAAAAAGTCTTTTTGTCTCCGCTGCAGATTATTTTGAGACAGACTTTACATTAAAATTGTATAAAATACGACGCTTCAAGCGATTCAAATCATTTATTATAACGTTCTTGTAATAACGAATTCTAGAACAATTATCGCATCAATACTTCAGACAGAAACGATCTAATTTAAAACAGAGGTCCAAATTGTTGATCGCAAAACACACAGTGGGTTGTACTCTGGATTCGGTCATATTCTGGACTGGGCAAATTCCCGATAAATTGCTGCTACTCGAAAAGAAAAAGCTGGCAAGACATTATAACAGTCAGGTTAAGTAAATCGGTATAATCACGGCAACAGACGAAAAATGTAAAAGGCTAGTTGAGCTTCACCCAATCAAAGCTTGGATTTTGACTAGCCAATTACAATTTTCGTCCGTCCGTCGTTGCAATTATCCTGGTATACTTAATCTCGTAGTAATATCACATGTTAGAAAAGTATTACCTTTCCTTTGGCTTTTCTTGTAGCACCTAAGAAGTGACATTCTCCAAAGCTGTTGGTTTCGATTGTTTTGCCAGGCTCCTCGTATGCTTTGATGGTCGATTTGACCCATCTAACAGAGCTTCTTCTTTGATTGCATGGCTTCAGATCGGCTTTGGAGATGTCCGAGAAATCGGTTTCATCCATCCCTTTGGCAGATCTATCTCTGGAAAATTAAAAATGAAGGGATGTTCTTGGATGCTCTTGCTAAAAAGCATTTATTCAGTCGATGTCACTTTTTAAGGCGTTTAAGGTCAGCGGAATTTCGCTGTTTGCGGGTAATAACAAAGATTTTTCGATTTTGACGATTTTTTAATTGTCGATGGCGTCATCGATGACGTCATTTCTTAAGCTTTATTTCTTTATAGCTTCTCAAATATTGATTTTCAGGTATAAGTTGTGATACTTTTTGGAATCCTTGGATAAATATTTTTCATTTGATCAATTTCGCCAAAAAATATCACGAACATTCTTGAATTTGTTTTCAGGAATCGACGTTTTGAAAAATTTCACATTGATTGAATTTCACGAATCAGCAAAAGTTTAGCGAAAATGGTAATTGACACCCAATGAAGTATAAGCCCGAAGTGGATCCGAAAGCAGCCACCGAGGGGTTTTTTCAAAATATCTGTTCTAAAGGTATGTTCCAGCTGAAAATAGCGATCTGTTCTAAGAAAAACGGGAAAGTTGTCTACCTGGAAATTATTGATCAGTTCTAAGCAAAAATTATGGCCAATATCTTCCCTAAATTTTATATGCTTCCCAATTTTGGTTAAGCTGGGAAAATAGTATCTGTTCTAAACCTTGCCCCCGTTGCCCGCTTTGGTCATCGATTTGATCTGTTCTATAAGTTTTCCAGCTAAAAATTCGTAATCTGTTCTAATAAGTTCCGCATCGTAAACACTCGCTCCCTTCTGATCTGTTCTAAAGGTTGGAAAGCTGGAAATTTGGGATCTATTCTAACATTGAAAATATTTCCAGCTGGCAAGTAAGAACAGATATTTTCAAAAAAACTAATTTTTATGATTCGTTCTAGGATTGAAATAAATCTTGAATCTGAAAATTGGAATCTGGCAATGTCCATTTCTTGAACTTCAGCGGTACTCCCTCCCTTAGGTATAAAGTTAGCGTTAGAAGGCTTTTTAAAAGCTTTTTAAGGGACCTTAGTTTTGGATAGAAATATTTTGATAGAAATTATCCTTAAAAAACAATTCACTTACTCTGATAGCTTGCGGTAAACCTTCCCAAATTTTGGCATCTTGGATTTCGCCTATGAACAAAAAAGGTCATATTATTTGGTGCTTTATTCGACCGGTGAATAAAAGTTGTTCAGAACACTTCTTTTTTATAAGAACAAACTATATGGGAACATAAGGTTTCCGTTTATGGCTAGAATTTATTTAATTTTAAGGCTTGGCCATGGCCAGTGCCACCAAAACGTTTCACTTTTTTTCAAAATGTCCGTGACCAAGCTTTTAGAATTGATTTTGGTCAATTTGAGGGTGCTGATTCGGAATTTGAATGTTACCAAGCTTGAAAGCCCGCAGTTTTTGGCATCTTTTTTGATTTTGAAGACCCCCCAAAAATCACACATTTTCAGGGCTTACAATTTTGCCTAAAAACGCAAAAAATCGCAAATTACGCAAAAACTGCGGGTTTTCAAGCTTGGTAACATTCAATATTGGAATCAGTACCCTCAAACTGAGTAAGAAACATATCAAAAAGTTGGTCCCAGACATTTTGAATTTTTTCCTTATTTTTGAAACAGTAACAATCCACTGGCCACGGCCTACTTCAAGCTTCATCTTTATCGAATCGTCAGCAATCAAATGAATGGACAAAAATACCCACAAAATGATGAAAATAGGAGCATGTTAAGAAGATTTTTAGACTTAAAACTCAAAAAGTTGCTTTCAAAATCGGACCCTTACTGTGCAGCCTTTGCAGCGTCTTCTTTTCGTCATTGTAGCGTCTTCTTTTCTAACGTTCAAATGTCTTAAATGACGGGAAGAAAAAAAAGAAGTTTTCGCTTGTTTTGAGTTTACGGAAGCTCATTAGGGCCAACACTTTGAAGTGGAAAAAACATTCCGCGCTTCTATTTCAATCAGAAGCACTATTCGTTTTTCTTCCGCGTTGAAACTTAAACATGAAGCACTCCCAGCTGGCACACAACGTTGTTTCAACGTTTATCTAACGTTCGCAACGTCTATAATAACGTTAGACGGACGTTGAAACAACGTTGTGTGCCAGTTGGGCTACTGCCCTATCTTTTAAGGCCAATTCTCGCACTTATTTCTACCATATGTGTAGATATGTAAACATCCGTGACTGTACCACCCCTACCGATTCATTCCTTTTTGTTTATCACGGGAATTAACTGCAAGTGGTTGAAAAGAACGATAAAATTACACATGCGCATAAGCATTTACCGTATCTACACATATGGTAGATTTACAATGTCTACACATATAGTAGATTTACGGATTCTAATATCTACGCATATGGTAGATTTACAGATGTTTACATATCTACACATATGGTAGAAATAAGTGTGAGAATGTGTTGATCAATTACGAAATCATAACTATGATTACATGTGCAGTGTGAGAATTTTTTCCACTACAGATTAAATCACAAGCGTTACTAAGAATTTTCCGCGCTGCACTTGAAATTTACAAAGCGTGGATTTTTCCGCTTAAGATTGGCCAGAGGTCATCACTTGATGTGTTGATTTTAAACGGACCTCAGGTAACGTGTAAACAAACTGAATAGTGGTACAACAAATATTAGAGTAATAAAAACAGGGGAAGAAGCACTGAGACCTAGATTTCTAGGAAATAGATACTTACCTCATCAGTAGCGTAGACAAGAAGGGCGCAAAATTTGTGTATTTTTGTATATTCGTAATATAAAAAGATAATAAAAGTGTCATAAAATATCCTACACAAATTTTGCGCCCCTCTTGTCTACGCTACTGCCTCATCATGATGAAAGAAACTTGCTTAGCGAGAAGACAATTTATCAAGCAACGACAAACTTAGCCTGGAGATCCATAACCTCCAAGCAGCTCTTCGTGCTCCACTCATTCCACGCATGCGCTCTAAAGGGAATGGTTCTGCAAGAAGAGCTGCGAATGTTCTCGGGTTTTCTTTGATGGCCGACACTCTGAAATTTCAGAGTACTTTTCACGATTCAATCTGATTCAATCGCAGCATTCGCATAAAATTTATCGATTTGCTCGGGCCGTCTTTGGATGCGTGGGCTAAACAAAATCGATTCTACTGCGACCGTGACTTTCTTGCTCCGAACCAAATCCAAGATGGCGCCTGAAATTCACGTTTTGGCTCTTGGTCAATGTTTTGATTTTTTTATGGCTTTTGAGACTTATGAAGGAAAATTCAATGTTTCAAATGTTGTTTATTCATTTTAGTGTAGCTCTGACATACACCCACAGAAATGGCTGCTCATACTTATTGACCTAAAAGCTTTGAAAGACTTTTTGAAAGTTGTATTAATTGTACACTGATTTTGCTTTGATGTTTTCTCATTTTTGTTCAAGATGAAGGCTCAAACACCAACCAAATTATTATACAGGCATGTTCTCTTATGTAATGATTACTTCTCTCTTGCTATCTGCTTGATTATTAGGAGGAATGAAGCATTTTATCAGAACAATTATAACTTAACGTGTGCGAAATGTCTGTCAGGCATTCAACAGACAAAAAATTTGATTCAAACACTAAGAGGTTGACTAGTTTAGGCTCTCTTTGTATTGTTGGATATTTGGATACTCTTTTTGGATAAAATATTTTGTTTTATGTTTGTTGAGCTTTTTTAAGCGGTTTCGATGATCATTTTTTTGGGTTGATACTTTTTGCAATCAGACTTCAAAAAACTTTCATGAGAACTTTTAATAGATTTGGAAGATAAACAAATACCAACTCTAAGTTCTGGAAATTATTGTTTGGCTTGAAAAGGTCTCAAAACTCCAAATTAAATTATATTATTTATGATTTTGTAGCCATGATATGTTCAGGTGCTCAAAGGGCATTCCAACAGGAAAAAAGTTAGTATTTTTGACAGGTGAAGATTCAGATTGTTCCATGTACAATTGCCTGTTATCATCTGAAAAAATTCTTGGAAAATATTCAATTTTTCAAAAGATACAGAGGATTTTGCTACTTATTTCTTACAAAAAATTGTTTCCTATAAAATGATAAATAAATCTTGAAAACTGCGGGCCAATCGGATACCGGTATCTGGTCACGTGTCATAGTTTTTCCCAGACCCCGCCGAACGCGGTTTTGTAAAATTCCGCTGGAGAAACTTTTCAGATCATCATATGCCTTAGCAATGGTGATCGGTTATGAGATTAGGAGATCCACCCAATTTCTTATTTTATATACTATTGGCGAAATATATAGCATGGTTAGGGCTGAAAGTTTGAATTTCCCAGATCCTAATGAGAGCACCGCACCACAGCCAATCAAATCCTGTTATTATTTCACTGGTCACATTTTCTTAGAGAAAACGCAACTTCCGAAATTTGGTTTTTATTTTAGTAAGTGAGGACTGCGCTAAATTCGAATTTCCCAGTGTAAATCTTTTTTGACGCAGGTTATACCCGTCCTGTATACATCAGATTATAAAAATACTCGTCTACAACAAACTCTCAAACCAAAATCAACTCAAATGAAACATTTTTAACACACAAATGCACACACTTTTTTTTTGAAGAATTTTTTTTGACCAGGAAAAAATTATAATTGCAATATTGACACTTTTCTTTTGTTTGGAGCTAGTGCACAAAGGTTTATAGACGACTAAAATTGTTCCCTCTAATACTTTTTGCTTTATTTCTACTACTATGTCTGAATTAGTCGTCTAGCTTGCTCTTGCTAGAAAGAGCGATAGGAAGATCTGAAGTTTAGAAAACCAACCAGCAATTTCCTTTACGGACCTACAGTATAAATTTTGTGCACAGATGTGTTACAAAATAGAAGCTTTCTACATTTCTTTTATAAGGAACCTAAATTTGGCTCCAAGCTTGGAGTTCTTTATTTTTAAAGAGAGTTAAAACTTCGAAGTTCCTTATCAAGTTTCTTATTTACTTAGCTGCTAAGATTAGATTTGCTAAGTATGTAACTTATGTATAAGGAAAACTCCTGTATATTTCCTCTTTTTGGAACATTCAATGTCATTTCAGCGATATTTTATCACCTTTTTGTTTAGGTTATTGTAAGTTTGTGCAAGCTCGATTTTAATTCTTACTGTTCCTTATATTAACTTGATTTCTTATAATGAGCCTGAGCAGTTCCTTAACAGTTCCTTATTTTCAGAACATTTTCAGCCTCGAGTTTCTTATAAACGTGTTCCTTATAAAAAAGTGTATTTGGATCATTTGGAAGGAGAATTATTTTCTGACCAATCATTTTGTGCTGACTTATTCCGTAACTGTATTGGACGGCTACTTGTTAATTTCTTCCAAGAATTTGATTGCTGGAAGTTAGGCATGTGTTAATTGATCGCTTTGTTTCCTGTGTAATTTTTTAGACCAAAAAAAATATAGAAAACAGGCTAGTGCTGCTTTTGAATGCATTTGATGACTTCTAATCATTATTGTTAATATTTGTTCTACACGTTTTTTTATTAGAACATCCATTTTTGAAGCCGTCGGGTGTTCTTAACTTTTTTAGATTTAAGCCCAAAAATGTTCTTAACGTGTTCTTATTTTCACCATTTTTTGAGTACTTTTGTCAATTTTCCTAAGAAATTGTGTGTTTTAGAGTCCGCCAAGCCTTAAACCCTATTGGCCCCAAGCTTTTTTGACTTTGGTATCCCCAGGGGGGGGGGGTAGAATCTACCACCCTCGATTATTTTTGATCTAGAAGAGCTACACTTTTTTTTTTATAAGAACCAGTAAATTTTTGTTGAGGCTCGGCTGTTCTTATTTTTTTGGCACTTCGAGCCTCAAATTGTTCTTATCCTGTTCTTATTTTTAGGGCAAATTTGGGGGTATTTTTGGGTTTGAACCCTAATTTCATTAATTTGGCCCTTATTTTACCTAAACCTCAGCAACTCCAGGCTCAGGATTGTTCTTAAATTGTTCTTATTTTTTGGCATTTTTGAGCCTCATTGTTCTTATAAAATTGTTCTTATAAAAAAAAAAGTGTATGGTCATGAAATTTGGTACAGATGTTCTCCATCCTGAAACAAATTTCCAGGAAGAAAAAAAAATTGATGACGTCATTCAAAAACCGATGACGTCATCACAAAATTTCCACCTGTCGGAAAAAAGCCCAAATATATGGTTTACAAAAATGTCTATTACAATCGAACCAATAAAGATAATTAGGTTCTGTTTAAAGATTCAGAAAGATAAAAGGTTGTCCTTTTACCTAATTGAATACTTTTTCTTAAAATCTATGCTGAAGATGAGCAAAATTTTCAAAATTTGATGACGTCATAAATGATGACGTTATCATTTTCAAAAATTTTTTATCCATTTTTCAAATTCATATTGTCAATGCCTATCACGTGTCAAAATTTGAAAATGATTGAATAAATAGTTCAGAAGTTATCAGCACTTTTAAATTTTGAGTTTTAAGCGATTTTAGCTGGGTTTTATGTCATGTTTTACAATAAAGTCATAAAACCTGATCTGAACAACCTATGACCTTAAAATTTTGCACAAGTACTCTTAATAAGATTTTGTTAAAAGTCAGAAAGTTTCAAGTCGTTTAAAAAATTTTTCTCTGAGATATTCATGAAAGAACTCCAGCGTGGTAGATTCTACCTCCCCCCCTGGGGCTAATAGGGTTAAAATGTTTTTAATATTTTGACCATCGAAGCCTTATGTTTTTATATAGTTTGTTCTTATAAAAAACGTGTGCTACCAAACAATTAAGTTTGTTTGTTTACATCAGGGGATCGGTAATATTTCGAAATTTCGAAAGACTGAAAGGATTTTCAAATAATTGTCTTAATGTGTGGCGAAAAGGAAATTTTTCAATCAAAAATTTTCAGCTGTCTCACTAATATCCTCTCTGTACGTTAATTTTTTATCAGAACAAACTATATAAGAACATAAGGTTTCGTTGGCCAAAATGTTAGGAACAAATTAAGAATATTTCAAGGCTTCGCGGACTCGTAAAACAGCCAAACGTGTACTACATACCATTTTGCGTAAGTAACCCCCTCCCTGAGTTTAACGCGGGTTAACATTTTAGTCGTTCAAACACAAAAATATTTCGTTTAAGAAACGACCCTTTTTCTGACCCTTTCTTTAAAAGCTTGGAACCATTTCATTTGAAGCCAATTCTAACGATGATTTAGAAAACTGAGGACGAAAGATTTTGATTGGTTCCAAAAATCTTACTTGCACTCAAATTGAAAGTAAGGTTTTAATACACGTTTGTATTTGTTCACTACATGTTTTTTTATAAGAACGAACTACATAAGAACATAACGCTTTGATGGCCAAAATGTTAAGAACAGGTTAAAAACATTTTATGGCTTTGTGGACTCTATAATAACCATCCAATTTCATAGGAAAATGGACGAAAATAAAATGGACAAAAATACTCACATTATGGTGAAAATAAGAACATGTTAAGAACATTTTCAGGCTTAAAATTCAAAAGGTTAAGAACATCTAAAGCCTTAATTTTGGATGTTCTTATAAAAGAACGTATACTATAAAATAATGGACAAAATTTCAAATAATATTTAGTCATGGGATAGCCTAGAAATCTAAGCTAGTTTGATTCAGTCACTAGGATAAATCTGATGGTAAGTTGTGACTGATTATAAATAACAAGTAACAGTATTCCAAGGCAAAATTAAAATCCGTAAATCTAAAAAATCTTTAAAGCGCCGAAAATGCTATATTGCCATTAGCCGTGTGTCCTAGCCTTGTGAATACGGGCTTAGTTAACTAGGCTAGTCATGGGAGGGAATATTTCCTTACCTTCATGGATAAATTTGGTAAATCTTATATTAAATATAAATGATTTTTCTTGTGAATTATTTCATATGTTTTATATGGGAAAATAGGAAGGGTATTTTAGTCACATTAATTCATTTTTTACCACCCTTTCTCGAACTTGATAATGGTGAACTCATCAGATCGAAATATTTTATTGTGAGTGACCTCAACAAAAATTGTAAAAAAATTCGCTTACTTTAATAGCACAAGGAAAATATAAAGTTGAAAAAACAAAAACGGGTCATAGAACTTTTTGCGAATGCAATTAGCTGTTACAGGAAAGAATAGGAAAGCAAGGTTACTTATTACCAAAATTTTAGAAATCCCAAATATTTTTCGTCTTTTTTCCCGGCTTTTTTCTGAAAAACTCTTATGGGCATTCTGACCAATTTTAAGATACCCGGTGTCACAGTAAATATTAACTCCCTTGAATTATAACTCCCCAGTTAAAATACACTAGTTTATTATGACTCCCCAGTTCTTAAAACTTTAATTCTATAAAGACTCTCTTTGGTTTTTTTGGGTCACTTGGAACAAAATTGACTGCAAAATTTCTCAAGATTTGCGTATTAGGGTTAGTAAGGGTTAAAGCAATGCAATACATTAACTTCTTTTGCTTGACATTTGAAGGCGGGGAGTCTTATTCAACTAGTTTTTTTAACTCCCTACCTCTTCACGGTTTTGGGGAGTCATTATTTATTAATAAAAGACTAAAATTTCTACTCTAGGGGAGTGTTTTTTTACTAGTTTATTATGACTGGGGGAGTTATCTTTTACAGGGAGTTAAAATTATCCGCTACACCGGTGTATTATCGTAGAATTTCAGAAACCCTATAGATCTATGGATCTTTTCATAAACAGGGGCACTCGAGCTAATCACGTCTGACTCAAATGCTCTAAAAATAAGACCGCCTCGATTTTCCAGGTGTTCGTGCGCTTTCTTCGACCTTTTGCTGCAAAAGTGTTCAGAATCAATATTTTCGTGTTCGAACTACGTCTGAGGCTGGTATTATGAAATAGAAAAGAAATTGAAAATAACCTCCAATACATTCGAGAATCGAGCTTATAATAAGCATTAGTAAGGAAGCTATAATTAAAGATGCTAGAAATCTAAACATCCGGTCTGTAAATTGCTAAATAGAAAGTGGCTATGTTTCAGCGTAATACACGCTTTTTTTTATAAGAATGGTGTAAATCCATTTCATCATGGATATTCTTAACCTTTTTTCGGAAAATCATCCTAAAATATTCTTACAACATAAAATTCAACATGGCAAAATTTTGTCTAAATACAATTCTTGAATCTTCTTTGAAGTAGCCGATTTCTAATTTTCCAGAAAAAAAGTTAAGAAAAAAAACTCACTCACTACAAACAAAAGTAAATATATTGGGGACCAGCACCCTGGAGTAGTGTTACATTTCACGAAAGGCCAGATGGAAGATTGACACAACTGGTCAGAACTAAAAAAGAATACGAAGAACGAGAATACGATGGACAGAATTCTCTCAGTTGCTGTTCTATTTTTACAAAGTTTATTAGAACAATGATACTCAAAAGTTCCCTAAAATTAAGAAGATTTTAAGAACAAGCTTATTCAGCCTGGTACGAATTCTCAACAAATATTTGTTCTAAATTTTCCCGTAAGGAAAATAACTTATTTAATGTAGCAAATAGAAATAAAACCCAACAAATATTGGCTCTTATAAAAAGCATAATGCACAATCCTCCTTTCTCATTAAAATCGATAGATGACCTAATATCAGGTCGGAAAAAAAGCTAATTTCAACCGCTAAGTGGTCACGCATTAGTGTAGCCAATATCAAATTTCTAAAAAGTTGCTAAGAATGTGGAGAAATAGAAAATTAGCGCTAATTTTATAAAAAAGTCCCGTGAGAAAAGTCGGAAGGAAAAGAAATTGTTTTCTTTATTTCGGATTGATATTGACGTATTTTTTGAAAAGTTAGGCGTAATGGGTATAAATAGGGTTTTTGGGAAAATATTTTTTCAAATACAACTGGACGTGTCATTTGGACAGACATCGAAAACTATCTTCTTCGTCGAATTTTGTCAGCCAGGCAAAAATGTAAGTATTTTCGTAGACTGGAGTCGTTTATAATGCGTGTAATCATGGTGTAATACAGTAGTATAGGCGTTATATGATAATACGATTATTGTTATGGGATTTAGTTTGTATAGATTCGCTCCCTCCATTACTTTTTGCTGAAATGTCTGAATTAGTCGTCTAGCTTGCTAGACTAGTATTTTCGTAAATAATTTTATGACCATTTTTCAGTTCGGTTTTTGAGACTAAAACAATATTTACTTTCGCCCAGTAATCTAGTATGGAGACTCACTTAAGCGCAGGCTCATTTCAGGGTATGCACCCATGCATTGTTTTGTGGCATTACGCATTTTTTATAAGAACAAACTATATAAGAACATAAGGCTTCGATTGCCAAAATATTAAGAACTGAGTTAAGAACATTTTAAGTACTCTAATCACCCGATTTCTTAAGTTGACAGAAATAATCACAAAACGGTGAAAATAAGAACATTTTAAGGCTAAAATTTCATAAATTTACCATGTAAAAGTACCAGTACATTTCCACCCCGTTCCAAAAGGAGCTAACATTCACCTTCAAATATAATTGGAAAAAAAGTCACTTAAACTATAGATACCTTCGCACTTTAGCCCATTCCTTTTGGAACGGGGTGGAAATGTACTGATACTTTTACACGTTAACTCTATGAAATTTTAGCCTTAAAATGTTCTTTAACATGTTCTTATTTTCATCGTTTTGTGACTATTTTTGTCAATTTCCCTAAGAAATCGGGTGTAGATACCTTTGCAATTCATTTGGAAAAGTTCTATCAACCTTTTGGAGGGAGGGACAACTGGTTACACATCCCACTCACCCATGAGAGTTGGTTGAAATTATCATGTTTTTTTCTTCTTTATACATAATAAAACAGCCGTAATGACGGCTGCAAACTCCGGTAATTGTCATGGGTCAGCCTTTCTAAATATATCTAACATAAAATCAAAAAGAGTATATATCCTAGTAAATGCGAGCGCAAACGGAAACCAAATCGGGAAATCAAACCTGAAAGATCGGGAAATTGAACCCGACTATCGCGATTGATCGGATTTACGCACATTTACAAATGAAAAACACTGATTTTAAGAAACTCCTTAACCGGAGTTTAATTATACCTCTGCTGGATACCGTCGTTTTTTTGAAGTTTCCCATTCTTGTCACTTTTCCGGAATCTTTCCGCTACTTTTCCCGGGATAACCGGCATTAGATTGGAAAGGGTTTGGTTACTAATGGTACGGAAAATCTTGTGTTTACTCACGAAACTGTCTAACTTTCCGAAGCTCATTTTTAAGTCCTGGTCTTTTTCCGCTAGTAAAGTGGCAAAGAAATCTTAGTGCGGAAATAGGAAACTTATAAAAAACGACGGTAGCATTTTTTAATTAAGAGAAAATTTTGATTAAGCTTTTGGTTGCTCTGCGAAATTTTAAGCTTAATTATTCTTCAAATGTTCTTAATGCGCTTATTATTTCCTCAACTTAAAAGCTTGATACTATAATTATATGTAGTAGATTCTAAAAAACCGATTCTAAGTCGCTTCTAAGCTTATTCGTAAGTTTTGTCCCTTTTTCACTCTATTACTTTTTATAAATCTTGTGCAGTTAACATCGAGTCAAGTCAAAATCGAACGGGGAATCTAATTTGTTCGAATTACGGAGAATTTGAGAAAGCATTTACGAAGTATCCTCCTTGACGGGGACTGAGAATTAGTTCGAATTAGAGAAAGATTCGAATAATAGAAGTTCGAATTAACGAGAGTTCACTGTGATTGGTTTTATCTTTGCTCTTTAGGTATCTCATCCATATTTTGGATGTTTTGCTTCTGGCTTCCGTCATTTCGGCCACCAAACGATTCTGGACCCAAAAACAGGATAATGACCTTGCTGAATTTCAACCTGCATTCTTAGAATTAGGTAAGACTTCCCTCGATAGAATATAAACAAGATTATGTATCGGAGGATATCGAGGGCGACGGTAAGTGAACTCGACGCAAAGTCGATGTACGGCTCTATATCGCCTTTGAACGCCTAAACAGACGACGGTATTTTGGTGTTTTTACCGTCGTCGAGTAAAGTGGATGGCGATTTCGGAGACATGTCAACTTTGCTTTATACCGTCCTCCTCGATTTATCTCGAATTCATAAAATCAGTATAGATTAAGAATCTCTGCCAATCAATTTTTACTTAGTCCGATTCACAAGTTTCTACTTCCTATGAATAACAAGCTTTTTCGGATGACCAGAACCTAATAGCATGCGATTTGCAAGGTATTAATCCTAAGGTTTCCTGAAAATCATTATTTACTTAAATTCTCAGGGATATACTCCTTATAAAGATATCACACCTATATACACCTACGCCTACTATATCACACACGCCCCGTCTCCAGTTATTAGTGAGTTAATGTATGTGTATGTATGCGATTTGAGGACGACGGTAAATCAGCACTTTTACCGTCTTCGATTTTTCGGGCTAGAATTACGAGTTTTTCCAAATCGCTTCAGTCACTCCACCGTCCTCAAAAGTGCAAAGACATAAACTCACTATTATTTGCACGAAACTCCGAGTGTCGGAAAATAAACTATTATTTACAACTTTAAGTTTCATGGCGCCCGTATGGACGACAATCATCCGCTAAATTTAAGTACGGTTTGTATTTTTCTTCTTCTTTTCAATAGCTGATTGTCCTTTTCAAATTGAACCTGTCGGATGCTTCAAAGACAAAAAAGATGATCGAGCACTACCTGATGAAGTAAGTCAAACACTGATATAAAGTTTCAAGGTTAAAGGTTTTATTTATACATAATTTTCATATCAGACACATATTTCATATCAGGACATTGTCTTACTATTGTTATATTATGCTGGTATAAGCAAAAAATGTTTATTGCTTTTCCTCTTTCTGACCAATCTTGCTCCACATCCGTGTCAATCCAATGTGAAAAAGCTTGTGTATTAAAACACTTAGAGTGCAATTTGTCTCATCTTTTGCTGATTTCAAACCTTACAGTGCACTTTGGGAAGCTTGGGAAATATACCCTTAAGGGCCGCACGTATGGTAGGTCATTTACCTTGAGTGCTCCCACCCCAGGTGTATATGGCACCTGCGTACCGTCCTTCACTAGGCCTAAAGTCATACAAATTCTTTTTATCTCATTCACCTATGTACACAATATAATTTTTTCAACCCATTTCCCTCCACAATAGATTTGTAATGGGCGTGACCCCACTCGTGATCAACACACTAAATTCTTGGCACAAATCCAATGGACCAATTACAATCATTGGTTGGCTAACTTCATTTGCTAGTAAGTTTAACTTATCCAGCTTGCACACAACGTTGTTTCAACGTTCACATTTAACGTTATATGGACGTTGTGAACGTTAGATAAACGTTGAAACAACATTGTGTGCCAGATGGGTATCTACTAGACTAGAGTCTGAACCTGACTGAACTCTGCTTTTTGATAATTTCTAAAGATGCTGAGTCCAGTCCTTACTGGCGCCATCCAGTCAAGCATGGACACCAGGCTAAGTTCAACTTTGAGAACATTGAGATATTCAAAGCAGTATTAATGCTACACACCTATAAACCCTTAGCAGCCCGGTTGGCTTTTTAGAAGACTGGCGGTGAATTTACAAGGAATATTTTGTTCTCGGCAAACGGCATTTTAAGACTGCCTCTAAAACAAACCAAGCAATTTCGCGCCAAAACTTCATGCCATTTAAGTTTCGTTACCAGTCCCTGACCGCGCAGCTAAGGCTTGTGTATTGAATATTTCGTTATAGTGTCTCGAACCCTATATCTTGAACGTGTCCATTATACGAATACACTCTTCTCGAGATGCATAAATTTATTGTTGTCCTCGTTTTCAAACAGATTTCATTGCTATAAAATTATACATTTGAACCAATTTAAATTTCCAAAAGGCAATCATTAACTCTAAAACAAAAGTACTTGAAATTCAAAATGTCTCATGAGGTGTAAACAACACAATTATCATTGTGAATATGTAATTTTATAGCAATGAAATCTGTTTAAAAACGAGGATAACAATAAATTTATGCATCTCGAGAAGAGTGTATTCTTATATTTTATTTCTCACATCCTTCATAACTTGATTAATTCCTATAAGTGTTCGAGTTACAAATTTCATTTAAGATGTTTTTTAAGTTTTCCAACCGAGCGCATTTAACTCTTTATCTTTCTTTATTGAATTCTTAGCGGTGCACAAAAATTGTTCGAAAAGAAACCCGACATAAAAACTGACTACATTGGCGTCCAATACTATGGTAAAGCATTTTATATTTTTTGCAAAAATTTTGGTTCTTCGAATTCCTGTTCGAACCTCTATTATTCGAACCTTTCTGTAATTCGAACTTCTATTATTCGAACCTCTCTGTAACTCAAACTTTTATTATTCGAACTTTTCTGTAATTCGAACTTCTATTATTCGAACCTATCTGTAACTCAAAGTTTTATTATTCGAACTTTTCTGTAATTCGAACCTCTATAAATTGAACTTTTCTGTAATTCGAACTTCTATTATTCGAACTTTTCTGTAATTCGAACTTTTATTATTCGAACTTTTCTGTAATTCGAACCTTTCTGTAATTCGAGCTAAAATATTGGTCCCCTCAGCTGGAAAGTGTCTAAAATTACTCTCTGTACTACACAACTTTCTCTAATTCGAAGAAAAATTTTGTTCTCATGAAAACCGAATAAGAGAGATATCATTTTGTTCTCAAAATTTCTCATACTTTACCCAATCAACACAAAATGTAAAAAAATATGAAAAATTAGGAAAAGGAACTAATCTATATGCTTTTTTCTATAAGAATAGTGTACTTTGGATGAGGGTCAAGTATTACTAAGAAAGTGCCAAAATTGAGTATGAAATATTCTTACTTTTTTAGACTTGACTTTTTACAAACATGAGAAATGATCATTTTGAGAGTTTTGGACTTTTGAATGAACATTTAGAGCTAACATTACATTTCTACCCCAAAGTTTATATTCAAGTCTAACAAAGGAAGCAGATACAAAATAGAAAATCACTGTATTCTTATCAAATTCTGTGAAACTCACCCTAGAGGGTATTTTTAGGGTATTCTTACGATTTGGCCATATTCTAAAAAATATTCTAAAAAAGCGTGTATATGAAACAAACAAAACGCCAATGCAACGTTTGAAACCGAATTATAAAATCACAAAGAAAAACGTATGAAACCCTGAACCCCTAAAACTTCCTATCTTATTCAGGTGAGATTTGGGCAAACATGGGAAACGAGAAAACGACACACGACAAACATGGAAAAGCGATGACGTGCTGTGACGGCGACTACAAGGACGTCACATCAGAAGAACCTAACCAATGTGGTCTTTTTGCCGGAAAATCTGTCACAAATTACGTCTACAAAGTTACGAATTACAAATCAGTAGAGAAAATCGATAACTGTCCCTATTTCCAATCGAAAGGCTGTTGGGCGGACAAAGAGCCATGGCATAAGGATATTGAAAAACGTCCTATGGAAGTGTACGCTATGAATGAGAGGGATCCTTACGCTAATAACTGGAACAAAAGAATGATTGATTGGGGAAATTGGGGTAAAGGGTATTTGGGAGATTTGTTGTGCCGATGTGCTGACTTAGCTAAGAAATCAAACAAGAAGTTCTTTTCCATTCAATTTTATGGTAAGTTCATATACTGTTTTATAAGAACAAATTTTATTAGAACATGAGATTCAACTTTGGGCCGAAGCAAGAATAAATTAAGAACAATCCAAGCTTCAGATTTCAGAAATTACTAGAAAAGGCTGATTTTTAGTAACTTTTTAAATCTTTTAAGCTAAGATTTAGGAAGACATTTAAAATGAAGAAAGAAATTCATGACATTTATGACGTAATGTTTTCTACGGAAAGACCCCGGTTTTTGCCAATAATGGCAAAATTTATACAACTTTTGTCTAGTTTAAATTTGCCACTACTGGCTACGGGGTATTTCCGTAGAAAACATGACGCCGTGAATATCATGAATAACTTGATTGAGTTTTCATTCTTTTGTAGGTGAGTGTTGGATTACGAACGTGGAACCGAGGTTCAAAGAAGATGGCGCATCGACACAGTGTGTAGATGGAGAATGGGGCGTCTGTGATATGAACAATGGAATGGGAAAGAAATGCAGAAATCATTTCTGTGCTGGAAAAGCTGAAGCTAACAAAGTTTATCAACTCATGCAAGGTAATCCAATTAATAAATAAATTCAAGTGGAGTCACCCTAGTACATACAATATGTGAAGAAAAGTTCGCTTTTCTGAGATTCCGACCGCGGGGGAAAAAGGGGTACGGAGATGTGCCGCCTCTCACACACACACTCCATCGCAGCGGTCGGTTTGAAGAATGTCTTCGTACAGAAAAGAAAAATACCAAAATGGAAAAATCAGTCCCTCGTAGGGTACCTATTTTGGGGAAATTTGGAAAAAATCTATGGAAAATTTTGAGAAAATTTTTGGAATTCAGTCACTCAGGCATTCAGGGTCACTTTTTTCAAAAAAACGAGTCTCACGTAGGGTCCATTTTTCGAATTTCAGCGGCACACCCCCGTCGGTCGGTAAGGGTTGTACCCCCCCTGGGTTCCGATCCCCCTTATAGACAGTTTAGGCCATTTTTCACAATCTTTATTTTTAACAAAAAGACTAAATTCAATCCCCTGGTATATGGCAGACCGTATATGGCAGACCGTCTCTTATTTAATGTGTTTTTACAAGAGTGTATAGTGTGCTTCCAGTCTTTTCTTAGATATATAATCAACTAATGCAGTCTAATGTAAATGCGACTATTTTCCATGTTTCAGGACCACACATGTGCCAATCATCTCCATGCAAAAACGAAGGAAAATGTTTGACAGTTGGTACAAACGATTTCGTTTGCCAATGTAAACCAGGATATAGTGGAGAGGATTGCGGAATTGAAACACCTAAAGATGCACCCTCACATTGAGTTAAATGCACCCACATTGAAGAAAACTAAGGAGAATAAATTAGAGGCGGGCAGACGGTTGTTTTGAGCTTTCTTAATATTCCTTTTATGGGGTCTCAGGAGGTATTTCAGATCTTCAGAAATTTTGTTTTTAGAATTATTTTTCAGTTATTTTGTCACATATTTTCAAGCAGTGCTGAAGTTTCATTTTTCTTCAGTGATTCCTATTTTATTGTAAATTGGGTTTAAAGTCGTTTTATTTTTGTAAATAAACACAAACAAACATGTTTAAGTCGTCAAACGTTTGAATTATTTTTTTCAAGAACAACATCTAATGTATAAGATTTTTTAATTTGTTTTAATTGATATAATTTAATCCTTTTAATGTATTTAAATGTATTATTTTAAAAGCATAAACATAATTTGACAATAATGCTGATTAACAGCTTGATTATAACAATCCGAGTTATTTGTATGTGTCCGCCTTAAGTGTATTAATTTTGGCGGGGATTAAATTTTGCGGATTTTTAGTAAAATTCGCCCAATACACGCCATAGTTTTTCAAATTGTCCATCCAAATTTAATACCCACCAAATATTAACAAAATCTTTTTAGGATATAAATTCTATCTAAAATATGCATTTTTAAGTGGAAGCTATTAACATACCAATTAATTTTTGATTTGCAAGGGCAAAAAAAATCTCCCCATCCACCTAGTTTTACAAATTTTGCCATCCGCCAAGTCAAATACCCGTCAAAAATTACATCTTGGCCAACCGCCATATTAAGTACACGCCAAATTACTTAAGGTAACTCCAGCCATTGATTGGGACATTCCATTTTGTATCCATATGGTATAGAGATGGAAGAACATTTCAAGGAATAATCCGAGAAAAGTTTTCAGAGGGTTTAAGGATTGATTTCAAAGCCCCGAAGAGGCTAGACCCGAAACTCTTGGATGGAAGATAAAACCATCCAAAACACGTGACCTGTGTGGTTTTCATACGAACGACGGATTGAAAGTAAAACCTATCGGTAGATTTCGAAAAATAGGCCGCTCAAAAACAAGTTTGACAAGTTGAAAATTTGAAAATGATTGGACCAAAAAAACTTTTATCAAATACTTTTCAGACCTCACTGACTTGTGTACAAATTTTTTATATCTGTTTCGGATTGAACGTTACGACCCTCCGAAAAAGATAGTTGCTTAAAAAGGGATGTCTTCAGTATAACGGGTTTGTAACCTTTGACCTTAAAAAGAGGTATGCCAAATTTGAGAGGCTCGTTGGAGTCGGAAAAAAACCGTTATTTGCTGTTTTTTCACTTAAAAGGGCGACCTTCTCAGACTTTCTATTCAACAATTCTATATCAAAATTGATTTTTTTGGTATTTTGCTTATAACTTCTTGAGTTCACAAAAAAAAGCTTCAAATAAGGCAAAATAGAACAGGTTTACGCTGTCATTCGCCAAAATTAGTTCCCGCCAAAATTAAAAAAAATTATCAATCGCCAAAATAAGTTCTCCCCAAAATTAAAAATTTTCAGGATTTTTTCCGCTCGTCAAACTTAGTTTCCGCCAAAATAAGTTCCCTTAACTCTGGATTATCTTTTCAACGGTTTGGAATTCTGTTAAGATTTGAAACATTGAAAAATTGTAAGCAAAACAAATATTATAAGTGCACACTTGAAACGAAAAGACTTTAGGAATCTGAGGCCGAGTTTGTAATAAGATTTTATACAAAGCTTAGCCTGTGCTCGCTTAAGCTTATGGAATATGGAATGAAAAAGTACATTCCTTTTGAAAGGTCAAATTAATTTAAAAGATATATCTAATTTTAGATAAAGAAAATTTGATAGTTTGTTCAAGGAATTAGACCACTTCAAATTTGATTAATTAAGTACATTCAAGGTTTTTGCGCTCAGATGGTATATAAGCAGGTGAAAATGGAAATCTTTAGGCGGGATAAATAAAGCCCCCAAAATTTATCTACTATGAAAAATCGACGATAAATATTGCCTTTCATATTAAAGATGAAACAAAGGAAACACGATCCTCTAAGTTTTAAAGTAAATATCGCATAATATTTATTGAAAAAGGTCGTCTATATTTTAGGGTTCCAAAAAAGAATATCTCCTGTGATTTATTATTAAAAATTGATTAAAATATTGGTGAGGATCTTTTGATTAATCAAGAAAATTCCTACTAATAGGAGGGCACACAGTCCGGAATAAGTCGTCATCTTATTGTGAATTTTACTATGAAGCAATATCAATTTTTCCTAGTTTCGACCACCTGCCTAAAATTAAGGAAGGCCCAGGCACCATATAAAAAGCTGTGAAATTCGAATAGAGGACTATGGATGATTAAGTGAGAGAATTTACAGGCTGAGTGCGAGGACGGAAATTATTTGTTGAAAGAATTCAAATTAAAGTTGACAATATGTGAGTAATTATATTATAGTTGACCCATTGGGGGACCTGAAGGAGAGTTTAAATTTTTTTGACTGAGAGTCTTCATTTCCCTACGCGTTCTTTCTTTATAAGAACATCCAAAGGTTTAGAGGCCTTCGGATGTTCTTCACTTTTTGAGTTTTAAGCCTAAAAATGTTCTTAACATGTTCTTATTTGTGTCCATTTTCCTAAGAATTCGGGGTTTTAGAGTCTGCAAAGCTTTAAAATGTTCTTAACTTGTTCTTAATATTTTGGCCATTGAAGCCTTATATAGTTTGTTCTCATAAAAAACGTGTATACTCTTTTCTTTTTATAAGAACCAGTAAAATTTTGGCTGGAGCATGATTGTTCTTATTTTTTGTCACTTTGAGACTTAAATCTTTATCCTGTTCTTATTTATATATAGGGTGTAATTGATGTGTTTTAGGCTCTTTACCCAATTTTTACTACTTTGACCCCTAAATTGTTTGAAATTGAGTAATTTCAGGCTTTTTAAATTGTTCTTATTTTTTTGCGATTTTGAGCCTAATTGTTCTTATGAAATTGTTCTTATAAAACTAAAAAGTGTAGCACAAAACGTTCATTCAATGTTCTATACATGGACGCCGTATGCACATTTATTGCTCGTTTAATTGTGTCTGCTGGACTTTCAATAGGTTGGTCGCACTTTTTATAAGAACAAACTATATGAGACCATAAGGCTTCGAGGGTCAAAATGCTAAGAACATGTTAAGAACATTTTAAGGCTTCGTGGACTCTGAAACACCCAATGTCTTGGAAATCGAACAGAAGCACTCATAAAATAAGAACATTTTTCTCAAGTCTCAAAAAGTTATATAAAAAACATGTAAGGGTGTGATGAAACGTGGAAGAGATTGCATTTTGGACAGGATATAATCTAGATCTAATCACAGCAAATATTTTATCATTCATCAATAATAAGCAGATACGCATTTTCTTTTTACAAGAACAAACTATATAAGAACATAAAGCTTCGATAGCCAAAATCTAGAGAACAAGTTAAGAACATTTTAAGGCTTTGCGGGATCTAAAACACCCGATTTCTTAAGAAAATGAACAGAAATACTCAAAAAATTGTGAAGTAAGAAGCTTAAAACTCAAAAAATTAAAAACATTCGAAGGCTTCTTGGATGTTCTTATCTTGCTTTGAATCATAAAATTTGTTCATAAAATCGACAATAGACCTTTTTTAATAAATTTCTTGGACAAACAACAAGAGCGACAAAAAATCAAACTTCGAAAGCAAAATTTGAAAAAACTAATTCTACCGTGATATATCAGGAATTACTCAATGGGCGTTTTTACCTGCAGGTATATAATAAAAACGAATATTACCCTGTTTCACTCAGGACTATTATTTTTCCCCCGGGGTCAAAATGAGGGCTTAGTCATTTTGAAGCAAAACAAAATATTATACTCCCAACTGCCGAAACTAATGTCTAATTCTTAATTTTTTAGGTGGATTGAAGCAACAATACAGCTATTATTCCTTGCTCTGCTGACGTCAGCAAAACGTTACTGGGATGCTGAACTGGATAAGCAGCTCGAATATCTTGAATTAGGTGAGTGGAGCATTCCTGTACTTGATTTCAAAAGGGAAGGGGTCAAAAATATATAGTTATCAAGTAGCTGGTTACTTAGTTCTTTTTCGAGGGAAGAAATTTTTTATTTTCACACTCTACCTTATCTGTAAACAGAACCAATATCGATATCAATATCAATACGCTTATAAGAATATCTTCTTTAAGAACATCAGGGTGCAAATTGGCCAAATCATGAGAATACCCTAAGAATACCCTCTAGGGTAAGTTTCACAGAACTTGATAAGAATACAGTCATTTTGTAGTTGGTTAACAGAAAAAAATTGCTTCTTTTGTTAGACTTAAATTGAAACTTTGAGACAAAAATGTAATTTTAGCTCCCAGTGTGCACCCAAAATTCTCCAACTCTCAAATTGACCGTTTGTCATGTTTGTTTAAAAGTCAAGTCTCAAAAAGTAAGAATACATTAAGAATATTCCACCCTCAATTTTATCACTGGTAATTTCTTAAGAATACTTGATCCTCATCCAAAGTACCACTTTTCTTATTAAAAAGACGTGTACATTGCCGTAGTACTACGCTACTTTATACGCGAGATGCCGTCTGGAATATAGGGGTCAGTTGAAAACGTTGGGTACCCAATTTGGCACCAAAATTTGGCTACCTATCTGGGTGCTAGAAAAATGGCGAATCAGCGCGGAAAATATTTTAATTTCCACACATGGGGGAATTTTACATTGTGAAATCCAGAAAATATCAATAAATATACTGTAAGTACCAGTGGTACCCCTTAAAACCTACAACAAAAAAAGGTACCCCCTATATCATGATAGAGAAAACAGTAAGAGCTGAAACTTTTTTCTGGTGAGTCTAGGCTACCTATGAATTTCTTCCTGGATATGGTTTTTTGTAAAAGCTGCTAAGAAAATTCTTTTTGCTTCGTGAAAAAATGCAATTTTAGTTATTTACCCCTTAAAACCTACAAAATGTTTTTCTTGAATAACTTTTTATAAAATAGCCCTTTTGGTCTCATAATTTTGAACAGTGATTCACTGCAAAGTTACTAATACTAAAAATAGAGCATTGGTACCTAAATATTTTCAAAACTGTACGTTAAAATCAAATTACACCTTAAAAACCTACACTATGTACACCTTAAAACCCCCTTAATGCAATTTCGCCTTTTTTTTGTCAAAAAACGGCTTTGAAGGGTTAAAACTTTTATTCACTTCATTTTTTTCACGTATGCTACTAATGTTTTTCTAAATCTCCATCAAATTTGTGACATTTTGGTATGTAATATGACCTTGTTTTGAGAAAGTCGAATTTTCAGACTTGATTGGCCACTACCATAAATGAGCTTTAAAATAGAACTTTGAGGGACTTAGGATTTCTTTGGGGTGTAACCATGGAGAAGAAAGTGATTTTTTCGTACCTACCATAAGTATAGGTACCTAAAAAGTATATAGGTTTTATGACCTTAAATTCATTTGTGTAATCTCTAGGTCTAAAAAACTTGATTTTTTGAAGGGATTTCTTGTAAAATTTTCAGTAACTTTGAATTTTACGACACTTACGATAATTAAAATTCTTGAAATTAGGTAATTTATGAAATTACCTATATTAGAGATTGTAGAAAAGTGAATTATGCAATATTAAATGAAGTTTGGAGGTTAAGAGAGCCCCC
Source organism: Clytia hemisphaerica (assembly GCF_902728285.1). Taxonomy (NCBI): domain Eukaryota; kingdom Metazoa; phylum Cnidaria; class Hydrozoa; order Leptothecata; family Clytiidae; genus Clytia; species Clytia hemisphaerica. The sequence continues at coordinate 292,791 of NW_027104580.1, forward strand.
AAAACTCAACTTTGTAGGTTGTAAGGGGTATGTGGATTCAAGGGGTTATCCACTGGTACCAAAATTGACTTAATATAAAGGAGTTCTTAAAATTAAAGGGGGATCCCCCCTGTTTGCCCTGGGTTGACTCAGACTCCGTGATGCTTTGCGGCTTTGAAAAGTAACAGACCAGAACACTGATCCCTAACTACTGTGCAAAGAAATATGATACTGTGATTAATAATCAAAATTGTAAGAGTAAATAACTTGCAGTCAATTAGGCTGAAAAAGTGCTTTTTGCTACTCTAAGTGTTGATTGGGAGGGCAAATATTTTCATTTAACTTTCCCAATTGTTGAAAAAGCTGTATAAAATGAAGTCTGTAAAATATTTTCAAGGTCGAAACAATCTCTCTCGAAAAATTTCTATAACGACTGTGGCAATAAATGGTTGACCTGAGTCTGACGAAGAATGTCAAGTTTTAGTATTTTTCAATATCTTCTTCTGTTTTATATTGGTGAAAAATATTATTATATAGATTTAGATCGCATTCCTCTCTATCTCACCTCAGGATCTGTTAATGCACGCTCACCTTGACTTTGTTTTCCTCTAACGATTTAGCAGCTTAAAATCAGGCTGTGACAACGATTTTTCGGCTTTCTATTCCGGTCTGCAAATTATTTTAGGTACCCAAATAAGAAGCCAAATTGGGTACCCAACCTTTTCAACTGACCCGGAATATAGTATACCCCCTATCTTGCAAAATTACTCAGAAGCTGTTTCGAATTGTAATTTCGAATTGGACTTTATCTAATAATGACGGTTGACTCTTGCTAATTCGAACTCGAACGCACGGGGAATCTTTTTCGTTCGAATTACAGAGAGATTCGAATAATAAAAAATATTCTAAGAGGGTTTCTCCTTGACAGGGACTGGAAACAAGTTCGAAATATGCAAAGATTCGAATAACCAGTTTGAGTAAAGAAAACGATTTAAGTTAATTTCATACTCAAAGTTTCATGCCAAACTTTAAGATTCAAATAATAGACGTTCAAATAAACGAGAATTTATTGTATTTGCTTTTTTTCAGCTGATTGTCCATATCAAGTTGAAGCGATCGGATGTTACAAAGATGATTTGAATCGTGCCCTTCCAAGTGAGGTAAAATATACTAAAATTCGTTAGTCTGAACTTTCGCACGTAGACAAAAATTGATGAGCAAGTTTGTTTTGGTATAGGATTAGTAAAGACTCGGTGAAATAAAAGACACCTTCTTCTTACAGACCCGCTGGGATTTTTCTAACCAGTGGGGATAAAAATAACGAAATGAATCTCGACGGGGATTGATATTCTGATACTTTAAATGGCTGGGGATTTAAGTTTCTTTTGTTTTCAAGTCAGGAAAACTTTCAACAGGGTCGATATTTTGGCCAATTTTTCCAATGGGAAGGGGTCCCAGTGGATCTGTGAGAAGGGGATGTATAAGTTCTTTAACCTGTAAAGAAGATCAGGGTACCATTTTTATGGGATCCATATAACCGAAATGCGGTTGAGATTTCAAGATGACTCTATTTTCAATTCTTAAATCGGAAAGCATTTCACTCAAAAGCAACCACTGCGAGAGGAGACTTTGGGATTCCAACTTTGGCAGTTTACAACTTACTAGGACTCTCGTAAATTTGATTGAAGTGGAAAATAAGAATTGGAGTAAAAGAGAATAAACTCAAAATAAGTGAACAAATGTTTCCAAAAAAATCCGTTGATGAAATATTTTTCCCTTTCCATAAGTCCTGAACAAGTTAATTGAGAAAAAACTTAATTTTCTTTTTGATATGGATTGTAGATCTTGAACAGTCGTGACCGAACCCGAAGATCGATTTTTATGGAACCACAAATCCAATGGACAAATTATAATCATTGGTTGGCAAACTTCATTTGTCAGTAAGTAGTATATTCGCTTCTTTATTTATTCGTCATGTTGTATGTTGTATTTGATTAAATAAATCTCTAGTCTGTACCAAACTCTGCTTCGCTGACTATTAAAAACGCCCGTGGGCGGGATGATACAGGCTATTGAAATCTCGGTTTTTGGTACGGTGCTCGCTATCCATCTAGCGTCTATTTTAAGGCATCACTAGCTTTGGAAAAGGTTTTAAACGGCTTTACTTTATTGGTTATGCTGTTATCGTAAGGTTTTTTGGCTATAAAAGTTTTAATGGGAATAGCTCTATATTTTGTACTGCTTACATCACATTACTACGAAATATGTACACATTTTATATTTGTCACCCGGGGGGGGGGGGTACTTAGGCAAAATGGGTGCCGGGTATGTGCGAGCCATAAGGGTACCTTTTCTCATTCCTCAAAAGTCTCTCAAAGGGGTACAAATTCAAAAGTTAGTCTCTGAAAGGGTCCCAAAATCACAAAAATCAAAAATTTCTCTCTCAAAGGGTCACGATTTCCAAGAATTTTGACCAAAATTTGGTGAAAATCAAACCAAAATTTGGAAAAAATGGACCAAAAATTAGGAAAAAGTCTCTCAAAGGGTCCCAAAATCACCAAAATTTTGTCTCTCAAAGGGTCGATTTTCGATTTTCGGCTCGGACATACCCGTCACCTCGCAAACCTAGTACCCCCCCCCCCCCCCCCCCCGGGATCTGTCACTCTGGCTAAGCTTAACCACGATCATGAACATATAAACGACTGGACAATATTTCCAAATTTTGACTTAAAAGTGTCTAATAATTTTAGAGAGTGTCACATTCTAATTTCGATATTCTTATGACACAGGCACTCAACTTTGGCAAGCTATTTTTTTCAAGTCATAAAAAAAATTACTGGAGTGACAAAAGGGATTCAAAAGTATACACGCAGTTGAAATTCTGCATTTCAGAGTTGAAAATGTTGATAAAATATATTGCAAACTCGTGAAAAAATTTGAAAATAATCTTTTTGTGCATTAGGAGTAATGTTCAAGCTCTATCAATCATTTTACCTAAACAATTCAAAGAAATAAAATTACGACGGAATATTGTCGGATTTTTTATAGCAATTTTGAAATACAGGCGGCAACGAAGCTCGCTTCAAAGAGACAATAAAAGATAGATGTCCAGTCGTTTATATGTTCATGCCACTATGTACTTATATTATAGGGGCGCAAGGAAACTTTTTGAAAAGAAGCCAAATACATTTGCTGACTACATTGGCGTTCAATTTTACGGTAAGTTGATATAGCGACTTTCAAATTTTCATAAATTATTCTTCAGAAGAATTAAACCTTACGTATTAAGATTACTAAAGAAATGGCTTTTAAGTGTCTTACAGCCCCGGCCGAACTATTTTCCTCAATGGGGATGAAAATTCCTTTTGAAATCTCCATGGAGTAGAAATTGTTCCAAGGTTAAAAAACCCAGTGGGGATAGTTTTGGAGCGCAAATTTTAAACATTGAATTTCGAGTGGAGATAAAATCAAAGTCAATTTCCCAGTGAGGCTGAAATTCCAGGGTAAATTTTTCAGTTGGTCTGTGACACAGGGGTGTGCTTTGAGTCAAGTGGCATTTCATAGTAAATATATGTGTGTTTTTTTGCCCTACCTTCATATAAAATTTCAGAAAAAATTACAATATGCCACTATTATGAATAACCAAAAGTAGGTCCAATAAGTCAACTTAACAATTTCAAATAACAAAGAAATTTGAAGTTTGGGCAAAAAATAGCACGACCCCCGTCGATTTTACCCCCTTCTTTACCCAAATTTTTTACTCTAATAATGGCGGCGATTATTAGGTTTGCGAAATAAGGAGGGGTCTCGCCCATTTTTGAAACTCGGAAATTTCAGAGACAAAAATAGAGAAATTTTGTGAATTTTGGGGCCTATTATCGAGACTTTTCTCCTAAAATTTAGCGTTTTTAGAGATAAATACTATGAGCGCCACATAACAGTACCCTCCTTTTGCATAAATACCCCCCCCCCATTTATAGGTGCAACAGGCTCAATAATGTAATTTGTGTTTTTCTAAACACAGGTGAAATTTGGGCCAATCTTGATGAAGAGGTACGAACGAAATACAATAAATATGGCTCCTCATTGAACTGTGTGAATGGAAATTACAAGAAAGTGCTTTCACATAAGCCAACACAATGTGGATTATTCGTTGGAGATGAACTCGCTAATTATGTATACAAAGTTACCAGGTAAGTCGCTATAGTACATTAAGTAAGTGAGTATATATCCATCTGGTGGCTGTCGGTAGTGCCAAGAGTGTAACCCCTATTCTATTTTCTGAGAGGTAGAGCGTCACACCTACTCTCAACTCCCAGTAATTACCACCAGGAGCAGTCTACCCAATATAGGCTACTCTTGCGCAGAGTTGGCGGTGACCGGGGATAGAACAGAACCTACAACCCTTAGATTTTAAAAGGTGAATGCTCTATCGACTGGCATGAGCTACCCAGACAGCACCTTAATATATCGATGGAAAAATTATCGGCCTTCTATACGGGCTTGTTATCTTAACACTGCAACCTCTTCAGGCCGGAAAAAAGATCGAAAATATTTTGACAATACTAGGTGACGAAAGAACTCTCTTACTGTGAAGACATAAATTGTGTGTTATTATCTTAACTGGACGGATTTCCGTCTATACAGACGGGTAAGTTGCAACACTGCAAAAAAAATGAGTAAAGGAAACATACCAACTTGAAGACCTGTAGCACCTTAATTTTCATTAACAGTGTATCTTCCTGTCGTCTCTTAGATATAACAAGGACGAAGATTCAAAAACGTGTCCATACTTCGAATCGAGCGGATGCTGGGCGGACAACGATCCATACTTGAAGCCACACCAACGCCCTATGACAGTCTATAAAATGAATGAAAGAGATCCTTATATTAATAACTGGAACAAGAAATTGATTGATTGGGGAAACTGGGGTAAAGGCTACTTGGGAGATTTGTTGTGCCGATGTGCAGAGCTAGCCAAAAAAGAAAACATGAAATACTTCTCCATCCAATTTTACGGTAAGACAATAATTAACATTCATATTTCGTTGTAAATTCATTACTAGTCCCCTAAAAAACCGTATTCTATCATGGCAGGGCAATATTGGGCTTACCCCCTTGGAATGGAAATGGACCTCCTCAAGAGGTTTTTTTCTGGAAAAGCCCATTAGATTTTGAAGATTTCTCAGATATTGCAGGGTTACTTTAAAATGCAATATTTTAGATGGGAACAGCCCTTGAGCTGCCAAGATACTTTTCTATGAACCGAACGGACCACAGATTTTTGAGGGGTTCATTTCAAAGGTGGGGAACTGAAAATCTCAAACGTTTCTATTGCAAATTGCAAAGATTCTAGAGCGAAACCATTCTACAGATTCTTATTATGGCGGATTCTAATTTAACTTTCCGAATATCAATAATTTGTGGCCTGTTCAGTTAATAGAAAACTATCATGACAGATCAAGGGATGTTCCCATCTAACATATTACATTTAAAAGTAACCCAACATGTGAGAAATCTTCGAAATTTAATATTGCTCTGCCATGATAGCCAGCGCCGCGGTCGGCTTTCTTTAGGGGACTAGTAGTAGTTTTTACTGTCTTTTTAGGAGATTTTATAAGTGTAATTCTACTTTTATTTTTATTTTTGCCGACCGACCGACTCTTTTTTTGGGTAGCTTGGCTCGTAAAACAACAAATTAAATTGGCCTCGCCTAAGAATCTTTTTTTTTTCTCAGGTGAATGTTGGTTAGGGAATAACGAAACGAATTTTAAACGTGATGAAAAAACCGACCGATGCGTTGATAACAAATTTGATGTTTGTGATGTCGATCAAAAAACAAAATGTCGTGCTCAATTATGTGCTGGAAAGTGGAAAGCCAACAAAGTCTACGAATTGAAACAAGGTATAGACCCTTTTTTATGAGAACTATTTTATAAGAACAATGAGGCTCAAAATCTCCAAAGAATAATAACAATATAAAAGAGAACTGCAACGCTTGGAATTACTCAATTCATTTAAATTTTGTCTCTTTAAGGGTCGGTTTTCGGTCCGATCCGTGTATTCTCAACATTCTCCAACCGTAATACACCCCCGGAGGAGTACCCTGAACTATCAGATTATAACACAACTATTTTCCATGTTTCAGGACCACACAAGTGCGCAACATCACCATGTAAGAACGAAGGAAAATGTTTGACCATTGGTACAAACGATTATGTTTGCCAATGCAAGAAAGGTTTCGGTGGTGATCAATGCGAGAAAGGATCCCCTGCTGTCAACCCTACAGATGAAATAGAACTAAGCTAGAAAATTGCAACTTGTTGCTTTCCCAGCTGCCATCGTTTTTTATAAGATTCTCATTCCCGCATTATGATTCCACTACCACTCTTTTATCGGAAAAAGACCAGCGCTCCGGTAGTAGCGCACAATTTGTGTAGGAGAGCAGATTTTTCATGACACTGTAGTTATCCATGCATAATATGAAAGGATAATTACTGTGTCATAAAAAATCTACTCTCTCCTACACAGATTTTGCGCCCCCCCCCTTGTCTACGCTACTGCTCCGGGTAGTTGAAAATGAGCTTCGGAAAGTTAAGCAATTTCGTGAGTAAACACAAGATTTTTCGTACCTTTAGAAACAAATCCTTTCCTTCTCATACCGGTTATCCCGGGAAAAATAGCGGAAAGATTCCGGAAAAGTCAGGGAAATCTTATTGCAGGAATGAGAATCTTATGCAAAACGACGTTAGCACACAACGTCATAACAGCGTTCATATAACATTAGATGATGAACGTTGAAACAACGTTGTGTGCCAACTGGGTGGATAGAAGAATAAAAAAACCGAATTCACTCGATCAAAAGTATTGTACGTTCGGCTTAAAATTAGACAAAATTATTTTTTTCTTGTAAAATTTTAGTCAATAACTTCTTCGTATTGTTTTTAAGTTTTCTTTCCATCACAAAGTCAAAATAATTAAAGTTCCTCTCACTAAAGCACAACTTTAATCATGTCGACTATAGCACTGTATTTTCGCATGAACCGCTACTTATTTTGAAGAATAGTTATGAATATTTTATTTAGAGAATTTTTCATTTAAAGGACTAATAAATCTATATTGTAATGTAAAAGAAAGAGTAGATGTTTTTTTTTTTTTGGGGGGGGGGGTGTATTCAAAAGACAAAGTTTAGCTAGGTATCAGGCTACGTGGAGCAACTGTCCTGTGACAAAATTTGTTAATAACCTACCCTATTTTTTTACCGCTATAAGCCCTACTTACTCCCTCAATGGAACCAGAATTAGGGTTCGTGGTGGAAAAGTATGGACAAATATGGATTCAGTGTCAAGCATAAGCTTGATATAGTTTATTATGTTGATAAATTCTTAAATAAAGAATTCCCCTATTAAATAAGTAAATTAAATTACAACGGTTTGTTTTTCGTTTTTGGTTCGATTGTTTTCAGTTTTTCATCGCTTAGTGAGATGGCTCGGTGAGGTATTTTCCTTCGTACAAGCAAGCATTTTCTTTTTGGTTGAATTTCAAGTTTCCTGGGCAAGCAATACATCCGACAGTGACTCCCTTCCAGCAAGCAACGTATTGACGGTCATTGCTTGGGTCTTCAACGTTTCCACTGAAGTGTGGTCCGTAATGGGGGCATTTGTCTGGGCAAGAGAAAGTGGTGGCTGGGTGCCATTTCTGTGTGGTGACACAGTCGTCGTATTTGCTGTACAAACATTGGTTGCAAGTTTGACTGAATTCCAAAGAGAGAGGGAAGCAAGCTTGACAGTAAGCTAATCCGTTTGAGCATTGGACAAAGTAGTTAGGTCTGTATTGACCATAGAAGTAGTATTCGAAGTTTCCGTCAGCTTTCCCTTTGCAAAGGGAGTCTGGGCATGGAACAGCTGGTGGTGTGGTTCCAGTGATTGGTGGATTGGTGATGGCTGCAGCCGCTAAAAGTTAAATATGAATGTTTAGGATATTCACTTCTATGTGTGGGTTTGTAGTTGTAAAGTCTATTAAGTTCTGAAAAACCATCAATCTGGGTTGGCAACTTTATTCAATTTTGTTTGATTGTTGGACTGATTTTTGTGAGGTCAAGTTGAAGAAAATGAAAATAATTTCAAAAGGGCAATCGTTGTAAACATTCTAGTACTGCAATAAAACTTACCAGCGATAAGAGCGAAAGCAATGATACACTTCATCTTGTTGTTTTGAGATTGTCAAGTTCTTCAGATTTCAGAAATTGATGATTGAAGATGTCTCATGCTCCACCTTTTATAGTCAAACCCTTTCTCATTAAAATGCCATTGTATTTAGTGTTTGTAACACTGTCTATTGTTGTAAGTATTTTTTAAGGAATAGACTTAATATCTAATTAGCTTGTTATTATTTGTATACAGCAGACAGTCAGATTTGTTGCAACTTCCGTAGTTACAATTATTAATTGATATTGCTTTATAATTAAAGCTGGATTCATTCCATTTGAAGATTTCAACATTTTATTGTTCATTTGTGATGCGTTTAGATTTCCTTTTATTATGATTGTTATAATGAGTGGCTTTTGTCTTTTTTTAGAATTTTCCTAATTTTTTTTTGGGATTATGAGAAAAGGGAAATCACTTCTCTGTTTCGTAACAATTACTTCTATGTTTCGTAATAACATGTATCTCTGCATAAAGTGACAATCACAAATCAATGAAGAAGTGAACAAAAGTTCTCTGTAGTTCTTTGGCGGATTTCAGCCACAAAATGAAATTCATAAACTTAGTCCCTGAAAAAGAATGAATGGGAATGACATCCTCGTCCTCTTTTCTGACTTTATTTAATGGTTTTTCATTTTAATAAGAAAAGATAAGTATTTCAAAAGCAATGCAATCAATGTGACATCCCATTAATTTTTCATACAGGGAGGGGGTGGAATACCCCCTAGAAAATGGCAAAATTTGCATTAAAAACCTTGGAAAATTCCTTTTCATACCCTTAAAGTGAGGGTGGACGAACTATAATCAGTCTTTTAACACTCATGAAAAAAACACTTATTTAAACCCCCTGGAATTATACGTCCACCCCCTGAATATGGATATAAAATGGAATGGCCCAATGAAGTCACGACCTATACAAATATAAAAAGGGGTGAAAAAGTGACAGTGCCCCGGGGGGGGGGGCAGTCAGGCAAATTGACCGACGGGTATGTGCGGCGGTTAAGGGTATGTTTTTCAAAATATCAGAAATGGGCCTTTCCAGAAAACAACCGTATACCCCCTGTTGAGGAGATCCATCCCTCTGTGGTTAGAAATGCTGCAACCCCCTGGAATTCCAGGCAATTTCAGGTTTAAACCCCTCTGGAATTCGGAATTTTAATATGATTTAAAAAGCTACCCCCACGGAATTCCAGTTATTTTAGGCAGATTTTTGCATCTCCCTATAGAATTTCGCCACATATCAAACCTTACCCCCCTTGGAACGGAAATGGACCTCCTCAACAGGGGCTATACGGTTTTTTTCTGCAAAAGCCCAATGCACTGTAAGGGTGGACTTTTGATAAATGCACTGTAAGGGTGGAAATTTCAGCAAATCTGGGAGAAATTGCAAATATTTGCTCGAAAATGTTGATTTTTTTTGCTCTAAAAGAGTGTAAAATTTGAAAAAATGCACTGTAAGTGTATGAATTTCAACGATTTTTTTCTGCACTGTAAGGGTGCGATTCTAAAAGCCAATTTTTTCGCGGCACATACCGTAGTTGATAAACCCACTCCCCCCCCCCCCGGGGGATAGTGCAAGTTGAGGTTCTGCTTCAAAGTTCGAAAACTTTTCCAAGGACAAGTTTTGATGTACTTTTGTGATAAGGAATGAATAATGAGTAAGAATATATTCCCAACCGGAATGGTCTATTTCAAAACGTACTCTGAGAAAGAAAAGGACTGTTCCGATTTTAAATCCTTCAACAATCATTTCTGAGATTCATCTCGACTTCATTACACTTTGTTTAAATCTGATAATTACTTCAGATGATCTTCATGGATTAAGAGTTAAAGAGGAAGCGCTACTTTACTGCTGGATTTCTGTTGGATGTTCCTACACCTAACGCCTAGATGACAAGTCTAGAATATTTAGAATAGTCAAAAACATTGTGGAAGTCTTGTTTTTTTTTGTAAAGCAATATAATAAAAAGAAATATTTTCCAAAGGCCTAATAAAGAGATTTTAACAAAGGTGGCAAATGAGAACAGTCCCAAAACCGAAAAGTGGCCGTATGGTTTTCTGCCTTGATAACTGCAGTTTTCATTTTTAAAGCAGAATCTGATAGTAAAGATTACGAAAGATAATTATTAAATTTCTTATTGTGCACTTTTGCTTCACTTGTATTCTACATTATAAGCAGTTTGTTCTAATAACTCCAAATCGATTCAACCATATTCCGCTCAATATAATAATTAACTTGTGAGATACAAGCTCCGAATCGATTCAAACACGTTCTGCTGAATATAAAAATAATGGAGTAAGACCAATTGACCACCCTCCTCACCTTCTCAATAAACACTCCGATATCACATTTCTACTTGGACCTGCAACCCACTGGAAAATTTGATCAAGATTTCGTCCCAGTGATATCCCCAATTCGAAATTCATTGTTAAAAATTGCTCTCCAAAACCATCTAACTGGAAGTTTTGAGCTCGATGAGTGGTACCCGCAAAAAAGACATTGCAATGTTAAAAATTAATATTTAACGACGCTACACCATCAGAAGTTATTCGAGGAAAAGTAAATATAGCGCTTTCGATACATTTACACCCACTATCGAGTAGTGTTACCATTGGGGTACCACTATCGAAAAAACTGTATGACCGGGATTCAGAAACTTTGTTTATAAAGCTGAGTGGTAGAGACTGATCCAACAGACAAAAAGTGTCAACAATTTTGAGTTTCTAGTTCAACAATTAGATTTGAGTTTTGAGAGGCCTTTCTTGTAATTACTCTAATGGTGGTATGATTGCAATTTATTTTGCGTGATCCAGGTTTTTCTGGAGATTGAGTAAATGCTATTTTTCGCTATATTTGTGTGGTGAACAAATTGTCTTGATCTTGATCAGAGTACTGTAATTTGGCGAGTTTTTAAACTTACCCTTCAAAGAGGCCAATTTCTTAAATATGTATTAAATTCATTTAAAGTAGTAGAAAACTCTAAGATACAACGGAACCACATTTGGGGTTCGTGGGTGGAAAAGTATGGACAAATGTGGATTCAGTGTCAAGCGTAAGCTTGATATGGTGTATTGTACTGATAAATTCTTAAATAAAGAATTCCCCTATTAAATAAGTAAAATAAATTACAAAGTTTGTTTTTCGTTTTTGGTTTTGATTGTTTTCAGTTTTTCATCGTTTAGTGAGATGGCTCGGTGAGGTATTTTCCTTCGTACAAGCAAGCGTTTTCTTTTTGGTTGAATTTCAAGTTTCCTGGGCAAGCAATACATCCGACAGTGACTCCCTTCCAGCAAGCAACGTATTGACGGTCATTGCTTGGGTCTTCAACGTTTCCACTGAAGTGTGGTCCGTAATGGGGACATTTGTCTGGGCAAGAGAAAGTGGTGGCTGGGTGCCATTTTTGTGTGGTGACACAGTCGTCGTTTTTGCTGTACAAACATTGGTTGCAAGTTTGACTGAATTCCAAAGAGAGAGGGAAACAAGCTTGACAGTAAGCTAATCCGTTTGAGCATTGGACAAAGTAGTTACGTCTGTATTGTCCATAGAAGTAGTATTCGAAGTTTCCGTCAGCTTTTCCTTTGCAGAGGGAGTCTGGGCATGGGACAGCTGGTGGTGTGGTTCCAGTGATGGGTGGGTTGGTAATGGCTGCAGCAGCTAAAATTTGAATAAGAAAATAAAAGTTAAAAATACTTGACTACCATCGGTTTGTATTTTGGAAATTCTAAAAAGTTCTGAAAAAGCCGTCTATCGGTTTGGAAACTTCGTTTCCTTGTTAAGGGTGGTTTTTCATAAATCCAGCTTGGAAATAGGTCAGTTTTTAAAGTAATTTTTGAAAAAACAAGTGATTTTAAGTTAAGAAAATATTTTGGCACTGCAATGAAACTTACCAGCGATAAGAGCGAAAGCAATGATACACTTCATCTTGTTGTTTTGAGATTGTCAAGTTCTTCAGATTTCAGAAATTGATGATTGAAGATGTCTCGTGCCTCACCTTTTATAGTGAAACCCCTTCTCGTTAAAATGCCATTGTAATTAGTGTTTGTAACACTGTCTATTGTTCTAAGGAAGTTTTAAAGAAATGACTTAATATCTAATTAGCTTGTTATTATTTGTATACAGCAAACAATCAGATTTGTTGCAACCTGCTGGTCATCAGCAACTTCCGTAGTTACAATTATTAATTGATTTTGCTTTCTTGATTTACCTATAATTCTGAAAGAATGTTCAAAGCTGGGTTTATTGCTCTTTTGTGATGCATTGAGATTTGTGATTGTTATAATGATGTCTTTTTATAGAATTTTCCTCATTTATTTTTTCATAGTTATGAGGAAGACAGTCACTTCTCTGTTTCGTAATAACTACTGAAGTAAACTAGAGAAATGTTTTTGACACTCCTTTCTCACAGACCCGGTGGGATCGTTTTATCAGCCAGTGGGGGTAAAAATAAAGGACCAAAACTTGATGGGGATTGATAGTCCCATGTTTCTAATGGCTGGGGATCTGAATTCCATTGTTTTCTAGCCAAAAAATTCAGTGGGATGGAAAAAAGCACAATATCTTGCAGTAGATTTGCTCATCTGGTTATTTTCTACTGGGACAAAAATTAAAGTATAATTTCGCACTGAGGACGATATTTTTGCCAATTTTTCCAGTGGGAAGGGGTCACAGTTGGTCTGTGAGAAGGGGTTTTCCCCCGGGGGGGGGGGGGGGGGTACTAGGGTTGGCGAATGAGGGGTATGTGCGGACGGGACCTCCGAAAACCAACCCTTAGAGAGACTGATTTTTGCTGAAAAGGTGACCCTTAGAAAGACTTTTTGAATTTTTTTTTCGATTTTTGAAAATATTCATACCCTCAGAGAGACTTTATTACAGTTTTTTTTTCGATTTTTGAAAAAAGTCATACCCTTAGAGAGACGTTATTACAATTTTCTCTCTGGAAATCAAAAAATTTTCTAAAAATCCTGAATTTTCCGACCCTTGGAGAGACTAATTTAAAACTTTCTGATTTTCCCGAACCTTAGAGAGACTTTGAAAGGTAAAAAAACCGACCCTTACCGTCCGCACATACCCATCATCCATTTTTGCCTAAGTACCCCCCCCCCGGGGGTTTCTTGAGTAAAGTGACAACGAAGCGAAAAAAGTTCTCTAACTAAAGCCTGTATCAAAAAGGTGCGCAGTGCTTTTATTTTTCACCAATAATTTGTCGTATGATAGAAAGTTTCGTCGTTGGAAAAATATTTATGCAGATATTTTTCCACTAAATTATTTTTCAAAATTCGTTCAAAAAAGTGGGATAAAAAATGAAAAAGAAAAAAATGAACTTTTTGTAGAATAAAAATAAAAACACTGCACACCTTTTTGCTATAGACTTTGGTGTAGTTCTTTGATGGGTTTCAACCACAAGAAATGAAATTTATAAATCTGAAAAAAAGAATGATTTCCTCGTCTTTGATCTGGCTTTATATAATGATCTAGATTCAAAGTATTTTTTATCGTCATAACATGAGAAAGTATTTCAAAAGCAATGTATATTGAGTCAGGACCTATATGAATATCAAACGGGGTAAAATAAAATAACGTGGAAGTTGAGGTTCTGTTTCAAAGTTCAGAAATTTTCAAAAGGACAAGTTTTTGATGTACTTTTGTAATAAGGAATGAATTGTAAGAGTATATTCACAACCGGAATGGTCTATTTTCGAAACGTACTCTGAGAAAGAAAAAGACTGTTCCGATTTTATATACTTCAACAATCATATTGTATTGATCATTTTTGAAATTCATCTCGAGTGCATTACACTTTTTTTAAATCTGATAATTACTTCAGAAGATCTTCATGGATTAAGAGTAGAAAGGAAGCGCTTCTTTACTGCTGGATTTCTGGTATATCTTACCGCACCTAACACCAAGATGACAAGTCGAGACAGATTTAGAATAGCCAAAAACATTGTGGAACCCTAAGTTTCTTTGTAAAGCAATATATTCTTTAAAGTAAGTTTTCCAGGCCCGGTGAAACAACCGTAAAAATGGAGGGGCTAAAGGCTCAAAATGAGATAGAATTTTCCAGGAATCGCAGAAAAAGTCAAATTTGCTCAAAAGTGGGGAAGCTTCAGCATCCCCAGCCTCCCCGCTTTAGCCGGGCCTGTTTTCCAAAGACTTAATAAACAGATTCTAACAAAGGTGGAATGAGACCAGTCCCAAGAAAGCGAAAACTGGCCGTATGGTTTCTGATGTCTTGATAACTGCAGTTTTCATTTTTAAAGTAGAATCTTAGGGTAAAGATTATTAATAAATTATTTACTGTGCACTTTTGCTTCACTTGTATTCTACATTAACGATTTTGTGCTACAAACTCCGAATTGATTCAAACACGTTCTGATCAGTATAATAATAATGGAGTAAGACCAATTTGACCCCCATCCTCACCATATCATTAGACACCCACTGGACAATTTGATCAAGATTTGGTCCCAGTGAGAACAATAGCCAACAATTTTCAGCTCCATCTGAAAATTGACTTTGATACCATCCCCGATTCGAAATTCATTGTTAAAAATTGCTCTCCAAAACCATCGCCACCGGAATTTTTGAGCTTAGAACAACAGAATTTCCATACCCAATGGGATTTCAACATAAATTTTTTATCCAAAATGAGACATCTTCAATCATCAATTTCTAAAATCTGAAGAACTTGACAATCTCAAAACAACAAGATGAAGTGTATCATTGCTTTCGCTCTTATCGCTGGTAAGTTTTATTGCTTTACTACAATGTAAATCATTTTCAATCTCTTCAACTTCACCTCACCAAAATCAGTCCAACAATCAAACAAAATTGCTTGCCGAGATTTTTAAGAACTTTCTAGGATTTTAAGATAAAAACAGAAGATGATCAATAATTTTAAACATTCAATATTATTTCAATCTTTCAGCTGCTGCAGCCATCACCAACTCACCGATCACTGGGACCACACCACCAGCTGTCCCATGCCCAGACTCTCTCTGCAAAGGAAAAGCTGACGGAAACTTCGAATACTACTTCTATGGACAATACAGACGTAACTACTTTGTCCAATGCTCAAACGGATTAGCTTACTGTCAAGCTTGTTTCCCTCTCTCTTTGGAATTCAGTCAAACTTGCAACCAATGTTTGTACAGCAAAAACGACGACTGTGTCACCACACAAAAATGGCACCCAGCCACCACTTTCTCTTGCCCAGACAAATGCCCCCCATTACGGACCACACTTCAGTGGAAACATTGAAGACTCAAGCAATGATCGTCAATACGTTGCTTGCTGGAAGGGAGTCACTGTCGGATGTATTGCTTGCCCAGGAAACTTGAAATTCAACCAAAAAGAAAATGCTTGCTTATACGAAGGCAAATACCTCACCGAGCCATCCCACTAAACGATGAAAAACTGAAAACAATCGAACCAAAAACGAAAAACAAACTTTGTAATTTAATTTACTTATTTAATAGGGGAATTCCTTATTTAAGAATTTATCAGCACAATACACTATATCAAGCTTACGCTTGACACTGAATCTACATTTTCTTTTTGGTTGCAAATTTTATTATATTGAGCAGAATCGATTCAAACACGTTCTGCCCATTATAATAAAATTTGTGAGCTACAAGCTCCGGATCGATTCAAACACGTTCTGCTCAATATAATAAAATTTGTGAGCAAAAGCTTGAACCGATCAAACATTCTCTCAATAATAAAATTTGTGACTACAATCTGAATCAAACACGTTCTGCTCAATATAAATAAAATTTGTGAGTTACAAGCTCTGAATCGATTCAAACACGTTCTGCCCATTATAATAAAATTTGTGAGCTACAAGCTCCGAATCGATTCAAACACGTTCTGCTCAATATAATAAAATTTGTGAGCTACAAGCTCTGAATCGATTCAAACACGTTCTGCTCAATATAATAAAATTTGTGAGCTACAAGCTCTGAATCGATTCAAACACGTTCTGCTCAATATAATAAAATTTGTGAGCTACAAGCTCCGAATTGATTCAAACACGTTCTGCCCATTATAATAAAATTTGTGAGCTACAAGCTCCGAATCGATTCAAACACGTTCTGCTCAATATAATAAAATTTGTGAGCTACCAGCTCCGGATCGATTCAAACACGTTCTGCTCAATATAATAAAATTTTTGAGCTACAAAGCTCCGGATCGATTCAAACACGTTCTGCTCAATATAATAAAATTTGTGAGCTACAAGCTCTGAACCGATTCAAACACGTTCTGCTCAATATAATAAAATTCGTGAGCTACAAGCTCTGAATCGATTCAAACACGTTCTGCCCATTATAATAAAATTTGTGAGCTACAAGCTCCGAATCGATTCAAACACGTTCTGCTCAATATAATAAAATTTGTGAGCAACAAGCTCTGAATCGATACCCTGAGTATCAGAGGTTAAGTTTTCAAAGAAAATAGTAACCTCTGAAGACAAATAATAGAAATTTTATCGCGCATGTGTCAATCTAATCACTGTAGAAAAAATCAAAGATGAAGAGCAAATATTACCATATTAATGTCTAGCAGACTGTATCAGTATGCAGTTTACTATTTACGAATTCCCCAGAAACCTCCAAGTGTAGTTGAAATGAGTTTATTTCGAAAGAAATCTTTTACATGATCCCCAAATGTATAACAGTAATTACTAAACTTTTAATTATGGAAATCTCACTTTAATTGAATCGAAATAATAGACAGACTTTATGTTATGATTCTCTATCACTGACTCTTTTTACAAAGCATTGATGACTTTTTGTAAGTTGTGTTTTCAACGACGGGAATAAAAATATCGACTATGACGCTCATCCAAGATCTTGGATGGTCGTCATGGTTACTTTTGTCTTCGCTGATTGCGCGATGAATAGAATCTCGATTCGTCGGCACAGCGTAAATATATGATTTTGAGCTGTGCTTTTCACGGTACTGAATCGATTCAAACACGTTCTGCCCATTATAATAAAATTTGTGAGCTACAAGCTCTGGATCGATTCAAACACGTTCTGCTCAATATAATAAAATTTGTGAGCTACAAGCTCTGGATCGATTCAAACACGTTCTGCTCAATATAATAAAATTTGTGAGCTACAAGCTCAGAAATAAAAATTGCTCTCCAAAACCATCTAACTGGAAGTTTTGAGCTCGATGAGTGGTACCCGCAAAAGAGGGGTCAAGCTGGAGTTTTTACAAGGTTTTCGATGATTGGTTGATGGTTGAATCTTGAGACAAAGGATTTTATTGCTTTTTCTAAAGAACGCGTCATCTCTATTATTTCAAATGACCAATTAGTGAAGTATCTTATACAAACTCCAGCTCATCCCCAAAAGAGACATTGCAATGTTAAAAATTAATATTTAACGACGCTACACCATCAGAAGTTATTCGAGGAAAAGTAAATATAGCGCTTTCGATACATTTACACCTACTATCGAGTAGTGTTACCATAGGGGTACCACTATCGAAAAAACTGTATGACCGAGATTGAGAAACTTTGTCCAGTGTTTATAAAGCTGAGTAGTAGAGACTGATCCAACAGACAAAAAGTCAACAATTTTGAGTTTCTAGTTCACCAATTAGATTTTCTGGCAAATAGTTTTATGAGGCCTCTCCCTTAATTACTCTAATGGTGGTATGATTGCAATTTATTTTGCGTGATACAGGTTTTTCTGGACATTGAGTAAATGCTATTTTTCGCTATATATTTGTGTGATGAACAAATTGTCTTGATCTTGATGAGAGTACTGTAATTTGGCGAGTTTTTAAACTTCCCCTTCATAGAGGCCAATTTCTTAAATATATATTAAATTAGTTTAAAGTAGTAGGAAACTCTAAGATACAACGGAACCACATTTGGGGTTCGTGGGTGGAAAAGTATGGACAAATGTGGATTCAGTGTCAAGCGTAAGCTTGATATGGTGTATTGTACTGATAAATTCTTAAATAAAGAATTCCCCTATTAAATAAGTAAAATAAATTACAAAGTTTGTTTTTCGTTTTTGGTTTTGATTGTTTTCAGTTTTTCATCGTTTAGTGAGATGGCTCGGTGAGGTATTTGCCTTCGTACAAGCAAGCGTTTTCTTTTTGGTTGAATTTCAAGTTTCCTGGGCAAGCAATACATCCGACAGTGACTCCCTTCCAGCAAGCAACGTATTGACGGTCATTACTTGGGTCTTCAACGTTTCCACTGAAGTGTGGTCCGTAATGGGGGCATTTGTCTGGGCAAGAGAAAGTGGTGGCTGGATGCCATTTTTGTGTGGTGACACAGTCGTCGTATTTGTTGTGCAAACATTGGTTGCAAGTTTGACTGAATTCCAAGGAGAGAGGGAAACAAGCTTGACAGTAAGCCAATCCGTTGGAGCATTGGACAAAGTAGTTAGATCTGTATTGGCCATAGAAGTAGTATTCAAAGTTTCCGTCAGCTTTTCCTTTGCAGAGGGAGTCTGGGCATGGGACAGCTGGTGGTGTGGTTCCAGTGATGGGTGGGTTGGTGATGGCTGCAGCAGCTAAAAGTTTAAATAATATTGAATGTTTAGAATTATTGATCATCTTCTGTTTTTGTTTGAAAATTCTAGAAAGTTCTTAAAAATCTCGGCAAGCAACTTTGTTTGATTGTTAGACTGCTTTTCGTGAAGTCAAGTTGAAGAAATTGAAAATGATTTCAAAAGGACAATCGTTGTAAGCATTGTAGCATTGCAATAAAACTTACCAGCAATAAGAGCGAAAGCAATGATACACTTCATCTTGTTGTTTTGAGATTGTCAAGTTCTTCAGATTTCAGAAATTGATGATTGAAGATGTCTCATGCCCCACCTTTTATAAACCCTTTCTCATTAAAATGCCATTGTTATTAGTGTTTGTAACACTGTGTATTGTTTTAAAGAAGTTTTAAGGAAGTGACTTAATATCTACTTAGCTTGTTATTATTTGTATACAGCAGACAGTCAGATTTGTTTCAACTTCCGTAATATTACAATTATTAATTGATATTGATTTACAATTCTGAAAGAATGTTTTTAAAGTTGGATTCATTCCTTTTGAAGATTTCAACATTTTAAGGCCTGTTTCCATCGCTCGCGCGAGCGTGCACGCTAGGGCGAAATTTCCTAAAAAATAGCCTATTGACGTCACGAATTAAATTTTCTTGTACACAAAAAGTGTACGCTCTTGTACGCTTTTGTGCTCTTTTCTACGCTGAAAATTTTCAACTTTTTTGAGCGTACAGGAGCGCACATCTCAATTGATAATTTTTCAACCAATCAAGAAAGAGAAAAACTGCTGAGTAAACAAAAAAATGTAAACATACAGATTGTGTATGTTTTTGATGGAAATCAAACATTGATCGCGTGGAGTGTGCGGCCAAATCTATTTTAAGAATTTTGGCCTAGCGTGCACGCTCGCGCGATCGATGGAAACAGGCTTTTATTGTTCATTTGTGATGTGTTTAGATTTCCTTACTTTATGATTGTTATAATGAGTGGCTTTTGTCTTTTTTTAGAATTTTCCTCATTTTTTTTGGGATTATGAGAAAAGGGAAATCACTTCTCTTTTCGTAACAATTACTTCTATGTTTCGTAATAACAGATATCTCTGCATAAAGTGACAATCACAAATCAATGAAGAAGTGAACAGAAGATCTCTGTAGTTTTTTGGCTGATTTCAGCCACAAAATGAAATTCATAAACTTAGCCCCTGAAAAAGAATGAATGGGAATGACACCCTCGTCTACTTTTCTGACTTTATTTAATGGTTGTTCATCTTAATAAGAAAAGATAAGTATTTCAAAAGTAATGCAATGTGACATCCCATTAATTTTTCATACAGGGAGGGGGTGGAATACCCCCTAGAAAATGGCAAAATTTGCATAAAAACCTTTGAAAATCTATTTTTATACCTTAAAGTGACGGTGGACGAACGAACTATAATCAGTCTTTTAACCCTCATGAAAAAAACATTCATTTAGACCCCCTTGGAATTATACGTCCACCTCCTGCATATGGATTTAAAATGGAATGGCCCAATGATGTCAAAACGGGGTGAAAAAAATTATAGTGGAAATTGAAGTTCCGCTTCAAAGTTCGGAAACTATAATCAGTCTTTTAACCCTCATGAAAAAAACACTCATTTAGACCCCCTGGAATTATACGTCCACCTCCTGCATATGGATTTAAAATGGAATGGCCCAATGATGTCAAAACGGGGTGAAAAAAATTATAGTGGAAATTGAAGTTCCGCTTCAAAGTTCGGAAACTTTCCCAAGGACAAGTTTTTCATGTATTTTCGCTCTGAGAGAAGAAAATGAGTGATCCGATTTTATATCTTTCAACAATCATATTTTATTGATCATTTCTGAAATTCTCCTCGAGTGCATTTTAATTTGTTTAACCTTTCAAAGCCGCTAACCTTTTTGAAAAAGGCCAAAAAGTTCATCATTTTTTTCTGGAAATTTATTCTTTCAAAGGCAATTTCTCGACCAGGACAAATGATTCAGGTATCAACTTTGGTATCGTTGGAAAGCTCTTTCTCTCAGCTACAAAGAATAGCAGATTTTTTTTCTCTAATCTCAAGTGGTCAGGAGTTATGACCAAAAGACTGTGTATCGGTAAAATGACCTTTTCAAAACGTATATATAATACGTATTTCGACTCCTAAGGGTTAAATCTGATAATTACTTCAGATGATCTTCATGGATTAAGAGCAAAAAGGAAGCGCTTCTTTACTGCTGGATTTCTGGTGGATCTTACCACACCTAACATCTAGATGACAAGTCCAGACAGATTTAGAATAATCAAGAAATCGCGGAATCTTAAGTTTTTGTAAAGCAATGTCATTTTGTTAGAGAATGTTTTCCAAGGCATAAAACTTATAAAATACTACAGAATATATTTCATCAGGGTCAAACGACTCAACTTTGTGTCTATTTCTTGTCTCCCAGTCACTAATGGCAGTTTCGGGCGAGGGCGCGAAATTGTGGTTAGTATCGGTAGACAAGAAGACCGCCCGCGACTCTCTCCAGTCCTCTCATGTATGTAGTTGTACCCAGACCCCTCGTGTTCTTCCTTCTTCAACCCACTCAGTATTCAGTCGTGTTTTCTTTCCCACCTTCCCACCCTTACTGAATTGCGCCCACACGGGTCTCTCCTATCATGTCGCGGTTGGTCACTTGATTGTGACGTCTAGATTCTCTAGGGCCTCTAATGTTCACGCCGCCCATCTTGCCTTTTGTACAGAGCCTCTAGTATACGCCCTCTGTTTTAAGGCTATGCCGCCTATGATATACGCCCTCTGAATTAAGGGTATACTACGCCATCCACTTAGTTCCTCTAGGAGTGACCACAATATATCCGCCACACTTGTACATAAAACTCATAAAATACTACAGAATATATTTCATCAGGGTCAAACGACTCAACTTTGTGTCTATTTCTTGTCTCCCAGTCACTAATGTCATATTCTGGCAAATAGTTTGAGGGTCCTATCCCGTAATTGCTTTGATGGTATGGTGATTGCAATTTTTTTAACATGATCCATATTTTTGTGGGGATTGAGTGAATCCGTGATTTTGACCATTTTTCCCTATATTTGTGGGACGAACAAATTTTCTTGATCTTAATGAGAGTACTGTAATTCGGCGAGTTTTTGAACTTTGAACCCACCAAAGTGGTAATTTTCTTAAATTATTCTAAAGTAGTAGAAAACTCGAAGATGCAACGGATAACCAGATTGAGGTTGGTGGTAGAAAAGTATGGACAAATATGGATTCAGTGTCAAGCATTAGCTTGATATAGTGTATTGTGTTGATAAATTCTTAAATAAAGAATTCCCCTATTTAAATAAGTAAATTAAATTACAACGGTTTGTTTTTCGTTTTTGGTTCGATTGTTTTCAGTTTTTCATCGTTTAGTGGGATGGCTCGGTGAGGTATTTGCCTTCGTACAAGCAAGCATTTTCTTTTTGGTTGAATTTCAAGTTTCCTGGGCAAGCAATACATCCGACAGTGACTCCCTTCCAGCAAGCAACGTATTGACGGTCATTAGCTGGGTCTTCAACGTTTCCACTGAAGTGTGGTCCGTAATGGGGGCATTTGTCTGGGCAAGAGAAAGTGGTGGCTGGGTGCCATTTTTGTGTGGTGACACAGTCGTCGTTTTTGCTGTACAAACATTGGTTGCAAGTTTGACTGAATTCCAAGGAGAGAGGGAAGCAAGCTTGACAGTAAGCTAATCCGTTTGAGCATTGGACAAAATAGTTACGTCTGTATTGTCCATAGAAGTAGTATTCGAAGTTTCCGTCAGCTTTTCCTTTGCAGAGGGAGTCTGGGCATGGGACAGCTGGTGGTGTGGTTCCAGTAATGGGTGGGTTGGTGATGGCTGCAGCAGCTAAAAGATCGAATAAGAAAATAAAAGTTAAAAAACATTGACTACCATCGGTTTGTATTTTGCAAATTCTAAAAATTCCTGAAAAAAGCCGTCTGGAAACTTTGCTTCCTTGTTAAAGGGTAGTTTTTCATAGATCTAGATTGGAAATAGGTCAGCTTTAAAAAATCTTTTTGAAAAAAACAGTGATATTAAGTTAATATTCTGGCACTGCAATAAAACTCACCAGCGATAAGAGCGAAAGCAATGATACACTTCATCTTGTTGTTTTGAGATTGTCAAGTTCTTCAGATTTCAGAAATTGATGATTGAACATGTCTCGCGCCCCACCTTTTATAGTCAGACCCCTGCTCATTAAAATGCCATTGTAGTTAGTGTTTGTAACACTGTCTATTGTTCTAAAAGGAAGTGACTTTAAAGAAGCTAATTAGCCATTATATATTGATGTCGACAAACTAATGATTTGTATACAGCAAACAATTACATCCTTGCAAGCGCTGACACGGTAAGATTAATTACAATCGAAAAGATATTTCTGTGTCTATGACGAAAAGTAATTAACTGTATTATGAAAAAGAAATTGTTCTATATAATTATTTTGTTTTTCAAAATTTTTCAAAAACATTTCTTTCTTTCCGCAATGGATGACCTGTTTCGAAACAAAAATTATAATGAAATGCTATGTACCCTCGTACACGTATTTTCTATAAGAACAAACTTTATAAGAACATTTTAAGGCTTTCGGTGGTCAAAATGTTAAGACCAAGCTAAGAACATTTTAAGGCTTTATGAGCTCTAAAACACTCATTTTCTTAGGAAATATACTCACAAAATGGTAAAATTAGGAATATTTCAAGCTTAAATCTCAAAAAATCCGAAGGCTTCTAAAATTCTGGATGTTCTTATTAAAAATACAAACTTGTATTTCTAAACACAAATACCATTGCGTAAAATGGAAAATGGAATAGTTTTTTCGTTTTTGGTGTGGCTCCTATTGAATGATTTTATGAGAATGGAGAATAAAAAGAACTACTGACACGTTGAGTATGTTAATTACACGTTTTGTATAAGAGCATCCAAAGTTTTTGAGTTATAAGCCTAAAAATGTTCTAATAATGTTCTTATTTTCATCATTTTGTCAGTATTAGTCAAATATAATCATTTTTCTAAATGTACAAGGAGGTTGGCCAAAATATAGATGGAGGCATATCAAACTCTTACAAACTTACAGGCAAATTTTCAGCAAAATCGGACTAGCAGTTATACTGAAAGTGAGCTAAATAAATGAAGGACCGGTTTGTAAAATACCAACCACACAAGTAACCGAACTGAGATTACGTGCATCGTCTTAGATGGTCAATATCTACCACTGGTAAAATTTCTAAAGCTTCAGCGGTTTCTGAGTTATGACAGAGGATCGACGTGTATTTTAAGCAAGTAAGTCTGCGACCGCAGTCGGAGGCGACCCGAACGCTTTTCTTTCGATAGCTATCCACCCGAAGGTAGGGGAGGGCGCCACTCTTTCTCCCTGGATTGCTCCACTTACCCTTGATCCGTGTCTTAATTGCTGAGCACCAAGCAGAGAGGGATCAAGTACCATTTTGTAAATCTTTGGTATGACCCAGCTGGGGGTTGAACCCACAACCTTGCGCACTGTAGCTGGTAGCGTGTATTTTAAGCAAGCCTTCAGAAACAGACCAATCACATTAAACGAGCCAGTCAGTCAATACATGATTTTAGTCAAAATTATATTCTTGTTTGTATCACATACTAACCAGAGAGAGGGAGCTGAAGTAAACATTTTCAAATCACATCCCATTATCAAAATATACCAAAATAATTCAAGGTTGCAGCACTTTTCAAGCTTGATATTTAAAGAGGTTTCATGATGCTTCAGATGAGATGGAGTTTTTACAAGATACCTAATTGGTCATTTGAAGTAATAAAAATGACGCGTTCTTTAGAAAAAGTAACAAAATTGTTTTATTACTTGTTAACGACCAACCAAATCAAATAAGAACTTGTAGAAACTCCATCTCGTCCCAGCCCAGCTGACACACAACGTTGTTTCAACGTTCAAATAACGTTATATGGACGTTGTGAATGTCACATGGACGTTGTTTTGACGTTGTGTGCCGTCTGGGAGATGCTTCCCCTACTTAGAAAAATAGGAAAATGCTTGATGAAAACGACTATTTTAAAGTTTTACGAACCTGAAATTGTGTTCGAATTCCCTCGGGTACCGCCATCTTTTATATCTCCCCATCAGCGGATGTAGTAAGCTACTGGCTTCGTCAAGCTGAAAAAGATCAAGATTAACAAATTGTTATGTCCAGAAAGCTTTATCAAAGAGCATGTGAAAACATGAGAAACATGGGAAAACATGAGAAAAAAACATGGGCTTTTCTTGCTCGAGAAAGGTTGAAGATACCTCTCTAGCCTATCCGACTTTAAACTCAATGGCCCTATCCTACCCTGAGTATCAGAGGTTAAGTTTTCAAAGAATATTGACCTGTGCTTTTCACGGTAGCCCTATCCCCTATCCCGATGGAGCTTTTTCACATATATTGCATCGAAAAAAAAGGACTCGACGTTTGGTAGTAAGTATGGAAATACACGGTTCTTTATTAGAACGTCTAAAAATTTTTAGCCTTAGGATGTTCTTAGCTGTTTGAGGGCCCCTTTGAGCTTCAAGCCTAAAAGTTTTAGACCCTATTACATCAATATACATATTTCCTGTGAGAGAACTCTGAAATTAAAGACACCCCTGTCTCACAGTCCCGGTGAATGTTTTTCCACAGTGGGGATAAAAATTACTGTCAAATTCCAAATGGAGCTTAAAACTTTTGTTCCTAAATCGAAAAATCCAGTGGGGATGGTTTTAGAGCGTAATATTTTACATTGAGTATCGAAAGGGTCAAAGTCAATTTCCCAGTGGGGCTGAAATTGTAGGGTGTTTCTCCCTCCGGGGACGAAATTTCAACCAAAATTTCCAGTTGGTTGGGAAACTGACCGGGTCTGATAC
This sequence comes from Clytia hemisphaerica, assembly GCF_902728285.1. Lineage (NCBI taxonomy): Eukaryota > Metazoa > Cnidaria > Hydrozoa > Leptothecata > Clytiidae > Clytia > Clytia hemisphaerica. Next base: position 318,405 of record NW_027104580.1, read on the forward strand.
TCAGGGTAGTGTTTTTTTATGATACAGAAAGAAGGCGCGCCTCTATGCTGATAAAGCAGAATAAACAAAAGAATGTCCTTTAAATGCCAAAACGACAATTTGGGATTCCTTGAATTTTTTTTACTAATAAAAGTTTTCATTAGGTATATAGTTTATCCCACCCCAGATGCATGTCCCTTTATTATATTGCCTACAGGTTATCTAGGTTTTAAAACTATTTTGTAGAATAATTAGGGAATAAATACACATACTTAACGTTAACGTTTTTTATTGTAAAATGGTGTTTTCCATTTCATCAATATTCCTAATTTTTTGGGGGGGAAATTATCCTGAAATATTCTTACAGTATTCTTAGGCTAGAATCTAAACCCAAAAGCATGCAATACAAACCTCAAGCTAAAATTTTGCATTTTTGTGAAACATATTTCAGCAGGACCCTGACGACGCACCGGACTGTCAGGTGTATTTGTCCGGTGGCAAAAAGTATCCTTTCGCTACACCGGACGCAATAAGTCCGGTGTCAGTCCGGTGTTGCATACAGAGAATTTTGGACGCCGGACATTTATGAAACAAAAAATTAAGAAACACCGGACGCACTGGACTTGTCATGTCCGGTGTTTTGATTGTCCGGTGGGAAAAAATATCCTTCTCCGACACCGGACATCCGACTCCCTTAAGTCCGGTGTAGAAATTCTCATTTTACACCGGACTTTCGCGTGTCCGGTGTTCGTTAAGTCCGGTGCGTCGGCAGGGTCCTATTTCAGCCTAGCTGGGAAATAATTGATAATTTACAGTTAAAAATTGGCATTCTTAGATTCAGTTGCCAAAGTACATGTATTTCCTATTCTTAGTATATTCTTAATTTTTTGGTCAATTTCATCCGAAATATTCTTATAAAGTATATTCTTATAAAAGAAGAAGCGTGTATATTAGAAGTTTTCTTTTTAAAATAAATATTTAGAAAAAATTGGAAAACATCATCTTCATTATGGATTCTAAATCTTTCTAGACTTTAGGCGTTAGGTGTGGTAAGATCAACCAGAAATCCAGCAGTAAAGAAAACCGCTTCTTTTCTTCTCTTAATCCATGAAGATCATCTGAAGTAATTATCAGATTTAAAAAAAGTGTAATGGGGCTCCCCCAGGGGCTGGCGTGACACGTGAATGATCCTTTTTTCGGACGTGAATACGTGAATTGGACTTTTTTAGCGCGTGAATACGTGAATTGAGATATCAGCGTGAACGTGAAAATAAGATTTTTCCTCCGTGAATTCGTGAATCGAGATTTTTAACGTGAACGTGAAAAGCAAATCATTGTCTAAAACACAAGGAAACTCTAAAAATGTAAGACCTAAATCTGTAAAGTTTTCTTGCTCGCTTCGCTCGCATAGTTTTTCATTAACTTATTGTCATATTAACTTGGTAACATTGTCATGGTAAAGTCATTCAAAATAATCAAAACTTTATAATATTAAAATCAATGTATAGCAATGTGCCATCTCGGTTATTACCATAATGGCTTTATGGCAACTCCTGAACTTTGGCACATGATGTACGGATGTACGGTAATATTAAAATCATCAAAGATATCTAAACAAATATTTTCGTTATTTTTCTGAGGGCGTATTTTTCATCTTTAATGGCAATTTTTGTGATGCAAATACTGCATCCAACGAAAGCGTTTTTAGCCAAAACAAAAAAGTCCATGCTCCCCACACTTTTTCGTAGACCATGTCATACGTTTTAAAGGGTTACTATCTTAAGCTGGTTTGAGACCAAATCAAACCACAAAAACTATTATTCTCCCCAATTAGATATCGTTTTAAGGTGTTTTGAGTGTCTAAAAAGTGAAAAATTTTCTTTGTCGACCAACCATTTTTCTAAAATTTTGGCCCCCTCACTCAAAATGGCTCGCCGGGGGCCATGATTCTCATAGATAATGATGTACGTGATGCGTTTTCAAGCAATCTAGGCATTCTAAATTTTAAAAGTTTTCTCTTGGGCGAAACTCTTGGAACACCGCACCAGGGACGGCAGGTACGTTGCTTGCTGTACCAGATATTTGCCAAGAAATGGTCAGTGCTAAATAAAATCAAAGATTTTCAAAAGAATTGTGCGACAAAGCAAGGCATAGTTGGCTAACAATAACGTAAAGGCCCGTTTGTCAGTCATAAAAGAGCGAAAATTGTCGAAAAATTTCGTGCTCGCTTCGCTCGCGTTATTGTTTTCAATACATTTCCTTCCATGAGATAGGGTTCGATTTGGAATTGCATTGGCATTTGAGTCCTCTGACTGTACTAACGCTCCACCTTTTTGAAGCTTGTCTTGAAATCTACGGCTTCTCAAACCATGATTGGCCCATCCTCGATTTAAAATTAAAAAAGATTTCCTACGGTTCTGCGAGGTAGAAAATCCCACACCAAAAGCCCACCATACGCCAGAGGGGTAGTTCTTTGTAACTTTGGAGCGGCAGACCTAAAACATTGCTTTACTGAAGCTCGAATAGCTATAAAAGATGCCTTAAAAGGTCGACGCTATCGAGAATAAGGTTACAAAACTGTAGAAAACTTCATATTGGCGAAAATGTTTGGTCAAATTACTTAAAAAACCACAAAAAGGTCATATTTAGCCCAATAAGGTCACAATCGTTTTAACCAAAGATATAAAAGCAAAAATAATTGGCGTGAACGTGAAAAGCGTTTTTTTTGCGCGTGAATACGTGAATCGGCAAAATTTTGTGCGTGAATACGTGAATTGAGGGTCGACTGGGGGGACCTCTGTAATGCACTCGAGATGGAATTCAAAGATTTAAATCGTTCTTTGAAAAATTGTAAAACGTCTTTGAGCGGAGTTTTTTATGAATTGGTACCCAAGAAGAAGCCATTGCAATGTTAAAATTTAACTAACGGCCTTACATCATCAAAAGTATTCGAGGAAAAAAAGATCTAGCGCTATCAATGCATTTGAGTAGTGCTATCATTAGGGTACCACTTTCAAAAAAAACTCCGATCAAAGGTTTTGCTTGGCCAGGATTGAGAAACTTGGTCCAGGGTGTATAAAGGTCAGTGACCCCACAGCGCGATTTGTTATCACTAAGTTGATATTTATTACGTGTTTTGCTTTCACCAGAGAATTTAGTTTTAGCACCAATGTACACAGAATGTACACAGAATGTATCGAGAAAAAGTCGTATCCGTCTTGTACTTTATGAACTTTCTACTATGGCTTTCAGATATCTCGTTTAGAAATAGAAATAGTTTTTGATTTTTTGATTTTTAACTTGATATTTGGGGATTTTTCTGTACAATTATTTGTACAATATAGGGGTTGGGTTAAAAAAAAAACAATCCTTCCATACATCTTCAGTAAAATTTAGTAACAGAAGCTGCTTTTGGTTCATTTTTGAAATTTATTTTCTAAACGTTTCGGCCTCAAGAGTACCATCATCAGTAAAAAAAAAACTTACTTTCATTACAACAAACATTTTTTACTGATGATGGTACTCTGTTGAGGCCGAAACGTTTAGAAAATAAATTTCAAAAATGAACCAAAAGGGATTGGATTGTATACCAAGGATGAATCTTTTATTTGGATTATTCAGAAATAGTCCATGCCCCCTCCCCTTGAGGATATCGAAAATTCAGGGATGTCCAATGCTATCTGGATATCCAGGGAGTAGGATCATATAAGAGGAATAATATATCCAGAGGGTACAGGAAAAAATGCCTGGATATCGTCAACCCTTCTATCAACTTGAAGATCAAGGGGTGATTTCTTTTCAGGTCAGATATTCGGCTGTGGAATTCGGAAAATGGATATCCTCGATAGGGAGGGATGCGGAACATTTCTAAACAAGTCCATTCCAACGTCGATAAAATCTAGCAAAGATTCGATTCAATGAATGGAATGAACGTTCGTGTATTCTCAACAAACATGGCCAGCTAGAAACCGAAAAAAAGAAGGCACATTCATTTGAGGTATATTGTAAAGAGAGAATAGAAAGAAAATCACCATGAAAATTGATAGAAAATTTTTCAATCAATTTTCCGCTTGGAACCCTTATTCTTTCAGGATTAAAAAAAATTACGCAAGCAATATCAATTGTCGTTAAAAGGTTGGGAGGAATCAGACAGTTTGCTGTATATGTACAAATCATTACAGTATAGCATAATATGGTATTTAGTTTATCGTGGCTCGCAATCAATATATAATGGCTAATTAGCCTCTTCAAAGCTACTTCCTATTAGAAGAATGGACAGTGTTACAAACACTAATTACAATGGCATTTTAATGAGCAGGGGTTTGACTATAAAAGGTGGGGCATGAAACATCTTCAATCATCAATTTCTGAAATCTGAAGAACTTGACAATCTCAAAACAACAAGATGAAGTGTATCATTGCTTTCGCTCTTATCGCTGGTAAGTTTTATTGCAATGCTTCAATGTTTACAACGATTGTCATTTTGAAATCATTTTCAATTTCTTCAACTTCACCTCACGAAAATCAGTCCAACAATCAAACAAAGTTGCTTGCCGAGATTTTTTAAGACCTTTATAGAACTTTCAAATAAAAACAGAAGATGATCTATATTTTTAAACATTCATTTTATTTCAATCTTTTAGCTGCTGCAGCCATCACCAACCCACCCATTACTGGAACTACACCACCAGCTGTCCCATGCCCAGACTCCCTCTGCAAAGGAAAAGCTGACGGAAACTTCGAATACTACTTCTATGGCCAATACAGACGTAACTACTTTGTCCAATGCTCAAACGGATTAGCTTACTGTCAAGCTTGCTTCCCTCTCTCTTTGGAATTCAGTCAAACTTGCAACCAATGTTTGTACAACAAAAACGATGACTGTGTCACCACACAAAAATGGCACCCAGCCACCACTTTCTCTTGCCCAGACAAATGCCCCCATTACGGACCACACTTCAGTGGAAACGTTGAAGACCCAAGCAATGACCGTCAATACGTTGCTTGCTGGAAGGGAGTCACTGTCGGATGTATTGCTTGCCCAGGAAACTTGAAATTCAACCAAAAAGAAAATGCTTGCTTGTACGAAGGCAAATACCTCACCGAGCCATCTCATTAAACGATGAAAAACTGAAAACAATCGAACCAAAAACGAAAAACAAACTTTGTAATTTAATTTACTTATTTCATAGGGGAATCCTTTATTTAAGAATTTATTAATACAATACACTATATCAAGCTTACGCTTGACACTGAATCCATATTTGTCCATACTTTTCCACCACAAACTCCAAATCTGGCTTCTGTTGTATCTCAGAGTTTTCTATTCCTTTAAATGAATTTATACATATATAAGAAATTGGCCTCTATGACGGGAAAGTTTAAAAGCTCGCCAAATTACAGTACTCATCAAAATCAAGACAATTCGTTCATCACATAAATATAGCGAAAAATCACACATTTACTCAATCTCCAGAAAACCTGGATCACGCAAAATAAATTGCAATCACACCACCTTTAGAGTAATTACAAGAGAGGCCTCATAAAACTATTTGCCAGAAAATCTCATTGGTGAACTAGAAACTCAAAATTGTTGACTTTTCGTCTTTTGGATTTGTCTCTACTACTCAGCTTTATAAACACTGGACAAAGTTTCTCAATATCGGTCAACCAAAATATTTGATCACAGTTATTTTGATAGTGGTACACTAATGGTAACACTACTCGGTAGCGGTGTACATGTATCGAAAGCGCTAGCTCTACTTTTCCCGAAATACTTTTGATGATGTACCGTCTCGTTAAACATTAATATTAAACATTGCAATGTCTTGAGGGAACTACTCATTGAGTTTGAGGCATCAAAGGGACTAGAGGTGAATCTTCAACCTTTCTCAGGCAATAAAAAGTGAAGCCTTAAGGTTTGCAACGTAATTAGAATGACGGGTTAAATCTAGCACTTTCTTTGTTTTGAAGCAGCATATTTTTCGATGATGCTTCATTTCCCATCCAGGAGATGGGATTCACAAAGCGCTTTTTCAAAGGAAGTAATAACAGAAGGCTTGTATGTACTTAAAGTCTATTCACGATAAGTGTGCACTCTTTAATTTTCTTTTACCTATAACTTTTAAAGGAATTCTTCAATCTTTTCTTCTTCGTTTTCATCTTCATTTTTAGAATTTTTTAAAAGATTTTTTGATTCCAAATTGTTCCACTCACTGCTATCTTTCCAATGATACCAAATTTCTAAAGATTGAAGAATTCCTTCAAAAGTTATAGGTAAAAGAAAAAAGAGTGCACACTTATCGTGAATAGACTTTAATAACCAATTATTTTGCCATGCTTGCGTTTATCTTTTTCAGTGTTGCTACCAGGTAAGGCAGCGGAGGTTGTTGCTTTGACCCCCCAATAATTTTTGTGAAAAGTGCTTTTTTCTTTTTTTATCAGATTGGTTTTTCATGTATTTTCCTCAAAAAAATTCGTTTTGAGTACATTTTTCCGGACATCTTAAACTTAATAACACCCCTGTCTCACAGCCCCGATGGAACTTTTTCTCCCAGTTTGGATAAAAAATTTCTATTGAAATCCAAATAGGGATATAAATTATGTTGTTCCAAACTCGAAAATTCCAGGGGGTATGGCTTTGGAGAGCAATTTTTAACAATGAATTTCAAATTGGGGATCTCACTGGGACGAAATCTTGATCAAATTTTGGATTGAAGTAGGGGCCAAACCAGAAATGTGACAAAGGAGTGTTTAATGAGAAGGTGAGGAGGGTGATCAATTGGTCTTACTCCAGTATTATTATATTCAGCAGAACTTGTTTGAATCGATTCGGAGCTTGTAGCTCACAACCTTTATTATATTGAGCAGAACGTGTTTGAATCGATTCGGAGCTTGTAGCTCACAACTTTTATTATCATATTGAGGAGAACGTGTTTGGATCGATTCTGAGCTTGAAGCTCACAAAGTTATCAATATTGAGCGGAATGCATTTGAATCAATTTGGAGTTTGTAGCACGAACTGCTTAATGTAGAATACAAGTGAAATGAAAGTGCACAGTAAGAAATTTAATAATTATCTTTACCCTACGATTCTGCTTTCAAAATAAAAACTGCAGTTATTTAGGAAATCCTTGATGGGACTGGTCTCATTAAATTGTGTTAAAATGTTTCATTAGCCCTTATGAAAACATTATCTTTACAAATGATATTGCTTTACAAAAAAACTAGGATTCCGCAACTCTTTGAATATTCTAAATCTGTCTAGACTTGTTATCTTGGTGTTAGGTGCGGTAAGATCCACCAGAAATCCAGCAATAAAGAATGCCGCTTCCTTCTACTCTTAATCCATGAAGATCATCTGAAGTAATTATCAGATTTTAAACAAAGTGTAATGAAGTCGAGATGAATTTCAGAAATGATCAATACGAGAGATACAATATGATTGTTGAAGGATATAAAATCGGAACCATCCTTTTCTCAGTCAGAGACGGTTTGAAATAGACATCCCAGTTGGGAATAGACTGTTACATTTTATTCTTTATTGCAAAAGTACATCAAAAACTTGTCTTTTGGAAATTTTCTGAACTTTGAAGCAGAGCCTCAACTTGCACTGTAATTTATTTTACCCTGTTTGATTATTCATATAGGCTCTGACTCCATATACATACCTTTTGAAATACTTTCTTAATGTTATGGCGATGAAAAATACTTGGAATTTAAATTATTATATAAAGCCAGATCAAAGAACGAGGATATCATTCTTTTCTCAGGCACTAGATTTATAAATTTCGTTTCTTGTGGTTGAAACCCAACAAAAGAAGGGGGCGTACGGGGTTTGCGATTTCAGAAATACCGAATAAATTTGCCAAAATTTCCGAAATTCCTTTAAAAAAATACTTGCAATTCTGATACCAATTTTTTGGGGCATTTTTCCTCGTTCTGACTGATTTTTCATCAAATTTGATTTTTCATGTATGAATTCCGAAAATAGGGGATAAAAACTTAATAATACCGAAATTTCGAAGCAAAAATTCATGGATTTCCAATACCAAAACAATTTCAAATATCCGCAATACGGAAGGAATTTTGTCTGATTTCCGAAATTCCGAAGAAAAAAGGGTCGATTTCCGCTATTCCGAAAAACCGTACGCCCTTCACAAAAGAACTATACCAAGTTTATGTCATAAAGGTGTGCAGTGTTTTTATTTTAATTTTACAAGAGGTTCATTTCTTTTACTTTCTTGGACGAATTTTAAAAAACAAATCAGAGGAAAAATATTCGCGTAAATATCTTTCCAACAACGATACAAAACTTTTTATCTTACGTACAACTAATTATTGGTCAAAAATAAAAGCACTGCGCACCTTCTTGAAACTGGCTTTAGTCAAAGAACCTTTTTCGCTTCTTCATTGATTTACGACTTTATTATCACTTTAAGCAGAGAGACGTGTTATTATGAAACATAGAAGAAGTAATTTCCCTTCTTTATAATCACATAAAAAGTTAAGAGGAAAATTCTATAAAAAGACAAAAGCTTTTCATTATGACAATCATAAAAAAGGAAATCTAAATACATCACAAAACATTAAAAAAAACAAAATGTTGATATCTTCAAATGGAATGAATCCAGCTTTAAAAACATTCTTTCAGAATTATAGGTAAATCACGAAAGCAATATCAATTAAAAATTGTAACTACGGAAGTTGCTGATGACCAGCAGGTTGCAACAAATCTGATTGTTTGTTGTATGCAAAAAATAACAAGCTAATTAGATATCAAGTCACTTCCTTAAAAATTCTTTAGAACAATAGACAGTGTTACAAACACTAATTACAATGGCATTTTAATAAGAAAGGGTTTGACTATAAAAGGTGGGACATGAGACATCTTCAATCATCAATTTCTGAAATCTGAAGAACTTGACAATCTCAAAACAACAAGATGAAGTGTATCATTGCTTTCGCTCTTATTGCTGGTAAGTTTTATTGCAATGCTATAATGTTTACAACGATTGTCATTTTGAAATTATTTTCAATTTCTTCAACTTGACTTCACGAAAAGCAGTCCAACAATCAAACAAAGTTGCTTGCCGAGATTTCTTGAGAACTTTCTAGAACTTTCAAATAAAATCAGAAGATGATCAATATTTCTAAACATTCATTTTCATTCAATCTTTTAGCTGCTGCAGCCATCACCAACCCACCCATCACTGGAACCACACCACCAGCTGTCCCATGCCCAGACTCCCTCTGCAAAGGAAAAGCTGACGGAAACTTCGAATACTACTTCTATGGCCAATACAGACGTAACTACTTTGTCCAATGCTCCAACGGATTAGCTTACTGTCAAGCTTGCTTTCCTCTTTCCTTGGAATTCAGTCAAACTTGCAACCAATGTTTGTACAGCAAAAACGACGACTGTGTCACCACACAAAAATGGCACCCAGCCACCACTTTCTCTTGCCCAGACAAATGCCCACATTACGGACCACACTTCAGTGGAAACGTTGAAGACCCAAGCAATGACCGTCAATACGTTGCTTGCTGGAAGGGAGTCACTGTCGGATGTATTGCTTGCCCAGGAAACTTGAAATTCAACCAAAAAGAAAATGCTTGCTTGTACGAAGGCAAATACCTCACCGAGCCATCTCATTAAACGATGAAAAACTGAAAACAATCAAACCAAAAACGAAAAACAAACTTTGTAATTTAATTTACTTATTTCATAGGGGAATCCTTTATTTAAGAATTTATCAATACAGTACACTATATCAAGCTTACGCTTGACACTGAATCCAAATTTGTCCATACTTTTCCACCACAAACCCTAAATCTGTTTTCATTGTATCTCTCAGAGTTTTCTACTACTTTATATGAATTTAACTTATATAAGAAATTGGCCTCTTTGACGGACAAGTTCAAAAACTCGCCAAATAACAGGACTCATTAAAATTCAAAAAAATTTGTTCATCGCACAAATATAGCGAAAAATCACACATTTACTAAATAACCACAAAAATCTGCATCACACTAAAACAATTTTAAAACAGAGTTATTTTGATAGTGGTACCCTAATGGTAACACTACACGATAGTGGTGTAAATGTATCGAAAGCGCTAGATCTACTTTTCCTCCAATACTTTTGATGATGTAGCGTCTCGTTACGAGATCAATAATTTGTACTTATTTTCCAAAAGCCGATTAAAATAAAATATTTTTACATGTTCCACAAAATACTTCATTTACAAAATTGATGTAACTCTGAAAAATATCATATTCAACAAACTTCGAAACCTCAAAAAATCCAAAACTTTACATAATTTCGAACACTTTGAGGGGTCCATCAATTTCATCCACTGATATTTTACAAATTACATAGCTGTTTTAGGATAACGATCGCAAATGTCCCGAAATATCACACCAACTTTATCCTACCGGGAGTAATCCTGGTTGGATACTGGATGATGTGATATTTTATAAAAGATACATAATTTCAAACATTTTGAGGGGCTATCAATTTCTTCCACTGATATTTTACAAATTACATAGCTGTTTTAGGATAACAATCGCAAATGTCCCGAAATATCACACCAACTTTATCCTACCGGGAGTAATCCTGGTTGGATACTGGATGATGTGATATTTTATAAAAGATACATAATTTCAAACATTTTGAGGGGCTATCAATTTCTTCCACTGATATTTTACAAATTACATAGCTGTTTTAGGATAACGACCGCAAATGTCCAGAAATATCACACCAACTTTATCCTACCCGGAGTAATCCTGGTTGGATACTGGATGATGTGATATTTTACAATAGGCGCAAGAAAATTTTCTTACAGGGATCGAGCATAAGAAAAACTGCATAAAAATATAAGGATAAAATTATGATTCATATTCCTTTCAAGTTTCAATTATTTTCCGTATTTGCACCTAAATTTTACAAAACCTTTTTAATTTTATCCCTCCTCTGAATGTCACTTCCTAGGGAGGGTACCCATTTTTCCATATTCACACATCCACAAGCAGCATTAGGATAACGATCGCAAATTTCCCGAAATATCACACCATTCTCTATCCCTTTGGGAGCAATCCTGAAGTGATGGTCCATGATGGGATATTTTATAAAACATTTAAAAATGTTAATTTTTAACATTGCAATGTCTTGTGGGTACCACTCATTGAGTTTGAAGCCCCAAAGGAACTGGAGATGAATCTTCAACCTTTCCCAAGCATGAAACATTGAAGCCTTAAGATTTGCGCTGCATTTAGAATGACAGATTGAATCTAGCTTTTTCTTTGTTTTCACGCAGCATATTTTTCAAAATCTGGCGATAATGTTTTACTTTCAATCTAGCATTTGTGTGAAAACCATGTGGGTCGCGCGTTTAGGACTATTCATTTCCCATCCAGGAGATGGGATTCACAAAGTGCTTTTTCAAAGGGAATAATAACAGAAGTCTTGTATCTACTTAATAACCAATTAGTTTGCCAAGTCTGGGTTTATCTTTTTCAGTGCTGTAGCTACCGGGTAAGGCAGCGGGGGTCGTTGCATTGGCCCCCAACAGTTTTTGTGAAAATTGTTTCTTTCTTTCTTATCAGATTGATTTTTCATGTATATTCCTCAAAAAAAATTCGTTTTGAGTTCATTTTTCTGGCCATCTTGAACTTAAAAACACCCCTGTCTCACAGACCCGATGGTTCTTTTTCTCCCCGTTCGGATAAAAAATTTCCATCAAGATCCAAGATAAAAATTCTGTTGTTCCAGGCTCAAAAATTCCAGTTACATGGTTTTGGAAAGCAATTTTTACAATGAATTTCGAATCGGGGATCTAACTGGAACGAAATCTTGATCAAATTTTGCGTTGGATTAGGGGCCCAACCATGAAATGTGATACAGGGGTGTAAATTGAGAAGGTGAGGATGGTGATCAATTGGTCTTACTCCAGTATTTTAGTATTCAGCAGAACGTGTTTGAATCGATTCGGAGCTTGTTGCTCACAAATCTATATATTAATAGCCGTAGTCTGTATGTGTGTTTGTTGGTTTGTTTTTTGTGTGTCACTTTCGTTTTCGCAAGCAATGTTTTGTTCTTTTAAAAGATGACTTTTGCTTCTTGCTCCACAAATGTGTTAAATCAGATTCGCGCCGTTTTATAAAGACTTTGTTTTGATTGATAGATTTGACTGTGTCTTTTTTTTTCTTTCTTTTCTTTTGTTTTATGTTTTCGAATGTAATTAACGACCTTATTTGATTTGAGACATTCGAATTCTTTTCAAAACAAAAGAAAATCTTTTAAACAGAATCTGTTAAAGAAAAGAACAAATATAAAATAAAACATAAGAATCACAAGACAAGTTTGTTAGAACAACAGCAACATTAAAAATACATTCAAAAGGCGGTAAAAACTAGAGTTCTTTCTTCGTAAAAAGGGACCTTTAAACATGTATGTCGATAATTATTTTGCTGTAAATCTAAGTCATTGTTGAATTTGAAAAATTATTGAAGTTATGACGAAGTTATTTTATAAAAAGCAACATAAAATTGCGCTATCACGCTTTTTTTCTGCGTGTCCTAGCTGCCTTCCGGGTGGGGGGGGGGACTATGGTTTCGAGCTGACTTTCGGCCCTGCCCCTCGGACCCTTAGCAGAATAATTGTGTGAATTTTAATTCACTTTTTGGGACTAATTTCACTAAATTTCTATCTTTCTGGAGGCAAAAAGTTCCTATTTTTCCGATTCTTAGTGGGACTGAAGTTTGATTTTCCGATTTTTCAAACTGCCATGTTTCAAAAAAGGCACCTTTAAGGCCGGCACATACCCATACCCTTCTCTTGCCTAAGTACCCCCCCCCCGGGCTGCCTTTTTTCGACGAATCTCGTGTCATGTCTATTATTTCACTCCGCTTATCTTGACATCAAAGTTTTCCTAAACATCAAGAACTACGGCAAATATAAAGCGAGCGAAGCGAGAAAAAAATTGCAGAGCCGTCTCGGACGTCGCTGGTCGCCGGTATGGTGTAATTTGGGAATGACGCCCTTTCTGCTTTCTGATCATTTTTGCCACAAAAATCTTTTTCAAAATATGGTTAAAAGATACGTCACCCGGGAGGGATAGAGTCAAACTTTGAAGAGAATTCTTCCCTTTAATTTTGATTTCATCGTGTTTAAGCCACCTTTCCAACATCCAAAGGACTTTAAATGCGTTCAGCAAACAGCTTAACCGGCGTGCGACGCCGGGTACCGGCTAGTTTTATTATATTGAGCAGAACGTGTTTGAATCGATTCGGAGCTTGTTGCTCACAAATTTTATTATATTGAGCAGAACGTGTTTGAATCGATTCGGAGCTTGTTGCTCACAAATTTTATTATATTGAGCAGAACGTGTTTGGATCGATTCGGAGCTTGTAGCTCACAAATTTTATTATATTGAGCAGACCGTGTTTGGATCGATTCAGAGCTTGTAGCTCACAAATTTTATTATATTGAGCAGAACGTGTTTGGATCGATTCAGAGCTTGTAGCTCACAACTTTTATTATATTGAGCAGAACGTGTTTGAATCGATTCGGAGCTTGTAGCTCACAAATTTTATTATATTGAGCAGAACGTGTTTGGATCGATTCAGAGCTTGTAGCTCACAAATTTTATTATATTGAGCAGAACGTGTTTGAATCGATTCGGAGCTTGAAGCTCACAAATTTTATTATATTGAGCAGAACGTGTTTGAATCGATTCAGAGCTTGTAGCTCACAACTTTTATTATATTGGGCAGAACGTGTTTGAATCGATTCAGAGCTTGTAGCTCACAAATTTTATTATATTGAGCAGAACGTGTTTGGATCGATTCAGAGCTTGTAGCTCACAAATTTTATTATATTCAGCAGAGAGTGTTTGAATCGATTCAGAGCTTGTAGCTCACAACTTTTATTATCATATTGAGGAGAACGTGTTTGGATCGATTCTGAGCTTGAAGCTCACAAATTTTATTATATTGAGCAGAACGTGTTTGGATCGATTCAGAGCTTGTAGCTCACAAATTTTATTATATTGAGCAGAACGTGTTTGGATCGATTCAGAGCTTGTAGCTCACAACTTTTATTATATTCAGCAGAGAGTGTTTGAATCGATTCAGAGCTTGTAGCTCACAACTTTTATTATCATATTGAGGAGAACGTGTTTGGATCGATTCTGAGCTTGAAGCTCACAAAGTTATCAATATTGAGCGGAATGCATTTGAATCAATTTGGAGTTTGTAGCACGAACTGCTTAATGTAGAATACAAGTGAAATGAAAGTGCACAGTAAGAAATTTAATTATAATCTTTACCCTACGATTCTGCTTTCAAAATAAAAACTGCAGTTATTTAGGAAATCCTTGATGGGACTGGTCTCATTAAATTTTGTTAAAATGTTTCATTAGCCCTTATGAAAACATTATCTTTACAAATGATATTGCTTTACAAAAAAACTAGGATTCCGCAACTCTTTGAATATTCTAAATCTGTCTAGACTTGTTATCTTGGTGTTAGGTGCGGTAAGATCCACCAGAAATCCAGCAGTAAAGAATGCCGCTTCCTTCTACTCTTAATCCATGAAGATCATCTGAAGTAATTATCAGATTTTAAACAAAGTGTAATGAAGTCGAGATGAATTTCAGAAATGATCAATACGAGAGATACAATATGATTGTTGACGGATATAAAATGGGAACAGTCATTTTCTCAGTCAGAGACGGTTTTGAAATAGACATCCCAGTTGGGAATAGACTGTTACATTTTATTCCTTATTGCAAAAATACATCAAAAGTTTATCCTTTTGAAAATTTCTGAACTTTGAAGCAGAACCTCAACTTGCACTGTAATTTATTTTACCCTGCTTCATATTCATATAGGCTCTGACTCCATATACATACCTTTTGAAATACTTTCTTAATGTTATGGCGATGAAAAATACTTGCAATTTAAATCATTATATAAAGCCAGATCAAAGAACGAGGATATCATTCTTTTTTCAGGGACTAGATTTATAAATTTCGTTTCTTGTGGTTGAAACCCAACAAAAGAAGGTTTGCGATTTCAGAAATACCGAATAATTTTGCCAAAATTTCCGAAATTCCGTAAAAAAAATACTTGCAATTCCGATACCAATTTTTTGGGGTATTTTTCCTCGTTCTGACCGATTTTTCATCAAAATTTGATATTTTGATGTATGAATTCCGAAAAAAGGGGATAAAAACTTAATAATACCGAAATTTCGAAGCAAAAATTCATGGATTTCCAATACCAAAACAATTTCAGATATCCGCAATACCGAAGGAATTTTGTCTGATTTCCGAAATTCCGAAGAAAAAAGGGTCGATTTCCGCTATTCCGAAAAACCGTACGCCCTTCACAAAAGAACTATACCAAAGTTTATGTCATATAGGTGTGCAGTGTTTTTATTTTAATTTTACAAGAGGTTAATTTCTTTTACTTTCTTGGACGAATTTTAAAAAACAAATCAGAGGAAAAATATTCGCGTAAATATCTTTCCAACAACGATACAAAACTTTTTATCTTACGTACAACTAATTATTGGTCAAAAATAAAAGCACTGCGCACCTTCTTGAAACTGGCTTTAGTCAAAGAACTTTTTTCGCTTCTTCATTGATTTACGACTTTATTATCACTTTAAGCAGAGAGACGTGTTATTATGAAACATAGAAGAAGTAATTTCCCTTCTTTATAATCACAAAAAAAGTTAAGAGGAAAATTCTATAAAAAGACAAAAGCTTTTCATTATGACAATCATAAAAAAGGAAATCTAAATACATCACAAAACATTAAAAACAACAAAATGATGATATCTTCAAATGGAATGAATCTAGCTTTAAAAACATTCTTTCAGAATTATAAATCACGAAAGCAATATCAATTTATAATTGTAACTACGGAAGTTGCTGATGACCAGCAGGTTGCAACAAATCTGATTGTTTGCTGCATACAAATAATAACAAGCTAATTAGATATTAAGACACGTCCTTCATTAAGTCACTTCCTTAAAAATTCTTTAGAACAATAGACAGTGTTACAAACACTAATTACAATGGCATTTTAATGAGATAGGGGTTCACTATAAAAAGTGGGGCATGAGATATCTTCAATCATCAATTTCTGAAATCTGAAGAACTTGACAATCTCAAAACAACAAGATGAAGTGTATCATTGCTTTCGCTCTTATTGCTGGTAAGTTTTATTGCAGTGCCAGAATGTTTACATACAACGATTGTCTGATTGAAATTATTTTCATTTTCTTCAACTTGACTTCACGAAAATCAGTCTAGCAATCAAATAAAGTTGCTTGCCGAGATTTCTTGAGAACTTTCTAGAATTTTCAAAACAGAAGATGATCAATATTTCTAAACATTCATTTTCATTCAATCTTTTAGCTGCTGCAGCCATCACCAACCCACCCATTACTGGAACCACACCACCAGCTGTCCCATGCCCAGACTCCCTCTGCAAAGGAAAAGCTGACGGAAACTTTGAATACTACTTCTATGGCCAATACAGACGTAACTACTTTGTCCAATGCTCAAATGGATTAGCTTACTGTCAAGCTTGCTTCCCTCTCTCCTTGGAATTCAGTCAAACTTGCAACCAATGTTTGTACAGCAAAAACGATGACTGTGTCACCACACAAAAATGGCACCCAGCCACCACTTTCTCTTGCCCAGACAAATGCCCCCATTACGGACCGCACTTCAGTGGAAACGTTGAAGACCCAAGCAATGACCGTCAATACGTTGCTTGCTGGAAGGGAGTCACTGTTGGATGTATTGCTTGCCCAGGAAACTTGAAATTCAACCAAAAAGAAAATGCTTGCTTGTACGAAGGCAAATACCTCACCGAGCCATCTCACTAAGCGATGAAAAACTCAAAACAAACGAACCAAAAACGAAAAACCAATTTTGTAATTTAATTTACTTATTTAATAGGGGAATTCTTTATTTAAGAATTTATCATCAAGCTTACGCTTGACACTGAATCCATATTTGTCCATACTTTTCCACAACGAACCCCAAATCTGGTTATATTCAAATTTTTATCTTAGAGAAAGAATTATTACCACTTTGAATTTGTATGTAATAGGGGGCGTAATAGTTTAAGAAGTTGTCCCCTTGGCGGACAAGCTCGGAAGTTTGCCAAATCTTCACACAATTATAGTGAAGAATAGTCAAAATCATGCATCATGCCTTGAATTTTCTCCCCTTACGCATTTGATAAAAATCACACCATTACACCAAAAAGATTAGGAATCACGCTATTACGCAAGAAAAAAATTATAATATACAACACCATCACGTAAATCTTGAGAGAGGCCTTAAAATTTACTTACCAGAGACTTTCATCGGTAAAGATAGAGTATCAGGCCTAAAAACATTCGAGTGTATTGTATTTGACGCTTTTCGTCTACTGGTTGCGCTTTTAAAATCGTTCCATAACCTCGTACTGAAAAAAAGTTCAAAAAATTCATGATATGAAAAAAAAAATTAGAATTTTGCCAGGACTCTGTTTACAAAGTGAAACCAATAATAGCGAGTTTATGTATTCGAGATAAATCGAAGGGGACGATATAAAACAAATTTCCCTTTGAATGACGACGGTAAAATAAAACACCAAAAAACCGTCGTCTGTTTAGGTGAGCATAGGTGATATTGGGCCGTACATCAACTATCGAATTTGTTTTAGGTCGACTTCAATCACTGTTGCCCTCGATATCCTCCGATTACATATAAACTAGCCAATATTCCATATAGTCGCTATATACCATACTATATACATCGATAGCCGTGATGGTAGTACTTTCACAAAGTGCTTTTTCCAAGGAATAACAACAGAACAATTATCATTATACTCGCGAATATTGAACGAAGTCTGTTTGAGTCTAATAGAAGTATACAGCTCATAAAACTGTAATCATTAACTGGGGATTCCACTTATAGAAATGAAAAAAAACTACTGATCTAATTCTCAGGAGCCATTGGGCCTGTTTTTAATTTTAAGCCTTGTTTCATTCCATATTTGTCAAAATCTGTTTATTAGACCTTCAAAAACATTCTCTTTCAAAAATCATATTGCTTTACAAAAAACTTAGGATTCCGCAATTTCCGCAATTTCTTTGATTATATTCTAAATCTGTCCTAGACTTGTCATCTAGGCGTTAGGTGTTGTAACATCCACCAGAAATCCAGCAGTAAAAAAAACCGCTTCCTTTCTGCTCTTAAACCATGAAGATCATCTGAAGTAATTATCAGATTTAAACAAAGTATGATGCACTCCAGAAAAAACTTCAGAGATGGATCTAGATCAGCAACATCAGAATATTTTCTAGCTTTTAGACGAATTCATACACGTTTTTTATAAGAACAAAGTATATAAGAGCATAAGGTTTTGATGGCTAAAATATTAAGAACAAGTTGAGAACATTTTTAAGGCCTTGCCAGGCTCTAAAACATCCGATATCTTAGGAAAATGAACAACAAAACTACCCCCAAAATAATGAAAATAAAAACATATGAAAAGAGAATGTTTAAACCTTTTTAATGAGTGGGGCTTTCATATTCCATTGCTCACAAGTCTACTCAATGAGGATCGCCAAATCTTTCACACCGACTTTCCCAGTACAGACAATATTTTTGCAATGGGGAAGAAATTTCAGGGTATTTTCTCACTGGGAAGATTTTTCAGTCAACTTTATTCCAGTAGCTTTGAGCTACTTGAGAGGGGCTGAAACACTCTTTGTTGCTATCCTCTGACGACGTTCCAGCCAACCGCAGGCAGTCACTTTCATCACTGGTTAGGCCATTCGAAACCCATTACAAGCTTAACCACTCGTTTTTAACACTCCTGTATGTCACAGACCCGCTGGGACCCCAACCCCACTGGAAGATTTGGCAAATATTTTGTCCCCAGTGGGAGAATACCCCGGAACTTCAGCCCCACTCGGAAATTGACTTTGATTTCATCCCCATTCGAAATTCCCTGCTCAAAATTGCCCTCCAAAACAATCCCCACTGGATCTTTCAACCTTGGAACAAGAGAATTTCCCCATAGGGATTTCAATAGGAATTTTTATCCCCACTAAGGAAAAAAGTTCAACCGGGGCTGTGAGACAGGGGTGTTTTTACCATGCCGACAGCGTTTGTAGCCTACCAGCCAAACGTGGGCAGACATTTTAGGTCTTCTTCTCCGCATAAGCTAGAGGGGTATTATCGGGAGTTCAAATTAAATCAATACTTCGAAAGCTTGGAAGAAAAAAGATGATTTTGAAAAGCCCCGACTTGAGAAGGCCATTAAGAAGAATGAAAAAATGATACAATATAAACGTATTTTTTATACAAACATTCAAAATTTTTTGAAGCCTTCGGATGTTTTTAACTTTTTTAGTTTTAAGACTAAAAATATTCTTAACGTCCTTATATTCCCCATTTATGAATATTGTTCTCAATTTCCCTAGGAAATCCGGGTGTTAAGAGTCCGCAAAGCCTTAAAAATGTTCTTAAGTTGTTCTTAACATTTTGGCCATCGAAACCTTATGTTCTTATATGGTTCGTTCTTATAAATAACGTGTACATATATCTCCATGGGAACAAAATTAAGAAATCTTGATTCATGAAACATGAAACACAGCCCCGCTTTGAATGGCTTTTTCAGTAATATTACAGTAATCACCTTTGAATTTCTTCGGTGATATTATAAATCACAAAAGCAATATCAATTAATTATAATGACTCCAATTAATGGTAACCAACAACTGACAACAGGTTGCAACAAATCTGATTGTTTGTTGTATACAAATCATTAGCAAACAAATTGATGGGTTAAAGAAAAAGACAGAAGCTTATTCATTATAACAATTATAACAAAGATGGAAATCTAAACGCATCATAATGCATCAATACACGACGTTGTTTCAACGTTTATCTAACGTTCACAACGTCCATATAACGTTAGATGAACGTTGAAACAACGTTGTGTGCCAGCTGGGTAATGCATGTCCCGAGACGAAAATATACTATATACCCCCACCATGTTCATGTATCTTTTAGGTCCCCAAGGCCCCGAGATGATAACCCCACCCCCCCCCCCACAAAATACTTGTACCCCTAGGTCCCCTAGGTGAGTAAACATTTCAGCTTGGAGGAATGCTTAGCATTATGCTTATTTTTTACTGAGTTTGAGCCTAAGTATACTTATAAACATTATGCTTACAAGAAAAAGAGTATATTCTTTCACAAACAAGAAAGGTATGAAAGCAATATCAATTAATAACTGTAATAGGAAGTTGCAAATCATCTGATTGCTTGTTGTGTACAAATAAATAACTTTATAACAATTAACAATTAGATATTAACTCACTTCCTTAAAAGTTCTTTAGAACAATAGACAGTGTTACAAACATTAATTACAATGGCATTTTAATAAGAAAGGGTTTCACTATAAAAGGTGGGGCATGAGATATCTTCAATCATCAATTTCTGAATTCTGAAGAACTTGACAATCACAAAACAACAAGATGAAGTGTATCATTGCTTTCGCTCTTATCGCTGGTAAGTTTCATTGCAATGCTACAATGTTTACAACGATTGTCTGTTTGAAATTATTTTCATTTTCTTCAACTTCACCTCACGAAAATCATTCTAGTAATCAAATAAAGTTGCTTGATCTAGTTACCGGCTTTTCAGAACTTTCTAGAATTTTCAAATAAAAACTAATTGCAATCAATATAATTTCTAAACATTCATTTTCATTCAATCTTTTAGTTGCTGCAGCCATCACCAATCCACCCATCACTGGAACCACACCACCAGCTGTTCCATGCCCAGACTCCCTCTGCAAAGGAAAAGCCGACGGAAACTTCGAATACTACTTCTATGGCCAATACAGACGTAACTACTTTGTCCAATGCTCCAACGGATTAGCTTACTGTCAAGCTTGCTTCCCTCTCTCCTTGGAATTCAGTCAAACTTGCAACCAATGTTTGTACAGCAAAAAGGACGACTGTGTCACCACACAAAAATGGCACCCAGCCACCACTTTCTCTTGCCCAGACAAATGCCCCCATTACGGACCACACTTCAGTGGAAACGTTGAAGACCCAAGCAATGACCGTCAATACGTTGCTTGCTGGAAGGGAGTCACTGTCGGATGTATTGCTTGCCCAGGAAACTTGAAATTCAACCAAAAAGAAAATGCTTGCTTGTACGAAGGCAAATACCTCACCGAGCCATCTCATTAAACGATGAAAAACTGAAAACAATCGAACCAAAAACGAAAAACAAACTTTGTAATTTAATTTACTTATTTATCTGAGGGGAATTCTTCCAGAATTTACCAAAATATTTAAAATGACCAAGTAAAAACAAAACTGTCTCCTTTTTCCCTTTTCATTCTTTCTGTTCAATACTATCTGTAATACACCCCTTCTCACATTCACACTTGGACACCCTCCCACTGGAAAAATTGGCAAAAATATCGTCCCCCAGCATGCAGTAGCTTTCGCAGGGATGTCGGAAAATCTGTGGAAGAGAGCAGATTTTTATGACAAAGTAATTATCTATTCATAACATTAAAAGATAATTACTTCGTAACAAAATTTTGCTCTCCTACACAAATTTTGCGACACCCCTGAGAACGCTACTGCCCAGTGAAAAATTATACTATAATTTTTGTCCCCGCTGAATAGAATCAGAAAAGCCAATCCCACAGCAAAATATTGTGCTTTTCTTTCAATCTCCAATTCAAATCCAGCCATAAAGGAGTGGTTTGCACCCCCTTGATATCTTCAAAAAAATGTCAAGCCCCCCCCTAACCAGTTGATATATTTTCGGCACCCCCTTTTAATATATAACCCCCTCCTAAAGACATGAATCTTTTTAGAGACCCCTCCTAAGGGTTGGAAAAAATGTTGACACACCCCTAGTAGATACTTTCTGACCATTCCCTAAAAACATTGGAATATTAATTCGAGTTATGGTCCGTTATTTTCATCCCCACAAGCTGAAAAATTCCAGTGTGAGAAAGGGGGTGTGGTAAATCTTATAAAAAAAGTTTACCATGGAATGAAACCTATGATTTTTAAGACTTATGGCTGTTCTTATTTTTTTGGCACTTTAAGCCTCAAATTGTTCTTATCCTGTTCTTATTTATAAGGTGAAATTGAAGTATTTGAGGATTTATACCCAATTTCCACCACTTTGACCCCTAAATTGCTTGAAATTGAATAATTCCAGGCTCAACATTGTTCTTATTTTTGGCGTGCTTTAGGAACTTTGAAATTGGTTAAACATAATTAATAAATATTAATTTTGCAGACGAATACCTTTTAAAAATTTCATAACAGGGGGTGTTTTTGGTTGGGTCATTCACAATAGAAAAAATATTCTAGGTTTTGAAATCTTAACAAAAATACTTCTGAAAACCAACTTTTGAGCTAGAATCCTGCGTAGGAGGAAAATCACGGTTCATTATATATTTCGTTAGCTTTTTTTCTATATAAAATGAGAAGAAATAGACTAGGGGGGTATAACATACTAATTTCAGTTCCAAGAAGGAAGAATGCTGTTTTTTTTACAAGGCTAGCCAAGTCAATCAAGGGCACTTTACCAAGATCAGTTTTTTGTTTTGTTTTCATGGCCTTCTTGACCAGGGGGTAGAATTATCTTACCATACCTTCATGAATAAAGTTGTAGGGACATTGAAGAACTGGGAGGCAATTTCATAAACATTCTGTTTTCAACCGCATAAAAATAACAATGACGGAACAAAACAATAAACAATGGTGAGCTTTCTCTTGATTTTATGTCTGCAACAAATATGGGCATCCAAGTACATCATATTCCAAGTTTTCTCTCTTTGCAAAGAGGACAATCAACTCCAAACGGAATTCACTTTGAAAAACCAGCAAATTTTGAATGATAGCCAAAAGTTCCATTCCAAAAATATAAACATTGAAATTGTTGATGTTTGTACCGAAAATGAAAGACTACTGCACTTTGTGACAGTTTTGCTTCTAGATTCCAAATACAGCTATGCAGAAACCATCTCAAAAAGTCAACAATCAATCATACTCAATATTGGTGTACATATACCATCATCCATGTTCAAGCTACTGCAAGAAATTTTGACTTTCACCGATATTTTCATCGTTCAATACAACAGTGTACCCGACGACTTCCGGTATCACCACAGATGGATTCTGCCTTTCAAAGCGTTTATGACAGAAACCAACCATAATGCAAACAAATATGGCTGGAATGACGTCATCATTTATCATTTACAACACGACTCAGATACGAATACTCAAATATTTGATATACTTTATCAAGACGGCATTAAAGAACTAAACTTGAATGACGATAGGTGTATAAGAGCTTCTAAAATTGCAACGATGGATTTTGACGAAATTCTTGAAACTCTTAAAAAGGTGCCTCTAGATCAGACTCAAATTGTACTGCTACTGGGATCATACAACGCTGTTAAAACGTTCATTGCAAGAGCTCAAGAGACATATTTTACATATTCTTCAATATTTTTTGTTGTTTTTGATTGGTCGACTAAAGACGAAAGTGGTCGCCTCCAAATTATAAACAGTATGGATTATAGGCGACAATTTTTTGTAAATAATCGAGACAGATTGCAAACTCGAAATGAAAATCCATATTTCCAAGAATTAGCAGCAGTTGAAATGCACTTACTGCATACAATTAATTTCGTTGAGAACCAACTTGCAATGCAGGCTGGATCCTTTAATAGAGAGCAGGCTAATTTCTATCTGGACATGAGTGACGAACACATAAGAATGAATGAAAAACCACTCAAAAACACCAACCTGACCAGATCTGAGTGTCTGATAGTCGAATGTCCACCCGGTTTATACCAAACATTTGGTATCAAAGATAATCAAACTACTAAATGGGATTTCGAAATAGGCTACATATGTAAACCATGTCCAACCAATACAATCAAACAAAACCCAGGAAACACACCTTGCAAACAATGCCCTGGTTTCTATATACCAAACAAGCAACAAACATCTTGCATGGATCCATTCATAGATGATCCTCTTAAATTCACCAAAGGAAGTGGATTACTATGTTTCTTACTGATCACCACTGGTACCTTAACATCCGCCATATTCCTGATAGTTTTCGTCAAAAACAAAGATACACCTATCGTCAAAATCTCTGACATCATTGCATCAGTTATTCACTTAGTCGTCAATCTATCGATATTCGTTGCCAACTTTTTCCTGTATTTCTATGGTGGTATGAATTCTTGGAAATGTATAATTCGACCTTTGGTTATTGCTATTCTATACAATCTAAATATCTCAATTATATTGATTAAATCACATAAGCTAGTCATGGCGTTCCAAGCTAAGATCAGAGTTCAAGGTAACGAGGTGTTGAAAGTCAAACTAAAACAAGTTTTGATAATATTGGTAAATGTAATAATAGCTTTATCTCTATACGCAGTCATCTCTTACTCAGAATTACCTGCCGTTGAGCTTATCCTTGACTTCACTACCTACAAGCGCTCGGAGATCTGCACTGGCGGACAGCAAAACAACATTCTGATTGCGTTTATGATCCTAATACAAATGGTGAGTATTTGGGAAGCATACAGATGTCGAAAACTACCAGCCTATCTGAGCGAAGTCATGATTATTCTTTACCTATCCTTCATCACGACCATGTTTTTTCTTTCAGTCTACCCCATCTATTACTTCCAAAGAGATCACAAAACAAAAAGTGTAATCCATCAAATTGCATTAATGGCGAACAGCCTTGTCGTACTCATTTTCATGTATGGCCAAAAAGTTTTTGTGATGGTTTTTCGAAAACATTTGAATACAAGGCATTATTTTCAGAAAAAACGTGTCAGGGATACTTTCGATCGAGCTGGAAAACAAGAAATGAAACGAAGACAAACTCAATCTTCAACTCGGATGACTTCAATTAGATGAAACTTGACTGTATACTAATTGGCCGTAACAAATGTAAACTTGCAAAACCAGACAATTTAATGAAATATCAGAAACAGCAAAGTCCGAATATAAACATCTTTCTGATTTTTTAGTAAAGTTCTTTCTTGTTTCTTAAATGTAAACTTAATCATGTTTTGGGCATATCGAAGGGAGAAAGCGCGCCAAATTCTACCACTCTGCCGTCCCCGTTTGCCGGATAACGGGCCGTGAAAGGTACAGACGGCGGTTTCGTCTGAACAATTGTTTTCTATATGGCTGGCTTTGAACTCAATTTTCAGAAACTATAAAGGCTTTCAATGAGCGCCTCGTCAGCACATTGGACTGGCTACCCAATTCCGAGCTCACATGGCATGGATTGACCCGGGCGAAGGCTCATTCACATGCCAAGTGAACCACTGCGAGTGAACTTCAGTCGCCTGTACAGAAACCAAGGTCAATGACCACTATACCACAGCACCCCTACAACCGATAAACTAAATGGGGAACATGATCTAAAGACTTTCACTATAATTTCTAAAGTTGTTGGGAAAACTCGATTGAACCCAGCTGGCACACAACGTTGTTTCAATGTTCATCTAACGTTTTATGGACGTTGAGAATTTTAGAAAAACGTTGAAACGACTTTATGTGCCAGCTGGGAAAGATGATATGATAGCCATTTCTGGGATTTGGTCGAACAATATGGTACGAGAAAATGTAACGTAACAATTTAAGATTCATCAAATTAGAAGGAGAGCACAATATTGACACTACGCCCTTTCAAAAGTTACGTCAAGAGCAACCTATGTCTTCGTTTTCTAGAAAAGGCTTTGATAACTTATTTCAAACCAAATTTCTTTGCGCATTTAGTTCTAGACATAGTTTAAAAGAATATATTATTTAATACACCTGAAGTCCCTAAAGTACTACCTAGACTCCTTTTGTGTCCAAAATCTTTCGAATGAATTGTTTTTTTCGAAAAAAATTTCACAGCTGACATGGGCAAAGATTGAAGTTTCTCAAGTCCAAAAATGGTAGTTATAGCATTGCTCAACTGTGTTTGAAAATTTTAGAAAAAATTTACACGCATAATATTCCACTCTGGATTACCTTTCCAAAAAGTATAAAATCGCTATCTAATTCAAAATCTATCAAAAGTAATACGCAATTGAAAATTTACTGCCAGCTAATTTGAAATGTACTTTAGTCGCACAGTCAGGCGCGTACCATTTGATTATTTAATTATCCCCCTAAACTCGATCCAATCCTTTTTTAACACATTTTTCTATGGTCTATAGGTGTGAAAAAAGGATTGGGACGCGGTTTTAGTGGGATAAAGCGGACAAAAAAATGCCCACGCGGCAATCGGTGGCTACGGTCGAAAAGGTGTATACGATCATAAAGGGGTGGTCAAAAAAAATGAGACATGTAGATTTCAGATTACTGTCCAATAAATTATTATACTACAAAGACTACAAAATGTTACTGTTACAAAAACTGTTAAAAACTTACAAATACTATTGTGTTTTATACTGTATTTTATCAAAATTTCAATTTTCTTATAAAAAAGTGTATTTAAAAAATTTTATCGGTAAATTCAATATTATAATATAATTGTCATGATAATCTATTACACGTTTTTTTTTTATAAGGAACCTTAACTTGGCTCCGAGCCTGGAGTTCCTTATTTTGCCAGAGAGTTTCAGCTTCAAAGTTCCTTATCGAGTTCCTTAGTTACTTAGATGTTAAGTTTGGATTTGCTAAGTGTGTGGCTTCTTTATCAGCATTTTTTGTTTTTTTTGACATATTGAAAGGTGTTTCAGCAATATTTTCCGCCTTTTTATTTAGGTTGTTGTAAATGTGTGCAAGTTCAAATTGAGCTCTTGCTGTTTCTTAACTTGATTTTTTATTCTCAGCCTGAGCAGTTCCTTAACAATTCCTTATTTCTCAGACCATTTTCAGCCTCGAGTTCCTTATAAACGTGTTCCTTATAAAAAAAAACGTGTAATTATAAAATTGAACAAAGAAGGGATCCCCAGAACTCGAACCTCTATAATTCGAATGTTTCCTTAATTCGAACAAGTTTTCTCGTCCATTCAATTGACAATAACTTATATATAAACTTTACTCAATTTCCTTAAATCGAACAAATTTGCGTTCCCCTCGTGTGTTTGAGTTATGGAGACACAACTGTAGTATCCAGACAATGACAATCGCACGGAATCGACAATTTAATCAGTTGAAACATTGACGAAACTTTGTAAATTGGATTAGTTCCATTTTTGAATGACATAATCGACATCTTTGAACAAATCCGACAAACATCACTAAAGATCGAAACATCAGACTATTTATTCGTTCGATTGTCGATTCCTTGCAAATGAGCCTAGAATCATTTGAAAAAAAACTAGCTGTTAACATATAAATTGTTTTTTAAATCTAACTTTATTGATATCCGAGAAATCTTCTGCCCCTCCTTTATTTATCTAGCTTGGGACAATACTTTTTGACATCGGTCAATATTTTAAGGTATTGCTCTAAAAACAGTTAGTGTAGGGTTTTTATTTAACACCTGTGGTCCAATAGATCTTATCGGAGCTTTTTGATTTTTCAAAAAAAACGATGCATTGTGGGATTGTTTTGGGAGTATTACAATAGAAATCTCTTGGAATTCTTCGAGAGAATTCTATTGTAATACTCCCGAAACAATCCCACAATGCATCGCTTTTTTAGAAAAATCAAAAACTCCGATTAGATCTATTATACTGTAATTTGTAATCAGCAGATTTATGAAAGGTTCAGGCAATATCTCACTTCAATACAATTACCTTCGCAAATTTTGAAAAATCTTGAGAAGTGTTAACAGATCATGGTCAAGTTTTTAAATGTTTTTTCTACATACTTAAAATAAACCTGGCATGTGTAACTGAGACGATTGGCAATGTCGTAAACGAGAATTTAGCTAAATTTGAGTAAATTTGGGCGAAAATTGACCCTTACGGTGCATTTTCTTGAATGGTTGTGGCCATTTTAACGCAAAAAATGGGCAGATTTACAAATTTTACACCCTTAGAGTTTACTTTTTCTCATCTTTGCTCATTTCTACACTTTGATCGCACTTTGGAAGCTTGGAAAAAGGCCAACACGTACGGTTGGTCTTTAACCTTGAGGGCCCCCTCTACCTCCCGGGATAAGCACTACTAGGTCAAAAACATTGATTAGGCCCATGTTCAATGCTTTTCATTGACTCGTCAAATATAAATTGTTGACAAAGAATGTTTTACATCGACTGCCAATCAATTTTTTTGAAAACTAAAAGAATATATTGACCGTCAATATTAACAGTCAATTTTTTGACAGCTGGCAACAAAATAATTGACAGTAAATACAAAACATTGACTGTAAAACAAAATATTGACAGTCATTGTAAATAATATTTCTAGTCATTAATTTCTATATTTGACAGTCAATGAAAAACTGTGACGGTCAATAAAACTTGCTGTAAGGCCTCATCAATGCTTTTTGGCCTAGTAGTGATAGTTCCTCAAAAGAAATGGAACAAGAGTCCAGTGCTCCCAAAGAAGAAAGAGATCACTGGCAGATTTAAGACAATAGAGCAAGTACGTTGGAAACATGCGAAGGAGTGCAATGCTCGTTTATTGACAATGAAATTACAATTACAAATCTCTTCCCCTGATAAGTTCGACAGGGTCTAAAACCGCCTATGGAGATAACCTTCTCAAAAGAAATGGAACAAGAGTCCAGTACTCCCAAAAAAGAAAGAGAACCATGCTAAAGTTGACGTGAAAGTGATTCTTCCAATTTTGAAACATACGGGAGATGCAGCACAATACGAAACAAATAACTGCAGTTCTTTTCGTTCTTTGAAAATATGTCCTTCATGCCAGTCAGCACTGATGGTGTTGTTGATTCGAGATGGAATGGCTGAAATAAAATTTGGAGAAAATATTTTAAGAAACTAAAACTAATTTCACTTTTCCGACCCGGCGAAAGCGGGGAGATTGGGGAGACTTCAACCTCACCAATTTTGAGCAAATGAGATTTTTTTCTCAAATTTCTAGCAAATTTCATCTCATTTTGAGCCTTCAGCCTCCTCACTTTTAAAGTTGTTCCACCGAGCCTGCTTTTTAACAGCTCCAGTATAAGACTGAGCTACACAACATCTCAGCTGGAAGGGGATAGACAAACAACCTCCAGATTTCCAAATTAGGTTGGGTTGAGATGATTTCTAAATTCATGGGAGATCACGCCCTGATTTTTAGGTGTTGGTTACTATGCTTTATAACTATCAATAAACATCTAGAATATCTAGCGCCAAATAGTTCACTATACCGGGTGGTCCAAAAAAAGTTTCCATAAATTTTGACGTAGAGCGGTAATCGTTGTAGAGGACTGACATTAAAGGTTTTAACATCGACTTTTATAAGAACAAGCTATATAAGAACATAAGGCATCGATGACCAAAATGCTAAGAACAAGTTAAGAACATTTTAAGGCTCAGTGGAATCTAAAACACCCAATTTCTTAGTAAGTTGCACAGAAATACTCACAAAATGATGAAAATAAGAACATGTTAAGAACATTTTAAGTCTCAGTGGAATCTAAAACACCCAATTTCTGAACAGAAATACTCACAAAATGATTAAAACAAAAACATGTTAAGGACATTTTTAGACTTTTAAAAACTCAAAAAGTTAAGAATCCCAGAGCTCCAAAAATTTTGGATGTTCTTATAAAAAAACGTGTATAACACTCACCTGCACAAGCTGTTGTTATGTAAGCTGCACATATGCATGGATAAACAAAGGAGAAAACATTAATGGCAAAAAAGGTTCCAAAATAGATCTTCTTGTCTGTCTCAGAATGACCCAATTTGTGTAAAGCCACCACAACAAAGCCTATGATTACAGTAATGCCGTAGAGGAGCCAATGTAATAGAAACCAGAAGGAAAAAGCATTTGTAGTTTCAGTGACAATGGCACGTAATTCTTTATGTATTGTTATAACGCTGTCGATTGATCCACCATTGAGACTTTTGATTCTGCGAAAAGTGTCTGATGCAAAAGTACCTTAAAATGTAGACAGAAAAGATATGAATTAATGGCATTATCAATATTATGAAAGTAATTCAGCCTAATTATAAATTGCGAGTAAACACTTGGAGGGACAAATTTGCTTGATTAGATTTCTTTTCAATGAGTTGGTCACAAGAAAACCTGATAGCAGAGAGACTTTCTTTTTCTTAATTAAATATATCACTCAGATTCTGCATTCTGCAAAGACAAGTTGGAGAAATAAATACCGAGTTAGGAAATGCTAAATAAAAGTTGAAACTTGTTAGGGGAAGGCATGAAAGTCTTGAAAAATGATTCTTTAAGATCTCTTAACAGCTTACCGATTGCAAATGCTGAGCAGGAAAATGCAAACATGGAAACTGTTGCCACCCATTGTGCTAAATACTCCGTTGTCTCGCTGAAATATTTGATTAAATTTACCAATGTTGAATGGTGATTAATCTCTGACCCATGTATGTAAACATAAATCAAAATATATCCAACAAAAATACATGAGAAAAACAACCAAGTAAACAGAATGATACGAGCTTTTGTATTTCCCATATCTCTCAATGCAGCATAAGGAGTGATTGAATTGCTGCTTGGTTTATACATAATCATTAAGCAGATATACATAAAAGTATATGAAAATGCTGTACCAAAAGCTGACGTAAGAAATGATGCATTTTCTAACTTCTGATTTGTTGTTATATCAGAGGTATTCTTGTTCTCAACAAAATTTAAATGTCCAGAATTACGAGCTATCTCGTAAACAACTTGATACCAACAAATGCATAGAATAGTACAACTGTATATTTTAGTGAAGATGCTCTTGTGACGGTTGAATCCAGCAGACCAGAATAAAAAACGTAGAATATAAGAAAGTGTGTGTTTAACACAGCCCCAATAATTGGCTTGTGTGTGAATTCTGCTTTTACGGCAGTTCTCTTGTGGTGTTGATGGTGATCCAATTAATGGCAAAGATTCGTTCGAATCTAGAGATGAGGTGTCATACCAACGAGACATTTTCTTCTCTAGACATTATATTTCATCTCTAGAACAAATTGTAAAGAATTGGGCAACCTTCAAGATTAAATTTTCCAAAAAGAGAGTTGGGGAACTGCATACCTTCAGAACAGATATTTTGAAGAATAGGGATGTAAAGGGTGCAGGTGATGCCAAAATTCTAGCATACAGAGTCCACTCAGGTAATTATATAATTATATATAATTCTATATAATGCAATCAAACTGAAAGAATATATTCACTCCAGGCTCCACTACACAAACTGCTGGAGAATACTTTACGACCGTTCTCTTTTTCTCTCTTCCAGCTCTCTTCCTTTCTTTTTTCTTTTCTCGTCCCCCCTTTTTGTTCATTTTCAGGGCTTTTTATAACTTTCCTCGATTCGGGTTATTTCGTAACGTAGCGTCGTTAGGACCCGGACGGAAGTTATTTATCTTTAACTGCGTGACTATTAAACTGTTATTAACTGTTATTAATTGTTATTAACTGTTATTAACAGTCGTTAGTGTCCGTGCGGATGTATAAGCCCCTAAATGAGTTCGTTGTGAAGGTGATTTAAAAATCTATAATGTTTTTTTATATAGGTAGATGTTACTTGCTTAATGTCTCATAATTTCCTTCATCTACACAATAAAAGCAATATTATTTTTCAGTCAAAGATTCGAAAATTTCTTTGGTTTAATTTCTAGTCTAGTTTCTTTTCTTTAAAGTTGATGTAAAGTAGTACAATGTGTACTTAGCTCGAGGCTAATCAATATGAGCTTTTAACTAGAACTACAAACATATAAGAAACTGAAGTGACCTTTTCCAAATCTAAATGACTTCGCCAGCTATTATTTTTTTTAATTTTAGCCGCGATTGTAAATGGCATTACATCATCAACAGCCAATCAGATTCCTAGAATATCTCTATCTACTCGACTTGATATTTCATGTGAAAAAAGTAGAGCAATTACGAGTAATACCCTCTAATTAGCTACCACCGTTTATTAAAAATGAAACATAAAAAAAGAAATATTTATTTCCAAATTATACGCTTTTTTCTATTTTTTATTTTATTTTTCTAAACATTTGAATCAAACCAATCTAACAATCTGTCAAGAAATAACGGGGGGTACTAAGGTTGGCCGATGAGGGGTATGTGCGAATGAGACCTCCAAAAACCAACCCTTAGAGAGTAACTGATTTTTGCTGAAAAGGTGACCCTAGGGAGACTCTCCAGGGGATTAAGGCGGGGTCAAAAGGCTTGCAACATTACAAATCATTTTCAGAAGCTCATTTTGGGCTCAAACGAAGCGTATAACTAAGTAGAATAAGATTCAGTCTAGGCAGATGTTTTTTTATTTTGATATTTTGCGTAATTCGCAAAAATCCTCAAATTTGCGCTATTTTGATGACGTCACATAAATTGAAATTCCAATAACTTTTGATAGAATCATCAAAATAATTTCAAATTTTCACAAAAGATGCATATTTTTCATACTTTTCAGCCAAAAAACTGAAATCCTTGAAAAATGCTGACGTCATCACGATTTAAAAAAAAAATTTAAATTAGACTGGATCTTACTTTATTTAGTTATACGCTTCGTTTGAGCCTAAAATGAGCTTATGAAAATGATTTGTAATGTTGCAAGAATTTTGACCTCCTAGAGCCCTCCTTATTCCCCTGGAGCTTTTTTGAAAAATGTTCTTCGATTTTTGAAAAATTCCCTACCCTTACCTTAGAGAATCTTTTTTACAATTTTTTCACTTTAAATCAAAAACATTTCTTAGCCATCGTGAATTTTCCAATCCTTGGAGAGACTGATTCAAATTTTTCTGATTTTTGAGACCCTTAGAGAGACTTTGAAAGGTGAAAAAACAGCCTGTACATTTTTGCCTAAGTATCATCTTCCCCCTAGAACCAATAGATATGAAAAGTTAAAAATTCTAAGCAGAAACATAAGAACAGCAATCGCAAAAATACAAAAAACTACATATGGGGAAAGGCCACATTTTTAGTACACTGTCCCTTCCGTTACATTTTTAACTTTCTCTGTTTATATTTTGAAATGCACGGTAAAGTTGGTAAATACTTTTTTTTTAATTTGAGTTTTATGGTGTGGTGCCTCTTTAAATTCCTCACCTCCATGATAATTTTCCATTGCTGCAATATGCTATACCATCATAAAGGAGCACTTTTAGGCCATTTTTAATGCTTTTACCCTTTTGTTACGTCTATACTTTTATTGACAGAAGTGACTCAGAAATTGGGACAGGAAACTCAGTCTCGCGAGAAAAAATACTAAAAAACACAGGGAAACACAGAAAAAATAAATAAAATACTGTATTGAACAACTAGAAATGAAATTTTACCTTATTTAAAAACTTTTATTTAATTTTAACGGTAAGCAACGTCAGACATGCTTCAAAGTTGATTGATTGATTATGAATAGAGCGTACTTCGTCATTGAACTTATAGAACTTTGTTATTCATATTTATACTCGGGTGAGTTAGGGCGTGTCTAGATTTTTAAAAATCACAAATCCCGAATCCGCGACCAATAGCACCCATTCTCACGGACTCACTTATGGATTTTTAGATATCCTATACCATAAGGTTTCAGGACCTGGTTGTTACGTAATTAAATATTAACCTAAATATTAATTATTAAAGAAAGTGTGAATCGTAAATTAGCTCTAACTCTATAAGTACATGTCGAATCTTTGTCAAATTTGAACCAAAGATGCATCTTAATTGTGCCAAACCCTTCAATGAAAATTTTTTTGAAAATTTTGATAACGTCAGCAAAAAATGAAAAAAATCGAAAAATGCTATTTTTTCCTGACAACATCAAATTTTTCCAAAAATTTTTTTCTCAAAAAGTTACATTTCAGTTAGATGCATCTTTGGTTCAAATTTGGGAAAGATTGGACATGTATTCTTAATATTATAGCGTTTATACGATTCATGACGTCATCAAATTCGATCATGACGTCATGATTACAATTTCTTTAATTATAGATTTTTGGGGTGATATTTAATTACGTAACAACCCGGTTCATAAACTTCAAGGTATAGAGGTACTTTAGAGCCCTAAGTGGATCTCTGAATCTGGCTGCTATTGGTAGCGAAAACTTAGGGTAAACTGTTAGGTTTTTTAGACTTGCCCTAAGTCACTCGAGTACTTTCAAAATATAATTTTTGTTCAATTTTTATATTTCAGTTCTAACATATCCAGACAGTGTCAATCGAACAACTTCAAACAAAAATTGCAATTGAACCAATCGAACGTAATCGAACGTGATCGAATAATTGGGATTCGATTGTCGAACGTAATCAAATCTCAATCGAACGTCTGATTCCTGGGTAATATTCGATTGTGTTCGATTGCGTTCAAGTAAGGTTAGATTGGTTCGATTGATAGTTGACTATGTTCGATTGGTTCGATTGATTGTCAATTACATTGGATTAATCTTCGATTTCTTTCAATTACGATTATGTTCGATGAGTTTGATTGCGATTAAATTAAATTGGATCACTCTGTTAGAGCTTTTTAGCGTGGGCAGCCGAGTGCTTGAAGTACACCATACCAAAGCGAAAATCTAATACAATTGAATCAATCGAACGGAATCGAATACAATCAAACGTAATGGAAGCAATCGAACAGCAAATCCTGGGTAATATTCAATTACGATTTGATTGCGTTCGACAATCGAATTGCAATTATTCGATTGCGTTCAATTGCATTCGATTGATTCGGCGCTCGATCTGTTCGATTGACACCGTCTGGACATATGTACATCTTAGTATTATGTTCCATTAAATGAATAGACCTTTTTTCAAAGAGGACGTCCAGTTGAATAATTATGTAGTCCAGCCATAAAAACAATGATAGAGCCATGCATAATTACTGTATCATGCATATTGTAATAATTATGCATGGTTTTATCATTGTTTTTCTGCTGGACTACATAATTATTCAACAGGGCGGCCTCTTTGAAAAAAAGGTCTATACACTTGACAGTGGTTACAAACACAGCTACCGCCCATGACATTCCTTTGTCATCTCTGACTCTGATAATACGTTCCACCAATGAAAAACACATGCACAAAGTCAAAACAACAAAAAGATAAAACAACATACAATATATTATAGCTGTAAATATCGTAGCTTTATACCTATTAGTTATTATGATACCGTGAGTGGTCTTAAATCCGACAGCCCTGCCTAAATCCGATGGGGTCTTTCAAAGATACAAACTAAAATAAAAACAAACTTTTTGCTGTGACGCAATGAAGATACCAAAGTGTCGACTAAACTGAGAGATTTGATTCACCGAACCAATTGAACCAAAACATTAATTGCTTCTTATACAAAACATAATTCTTTATTACAAAATTGTTAACGTTTTAAACACAAGCAACGGATTCAAAATAATAGAGGTAATTATTTTAACAACTCGCACTTTTTTTTATCACATTAATGGACATCTTGACATTTTAGTCATCTTGTTAGATGTTTTGTTTCAAGAGTTCTTGCAATATAGTTTATTGTTCAACTTGGAGAGGGAATGTTTGTAAACAAAGAATTTTTTTTCATTGCAGTTATTTGGGGGGTCGGATTTAGGAAAGGCTGTCGGATTTAGGACCACTCACGGTACAATATCATCATGATTTTTCCTAAGGAAATTAGAATTAAGTTTTTAGAAGGTGAGACATTACCTGAATGGGTAATAAATAATAAAAGTCAAGATGTTTAAAGAAACGTTTTAAAATAAAATAAACCCCAAAACCTTAAACCTTCTAACATCAAGATTGAGCAAGATATCAACACAGCAAAAATTAATTGATTTGATATGACTGATAATATGGATCTTGTATAAACAAGTACACAAATAGATTACTTACAATGTCACATCAATTGCTATTGGTAACTTCAAAAAAAAATTGGAATCAAATGTCAAATGTCACGTTGGGTGATTGATGATTAGATTGTTTTCTTCCAGCAGAAAATTCATTGGATGCTGTGGTGGACCTTTGTTTGTGTTGTGGACTTTGATCTTTTATAGACTGGCTTACATGCTCGGAATTTAACATTTTCTACATCTAGATCGGCCCTTAACAATGTATTTTGCAGAACGCCAAAATGGTAGAAAACCACGCGAGAAAAAAAAAACTAAAATCGAAAGTACCTAAATTTTGATTGATTGTTCTA
Organism: Clytia hemisphaerica; assembly: GCF_902728285.1. NCBI lineage: Eukaryota > Metazoa > Cnidaria > Hydrozoa > Leptothecata > Clytiidae > Clytia > Clytia hemisphaerica. The sequence goes on from NW_027104580.1 coordinate 354,694, forward strand.
CTTATAAACCACAATTCAGGTTTCAGGTTTAAATTGTCACCTGATCGTGCCTGGTATAAGAGTTTAAAACAATATAACCTGGTATCAGTAAAGTTCTTGATTCCTTCATTTCTTCACAGTTTCCATCACAGTAGTAGCCAAGATTTTAAGCTAATAGTATGATGATTGACGATAAACTTGAATGGACAGCAGGGCAGGTAAATTATGTTTTAGGAAAAGTTAATGAAGCCTCTGGTATGTTAAGAAAGGTAAGCTATTTGGTTTCGAACTCTACCAACCGTGTTTTATATTTCAGCTTCATTCAATCACAAATTCAGTATGGATTGTCTTCATGGGGGTCACCTTCAACGAAGGGAACAGCTCCCTATATCTAATATAATCGAAAAAATAATACATAATATTTAAATAAACATAATCCTGATGGAATTGATGACTTTAAACCTCTAAATCTAAACAAACTATATATCATGCAATGTTGTAAACTCATTTACTCGTATGTCAACAATAAAACACTCCCAACCTCATTACATTGCTTATTTAATCGTCCAGACCACATGCATGGGACTAGACACGCAGACAATTATGGTCTCTTTAATCCAGACCCGATCAGTCGAACTAATCGAACCTAATCAAACACTCACAATTTTTGATAAAACTCGAGTTCGATTAGTTCGATGAGTCGTCAGGTGATTAGTTTGATTAGTTCTATTAATTTCGATTAGTTCGATTGGTTTACTACAGATTAGTTCGATCAGTTCGGCAACTTGACCAGTTAGCAGCTTGGTAAAACCCGTGTGTTTTCATCATGAGAAATATCTCGCAAGTCATCGATGACGTAAGCAATTAACAAAAGAAAAAAAAGAAAGATCAAAGAGATTTTTTTTAACTAAGATTTAAGATACCTTCGCCAATCTTGGGAATCTCCATTTTTCGATATTTTATTAGCGCTTTTCGTGAAGATTACTCTCATATAAATCTTATCACCACCAGGATTGGCGAAGTTTGTGAAGTTGAAGCACACGAAGAATTGACTTTTTCAATCATCTGCGGTGGATCTCAAGTTATCTGAAATTGGAATCGTCTAAAACACGATGTGTAATGAATTGTAACGAACGATGATTGTTGATTTTAAAGTCGTTAAAAGTGCGAAGTAATTATCTTGGGAATAAACGAACTGAAAATCAATTAAAACAATGTAACTATAAAGTTACAGAATTATGTCAATTATGAACGACAGGTGAGACTTTTATTTATGGCTTTTTTTCGCCAATACCATGACATGGTTTTTGGCTAATTTTACGAAAAGAAACACACCCCTGTCTCACATGTCCCTCATATCTGTTAAAGAGTTTTTATGAATACGGGCGAAGAGTGGGGAAACGGTACATCATATTATCTCAGTGACGCTTATTACCACCGGGACAAGGGGTGAAACTTTCCACCTCTTAGCGAGTTTAGTTCGATTTTCCTTTGAGTTCAAGCTGCAAAAATATCTTGTTTCGATGTTTTTCCATTCGATGTAATTTTTACTTAAAAAATGACGTGAGAATTTTGGTACGGTTTTCCTTTTAACTACCTTAAATTTCCATTTGATGAGATAGGGATATGAAGGCCAAGTAGAAATAAAGAGCATTGCGAAATGGGAATTTTCATCGGGTAAAATTATGACAGGCTCGGAGATGCTTCGGTCGAGGTCTTGAAAAGGCTGAAAGATGCTTATAACGTTACTAACGGTGTATTTTACCTTTTTTATAGTCCACCTGGATTTCAAAACTTCACCGAGACAGGGATGTATAAATCTTACATTTTACTTTAAGGAGACGGGGGTGTATAAATGTTAATTTTTATTCCCAGTTTTACAGATGTTTTTTTCTGTCTATAAACTTTCGCGAATGGCCCTTTTAAAAGAATTTTCAAAAAATGCTGTGGCAAAGGAATTTGTCCGCGCGGTCATACTTTCGATTTCTGGATGCGGAACATACAAAATTTAGAATACGGGCATTGTGAGATAACGATGTTTCAGAACCCTGATCTTGCCACTCCATGCTCATTACTAGGTCTCTAGTGGTCTAGATTGGATGAATCACAACAATTCTTCTCTCGTGCTATTTTCTTTTTTTCTTTTTCATTTCAGTCATTTTTATTTTTTATGGGAACACAATTGCAATATCATTTATCCAGATGACACGTGTATTTTCCACATTTCCACTGTCGTAATATCATAATGATACACATTCATTGGCGAAGGCAAGAATCTGGAAACCTTCCGGAGAATACCTGTGTCAGAGATCCGGTGGAGCCCTGCAAAAGCATCCCCATTGTAAACTTCGAGCTGGAATATAGATTTTCTATCCCAATCGGGACAATACGATTAGATAGAAATTTTCATCCACACTGAATAAGCAAAAAGCTCCACCAGGGCGGCATTGAGACAGTGTTGCGTGTGGTGAGATGATGTATTTCGTAACGTATATTATTTTATGAATTGTTAAATTTAATAAAAAAGGTGGTTCTTATTTTCTTCTTCACGACTCTCAAGCAGCACGCTCTCCCTGAACAGCTCATAATGGTAACAATATTTGCCTGACACGTTCTAGCTCATTTGCACAGGGTAGGGAAAAACCCAGGGGGTACTTAGGCAGTTGGAAGTACGGTATATGCCACCCTTAAGAGTACCTTTTTTTTGGGTCGGAAAATTCACAAAATTTTCCTTTGCTTTCTCCTTTTTAGTCTCGTTAAGGGTCCGAGGGTCGAATGTCGGGCGGCACCCCCCTCGTCAGATCGCAACCCTAGGATCCTCTCCCCGGGGGAAAACCCGTTGCAAATGCACAACCCGTGCAAATGCCCAAGGATTTGTCTGACTGCCAAATATAGTCCATCTAAAATCATTCCATAAGTCATTTATGACATTAAGTTTTTCGAATATAGTTGCCTGGTATTCAATTTTTATAGCTTAAAAAGTCACTCACGCATTAAATATAATGTGCCGTTTTTAATTCTCCTTTGGGAAAACGAAAGCCAGTTACGATTGATTCGTTTTTTTATACTACTTAATTGACAAGGAATTTACGATGTTCTCTACCGTTTTGACTTTCTCGACGTCACAACTATGTGTAAGTACTTTCGTTTACATAATGAAAACACACGGGTTTTACCAAGCTGGTTAGTTCGATTAGTGCGTTAAGTTAAACTAGCGACTAGTTCGATTAGTTCGATAACTTGACAATTCATTCAGTGAAGTCAAGTTTGAAGATATTCTTTATTAGAAAAACAGTTAAAAGCAGTCAAAACGCAATTTACCTTACCTCCTGAGTTTGTCTTTGTTATGCTAAAATATAACAAACCTTTGTCCTGCTGTCTAATTACAAAAACCTCCAATCACTACTTCTCCGCCATCTTGTTTCACTTTAAATGCCGTGTTTTAAAATTCCTTAGCTACATTATATGTACGGAAAAGGTTTTCTCCAGGTTTTTTCAATCCCGGGATTAAACTACGAGGGCGGTTCCGCCCACTTATTTTTATTTTGGCGTTAAGCGCCCCGGGATACTTCACAATAAAAGAGATTTTAAGATTAATGTTGAAAAGCATATTTTTTCGATAAATTTAGGCGATACTCAACAAAAAATAAGGTGGTTTAAACAAATCTTTGACAAATTGGCGTTTCTTTCTGTTCTAATATATGCAAATCACGTCGAAAAAAGATTATATTTCCGCCTTGATTTTCATTCGCTTTTTCGTGTTACGCGATTCCAATTGGATGAATACTGCTCGCTAACAAATTCTGATTGGCTGTAAGTCTTTAGCTTCGGGATTCTGATTGGATCATTTCCCGCGTCACGGTTGAATTTTGATTGGTTGAAAGTTTCTGAGCGTGAATTCTGATTGGATGAATACCTGAAAAGTAAACAATAGTATGTAAGTATTTTGCTTATCAAAACCTAAAGATTTCCAGGGGGTTTTATTTACTTTGCATGACGATAATTAAGCCTACAAAACACCGAGAAAAAAAACCAACATAGAACAGGTGTATTTTGTAATGTAGAATATGATAGTGTGAATCTTTTTGAAATTCTATGTCAGGATTTTTTCTCAATGACCCGTAACTATTAGTAGGGGCCACTATGTCGCGAAAAAGCTTCCCGTGTGCAGCAGCTTGTGCAAAGGGATTTTATGATTGAATATTGTTCCTTGAATGTAGAAGATCAAAATTTGAGAGGTGGGGCCGGGTGTGACCACCCGTTGCCATGGAAACTGACGTCATTGGTTACTATGGCAACCAAAATAAAAAGTCGTCAAAATTGAAAATTTTTTGTTTCAGTCGAAAGAGCATGAAAAACTGATAAAGAAAAAGGTCACAACCTATATCTGAAAATGAATATATCAGGAGATATTAAGGAAATAAGGCAAAATGACGTCATAAAACGATGACGTCATCGAAAAACAAAAATTTGCCAAAATTCAAAAACTTTTGGTTTTTTGGAAAGAGTACCTTCCAGTGAACAAAAATTATTATTACGAAAAAGTCTGAAAATCCTTTTTAAGAAGTCTATGAGCCAAAATTGATATTTTTAAATTTTGCCTGTAATGTGTTTGGGCAAGCTCCAACCTTCGACAGGCAAAAAATGAAATTGTCAATTTTGGCCAATAGACTTTTTTTAACGAATTTTCAAACGTTTTCGTAATAATATTTTATGTTCCCTGGAGGGTCTTTTTTCCAAAAAAAACAAAAAATTTCGAATTTTGGCAAATTTTTATTTTTCGATGACGTCATCGTTTTATGACGTCATTTTGCCTTATTTCTTTAATATCTCCTGATATATTCATTTTCAGATATAGGTTGTGACCTTTTTCTTTATCAGTTTTTCATGCTCTTTCGACTGAAACAAAAAATTTTCAATTTTGACGACTTTTTATTTTGGTTGCCATAGTAACCAATGACGTCAGTTTCCATGGCAACGGGTGGTCACACCCGGCCCCACCTCTCAAATTTTGATCTTCTACATTCAAGGAACAATATTCAATCATAAAATCCCTTTGCACAAGCTGCTGCACACGGGAAGACATAGTGGCCTCTACTATATGCCCAGGGTACCCGTTGCTAAGACCTTATGTTAAAAACGAAAGCGATTACGGCAAAAAGTAGCGATTTTCGTAATACCTCAAATATTGATACTTGACTGTACTGTCATTAGTTCGATTAGTTCTACTAAGTTCGATTGGTTCGACAACTTGACAAGTGATTGGTTCGATTAGTGCGATAGGTTAAATCAGCGACTACTCTCGGGTACCGTAGGACGGGGTGAATCGGATACCCGGGGTGAATCGGATAATTTGTTTAATCGCCTCTCATACTTCACTGACGATGTCTTTTTCCATTCTGTTTTCAGATCCCGTTCACTGATCAATCAAGCTATCGGGAAAATATGGCTTCGAAAATTTTGAACATGTTCTTCGGAAATTGAAGAAGAAAACCTTCTGATTTTTGGACCCTTTTTTGAGATGCCGAATAAGAAATAATGAAGTGACCGTGATTGGAGATTCCTTTGGCATTGTGTTCTACGAAAGCCAGTTGTACACAATCTTTGGTTCACTAAACGAAATACAATGTCTATTCTTCGTATTTTCATTCTAAAGTTAGGGCGGAAAATTGTTCGCGTTAAAACGCGAGTCGCCCATTTGGGAACCGAGAAATGGAAAGGAGTTAATTATTGAATAATTAAAAAATATCAAATTCCGTCATTATGTCATTTTTAATTGCTGCCACACTATCCCAAGAGGCTTGTTCAGAGTAGCTATGAATAAATGTTCAAATGTTAATAGTCACTCATTGTTCATTGTTGTTCACGTGAATACAATGTCTTTGTATATTTTGTATAGTGATAATTTAGGTGTTTATATGTTATGTATTATTTTCCAGAAGAAGATAGTGGGAAGGGTAAGGCTACAAACACTTTACAACAGGATAAGAACGTTTATTAAAGAAATGGACGCCTCGATCTCTCGTCCTTCCTAGGAAATGTCTTTGACGAAAGGGATTATTTCTAAAGGCTTGATAATGAGACATGGTACAGTATGGTACATAATTTCCCGTTCGTTCATATGCTGTTCATTCTCTCGGAGGTCTCGCATCCCCTGGCTTAAATCATCTCTGACTCTGAGACAGGGGTGCAAATATTTCTGCAAGCGGAAATTGGAAAAAGGGGCCTTCCTAGTGGAACAATTGGCAATAAATAATCAGCCCGGTGAGAAAATATGCCCCAGACTTAGACATTTAAGAACCCGAGAAATTATTTTTATTTTCTATATTCCTTACCATTTTTTTATCCTTCATTTTCCCATAGGGTATAAAAGTTCTCACCGGGCACTGAGAGAGACAATGTTATAAAGTATTTTCTTTCGCTAAGAAAAGAACAAAAAGTACATATTTTCCAAATAAGATCTTAAAAAGTTTGCTTCCAACTACAAGTATACTATGCATCTGAGCATTGAATACCATATAGAATTAATACTGTCTCCTGTATTTGTGTTCATGGCGATTCCACGCTGGTTCTGAATTCTTTAAGTGCCACCGTAATACCCCTGTCTCAGTAACTCAGTGAAAATTTGAAATCGACCATCGGAGAAGTTATGAAACAAGTAAAACGTCACACACACACCGAGTCTGTATTTGTAATCTCTTAATACTCGCTGGAGTACGGAAAAATTCACTTTTATTTAAGCATTATTCCTAGAATTCATTAATAATATTTTTTCGATTTTGACCGGGTTGACCTTGTTGCAGTAGAGGTGTCAAAATACCGACAGTTCTCCAAGGGCCATAACCTTTGATACATATACTTTAGCTTGCTTCGTTTTTGTATTTTTGGAATCTTCCTTAAATTCTGCGTCGATCGGTAGGCAATTTGTACGCACTTAAAGCAGAACCAAGGCCACCGGAGCCTCTGAAAGTCAAACTTTCGATGAAATTCAATGAAGTCAAATTTCTGAAAATGGCTTGACAGTGAACGTGTTAGAGTTAGGTCATTCTTTGTAATTTTTTCACCGGTTTCCATTGGACAGGATCTGTGACCGGGTCACTGATACAGGGGTGTATCATACGCTTTCTCTGATCATTTTGTCGACAAATCTTAGAGTTAACCAGAGCGTTATTGATAATCTTCTCCCTCTCTCAAGTATCTAAGATTGTTCAGTACCACCTGAAATAACGGGAAAACAAAAATATACGATGATCAGGTTAATTTCTCTACTCTTTTTAGTAGGGGGAAATTTGTTCGTTTTTTTGAGGTCGCTCGACTTTTTTAGTCAAAGCACTTGTTATACATTTTTGGAAAGCTAAGGGATAGGGGAATCAAAATAACTTGGGTGCCAATTTTCTTTCAGACACTTTGGTGTGATTTTCGGACAAAAACGACGGTCTCAGGCAAAAATCATAGGGTGAAAAATTAATGAAAATTTTAGCTTGAGAAAACTGAGACCTGTTGTATATTTTTGGAAAGCTCTCAAAAAATTAAGATTAGTGATATATTGCGAGTATAGATGATTTCTTTACCTAACTCGAGATATTAATCCTTAAAAACAGTGTTTTTCAGTGTTTTTCAGCCAGAAACAGCTGTTTTGTCCAGTTTTTGCGCTTTCGGAAGCTCAATATCTCGAGTTAGGTACTGAAATCACCTATACTCGCAATATATCACTAATCTTAATTTTTTGAGAGCTTTCCAAAAATATACAACAGGTCTCCGTTTTCTCAAGCTAAAATTTTCATTAATTTTTCACCCTATGATTTTTGCCTGAGGCCGTCGTATTTGCCCGAAAATCACACCAAAGTGTCCGAAAAAAAATTGGCACCCAAGTTATTTTGATTCCCCTACCCCTTAGCTTTCCAAAAATGTATAACAAGTGCTTTGACTAAAAAAATCGAGCGATTTTACAAATTTCCCCCTACTATTTTTATCGGCTCAGCTATAATACACCCAGTATCGCTGCGAAACTGGAAAAAGTTAGCTTTTCATGGGGCATTAGTAGAAGTCCAGTGGATACTTGAGACAGGGGTATTCTATGGACGCTAAACGTCAAAACAATGTTCTTTTATAACGTCCGTAAAACAACGGGATATGTACACTGTTTTTTTTCGGGCGAATTTTCCATTAACCTAACTCAGCCTGTGAATGTGAAACAGAGCTGTGGGTATGCTAGACTCTTCTGGGATTAAAAGAAATACGCACCTGCTGGGTATGATATATTTCTGTAACCGCGGAATATAACAACCATATAACTAACGACCATGTGTTTGTTGACTCTATCGGTCGATGCTTCGATGAAAATTTGATATTTTTGTAAGTTGTCCAGTTTCTCTAATGCTCTTCTTTTTTAATAATTTATTTACTTCTCCCTTTTCATTTTCTCTGGAACGAAACGTAAGTGTTAGATAAAAAACAAACTTGGATTTAGCTAATGTAGTCAGACCTTTCAGAGACGTTTCATTTTCTTACATTGCACTTTCTATCGTGCATTCAACCAACACTTTTCATAGCGCACACTAATCAAAATTTTAAAACTCGCGAATTAGACCCCACTCGTCAAGTTCTGCGGTATATAGGTGGTAGGTCTCGTCGGGAAGAGGCAATTTCAAAACCTTCCAATTCTATCCGATTCACCCCGTCCTACGGTACCACCCGCTAATTATTTTTTCGAAAATTTTCCACCCAGGACATTCTTATTCCAACCCCTCCCCCGCTTATTAAGTTTTGAAATTTTTTCCACCCACCCCGCTTTTTCAACCCTCCCGTCTATTAGATACCCAAGAGTAGTTCGATAACTTGACAAGTCATTAGTTCTATTAAGTCCGATAAGTTAGCGATCCCACCCACGTGCTTTTCAATCAAACATCGGATTGGATTTGGAAGAAAAATTAAACGTAGGAACACGCTCGAAAACAAAGAAACCACTATCGAACAATTAAATCTAATCGAACTAATCGAACCATTAAATATAATCGAACTAATCGAACTATATCTTGATCGAACTAATCGAACAAACTCGAACTTAATCGAACTTAATCGAACTTAATCGAACACTCACAATTTTAAGGAAAATCTGAAAGTTCGATTAGTTCGATTAATCGAACTCTAATCGTTCGATTAGGTTCGATCAGGTTCGATTAGTTCGATTAAAAAATCGGTTCGATTTGTTCGACTGATCGGGTCTGCTGGTCTCTAGTACCTAGAGCTCTAGGAAATAAAGTGAATTCACTGTGTGTTGTTTGAAACAACTGAGAGAGAATGATCACTTACATCCCTTTTTATGAGTTGCTTATTCAGTTGTCATAACTCCTTGCGTCCACCGTCTCAGTGTGCAGTTTCATGTTTGTATGCCCACCACCAGACCACTTGCACTGCACTTTTCTAAGATCTCTGTTCGCAGTACATAGTTAGCAGCCACCATTATTACTTTCCCCGCGCAAATATTTGAAACATTTTTTCGGGGGTTTGAAACACCCAACACATCATCCCCCGTCTAAACCACAGATCTGTAAAGCCCGAAAAAAATTTGACTTTTTAAATTTCGTGCCGATGGATTGGATCTAGCATTTTAATTGTTCTCGGAGCGCGAGATAAAAAAAAGTAGGCGGCAAACGCTATTTTGCAAATTGCATCTCTCAAACCAGTGAAATTGCTTGTTGTCACGTGATTTCTTTGGTGGTAGGAGGACAGAAGCAGCCACCGACCTAAATAAAATTTGCGAAAATCTATTCTTATTTGCCAACTGGATAGATTTCTCCGAAATTTTTACTTCAGAACAGTTATTATATTTTTCAAGCTAGGAGGTAAAAAAACTTTCGGAATGAACATGTACGAAATTACCAGGTGACTGAGTTTATGCAAGTTAACTGTTCTTATCTACCAGAACTGACAAAATCTTATAAGAACAGATCGCTAAATTCCAGCTCGACATTGAAGGACTTTTAAGAACAGAAACTTAATTTCCAGCTAGCAGTTTAAATATTTGTGCGAACAGATCAACAATTTCCAGGACATACATATTAAGGGGCCTTCGACATTCGAGAATCCTTCTTTAACGGCTTCAAGCCGTAAGGGGGGGTCTTAAATTATACTAATGAAAAACGTTTTCTGCCACTCCAGCAGGCAACCACATTCAGAAGGAAAAGAACAGATCTCAAAGACTTATTTGAAAATCCCTCAGAACAGATAGGAAATTCTTAGACGCCTTAATTTTTGGATATCAAACTATTTTTTCATAAGATAAGAACAGATTATATTTTTCCAGCCTGGTCCCAATTTTCAGTAGTTTAAGTCGGTGTTTTTTACACTTTTGGCAAAAACGTGAAGTTTTTTCTCAGGCAAGTTACGGCCTGTGCAAAAATTAACGAATCAAATAATGCGTGACGGCCAGTTGCTCCACCCCCTTTTCGGGAAATTTTTTTGGTTTTTCTCACTCGTCATATTAATGCCTTTTCAAAAAGTCCTGGGCCAAAAATTGTGTTTCAGCCATTTTGGTAAAATTAGGGAAAAACAGTTTTTGCTGACGTCAGCAAAAATTGAAACTGCTAATAACTATTGGAATATTTATCCAAATGAGCTCAAATTTGGTACGAAGGTAGGGCGTTTAAAAATATCTCTCGTTTCAAAAAAATATATCTCAAAAAATTGATGACGTCAGCAAAAATCAGCAATTTTCTTTTTTCCTCAAAAAATGCTGACGTCATCAATTTATAGGAAAATTCTGTTTCAGCCATTTTGGGAAAATTACGGAAAAACACTTTTTGCTGACGTCAGCAAAAATTGAAATTGCTAATAACTCCTAGAATATTTATCCAAATGAACTGAAATTTGGTACGAAGGTGGAGTTTATAAATATCTTTTATTTCCAAAAAAAAATTTTCAAAAAATTGATGACGTCAGCATTTTGTCAGAAAAAACGAAAATTGCTGATTAGTGCTGACGTCATCAGTTTTTTGAAATTTTTTTTTGGAAATGAAGGACATTTATTAACCCTACCTTCGTTCAAAATTTGGGCTCATTTCAATAAATAATCCAGGAGATATTAGTATTTCAAATTTTTGCTGACGTCAGCAAAAAGTGTTTTGCTTTAAATTTCCGAAAATGTCTGAAACAGAATTTTTGGCCCAGGACTTTTTGGAAAGGTATTAATATGAAGAGTTAAAATAACGAAAAATCTTCCCATAAAAAGGGGTGGAACAACTGGCCGTCACGGCTTATCGAATTTTTTGCACAGGCCGTAACTTGCCTGAGTTTAAACAGGTTTTAAAATAAATACAAAATGCACCCTTTCTTAATATGATATCAGGGGATCGGCAAAGGATTGAAGATTCTATTCCATTTTTCCCGAGCGTTCTAGAGAAACTAAACCAGTACTTATAGCCTCTTAAAGTTAGGAGCACGTAGGATTAAACGATTCCATAATGAAAATGGATTATGGATTCCATGAGCAATAACTTTTGATCTAATGGGGCTTTAGAACTGAAATCTGGCAGGATGGAGCATTTATGTATTTTCTATTCCTAAAAAAATCTTCCAGCTGGGAGCAGTTTGGGATCACTTATTCCTAATTTTTCTTTGAGTTCAAGCCTTTTTAAACTGAAGACTGTAGTATGTTTATTTGATATTAAGTAGTTCAAATTTAACTATTTGGAAGGTTTAGTCTCTTAAGAACACGAAAATAAGATTTTCCAATAGAATAGAGCATCTAAGGATTCTCAAATCCTTCATTGAAAGTAATATACTTTGCCTTATCCGAAATGAGCGTCTTAGTCTGGAATGAAATATCCTACAAGGCTCTAAACTGATTTTTTACGTTATGCATGATATGTTGTTACGTTAATGACCTAAAATAAGCTCAGATAGAGCCCCAATATGGCTGGCCGCATGTAGCAAAATTCAATACTTTTTTATTTTTATTCAATATCCATATTTATATTCAATTTTCTATATTTATATTCAATTTTCTATATTCATGTTCAATTATTTCATATTTCCATTCAATAATTATTGCCAATAAAAAAAATATTGCAAATAAAAAAATATTGCCAATAAAAAAAATTATTGCCAATAAAAAAGATATTGCCAATAAAAAAAATATTGTCAATAAAAAAATATTGCCAATAAAAAAAATATTGCCAATAAAAAAATTATTGCCAATAATTTTTTTCTCATTCAATAAGTTTTTATTAGCAAACGTTGAATGTATTTTGTCTCTTCAAAAAAATCACGTGACAACATTTCAACATTTTTTACACCGGTCACGTGATATAATTCGTGATTCTTTCGCACGAAAAATAAACATGTGAGTTTCTTGCAAAGCAAAACTTGAGAAAAGGACTGAAGGAGGTTGGCTGGTTGGCTGTTGGGCTGTTGGTAAACTTGCTTGATAACCTTCTGTAATGCAATTTAACAGTTTAGATTGGGTACTTTTCTTGACCCTCCAGGGGTAAGTATCTGTCTCCCCCAGTGCAGTAGGTAATGCTGTTCAGACAGCCAGCACCAGTACAGTGCAAAAAACAGGTAGTTCTTTTATATCTTATAGCCTGCCAAGAGGGTAAAACAAGATCGCATTTTATTACGCTTTATCTAGCGCGCTGTGTGCTTTTCAATACCGAGTTTATGTATGTGTGTTTTTCAGCGACGGAGACGGTAAGGTTCTAATTTGAGTAGATCCTGACCAGCTGAGGACGACGGTAAATCAGCACTTTTACCGTCCTCGATTTTGCGGGGCGGAATTGCGGGTTATTCCAAATCGCTTCAGTCACTCTACCGTCCTCGAAAGTGCAAATACATAAACTCGGTAATCATTGTTGTATGGCTGAGGTTCCAAGTAAACAATCACGAATTCCTTAAGTGATCACGTGATATATCTATTGTGGAGACCTTCATTCAACCTTTACTGAAAACTTATTGAATGAGAAAATTTATTGGCAATAATTTTTTACTGCCAATACTTTTTTATTGGCAATATTTTTTTCATTGGCAATACTTTTTTTATTGGCAATACTTTTTTATTGGCAACATTTTTTTATTGGCAATACTTTTTTTATTGGCAATATTTTTTTTATTGGCAAATATTTTTTTTATTGGCAAATACTTTTTTATTGACAATAATTATTGAATGAAAATATGAAATAATTGAACATGAATATAGAAAATTGAATATAAATATAGAAAATTGAATATAAATATGGATATTGAATAAAAATAAAAAAGTATTGAATTTTGCTACATGCGGCCAGCCATAATTGGGGTAGGTTCACCACTTTAAAATGAAATTTTTAATCTCAAAACGCTCGCGAAACCGCACTTTTTGGTATCTAAAAATGTTAAAGTTAAGTGGAAGTGACTTTTGATTAATTTTAGATTGTGATCAGTCCATTTTAACGATGAAATGCATCTTTTATAATTGTTAAAGTTCAGAGATGTTTTTCGGATGGAATTTCGGATCCAAAAGTGCTCTTCATCATTGTTTCATAAAATATAGAGATCATGTAACAAGTTCAGACCATCAGAATCAATCCAAGAGCCACTTAACTCTCATAATTCCAAAATTCTTAAAATCTAATATTTTGGAATATTGGATCCTTCTTCGCTCCTGGGACCAAAACGAAAGGTTCTAAGCTCGTGTGTTACACCTTTTTGGAAGATTTCATCCCAAAATGCTCGTTCAAATTCATTTTATTCAAGAAAAACCGTTTTTTAGAAGATTTAATGTCACGTTTTTGCCAAAAGTGTAAAAAACACCGACAGAACAGATCATATTTTCCCAGCAGACTTTTTTCTTTAGTTCACTAAGAACAGACCCACAGACCGCCATATCCAGCTGGAATGTGCTTTCAGAACAGATATTTTGAAGTCCCCCTTCGGTGGATGCTTTCGGTAGGAAATCCTACCAAAACTTACTTCACTTTTCGATAAAGGCCGCGGATCTAGTGATTCGGGCTTTACAGAGAGTTTTATAAAGAGCCAATGATAGATAATAATAATAACATAAAGATTTGTCTCTTATTTCGATTCCATTGAAGTAACATTACCATAATTAATACTTTAGTAATTACTGTTATACATTTGGGAATCATGTAGAAGATTTCTTTTATTGAAAGAAGCTCATTTCAATTACACTTGGAGGTTTCTGGGGAATTCGTCAATAGTAAACTGCATACTGATACAGTCTGCTAGATATTAATATGGTAATCTTTGTTCTTCATCTTTGGTTCTTTCTACAGTGATTAGATTGACACATGCGCGATACAATTTCTTTACTTGGTCCTCAGAGGTTAATATGTTTTTTGAAAACTCAACCTTTTGATACTCAGGGTAACACCAAGCAGGTCCTCTTGATTCTCCACGTATAGCTCTAGAGAATGTCATTCGAGGAGTAAAAGACTCGGGAAAATCATGTATACACTTTTTTTTCCAAATCAGAGCTAAAATCAGAAAAATCAATAAAATTAAAAAAAAAATCAAAATAAAATCAGACAGATCAAAAACAAAATCAAAAGTCAAAATAAAAAAAATCAATTAAATAAAAAAAATCAATTAAATCAAAAAAATCAAAAGCAAAATCAGTAAAATAAAAAAATCACGTACTCCACATTGAATTTTAAGTGATCCGTCATCTTTCATCTTTCTCATCTGTTTTTCATTTGAAAGTTTATCCGTTTTGCCCGACCTAGAAAATACGATGTGCTGTTCACTGATTACGTCATCGTCTAAAGGTGCTACTGTTTATTGGTGATATTTCCACTTACTTAATACTATCTTCTGTTTCATGGATGATCTCTTCTCCTGTAAACGAATACAGCAGATAATTTGAAGACAACCAGGAATCCAAGACCTTTAAAGTGTTCTTCATAAGCATTCAAATGATTTTTTTTTTCCGAAATTACAAAATTACGCAGCCAGTCAACTGTGCAACTCTAAATTACAAAAGTACGCAGAAAGTTTGCTTGTACCAGACGACCACGGCTTTTTCCTCGACACCGTGATAAAAAAATTGCGTGTTGGGATAGAGATACGCTAGCAGAAAGATTACAAAAGCTGCGCAGAAATTACAAAATTGCATAAAATATTGCAAAAGTGCGCAGAAATTACATAAGTGTGCAGATACAAATGTGCTTAGAAAATTACAAAAGTGCATAAAATATTACAAGAGTGCGCAGAAATTACAAAAGTGCACAAAAAAATTACAAGACTATGCAAAAACTAAATTGAAAACTAAATCCTGTCAAAAACCAATGTCCTAGCAAAAAGTAGACCATCTTGGTAGACAATATCAGGACCACAAAAGACCAAATTTGGACCCTATCCGATCATAAATGTGGCGGGGTTTTGAGGAATCTAAAATCAAACATTTCTAAATTAACCCGATTTTCAACAAACTTTTGTGTTCAAATTATATAATACAGAATCAGTACTGTACAGAATGAGGCTTTATTGCCCCCAAAGAATGGAATATTTTTAGCTTTTAATTAACTTTGAATTTCCTCGATTTTTAAACATTACTCTAAAGATATCAGTGCTGTTGCTTTTAAAGTTGTTCTTGATTCTATCACTCTCTCATTTTCATTTTGATTTGAATCCCTTCAGGATTTGCTACATCATGTAAGATACCGAAGTTTTCTCTCAGTTCTTCGGCTTTCTGCATTGCCATTATCTCAAATCTCAACAACAAATGGTAAATGGTAACCTTCAACTCCATCATAGCGAACCTCAATCCAATGCAATTCCTTGGTCCAGCTGAGAAAGGGATAAAACTAAAACTGCTTGAAGCTGCAGATGACTCTTTGCTCAAAAATCTTTCTGGTTTGAAGATTTCAGCGTTTGGCCAAATCTTTGGATCACGTTGTAATGCAAGGATATCAAATCCAATGTTGGTGTCTTTCGGATAATCAACACCATCAATGGTAAAACCCTCATCTAAGATACGACTAGCTAATGGAACAGGTGGGTGGATTCTTAAGGATTCTTTGATACAACATTCTATATACTTCATCTCCTTGGTTGCTTGATCAATTGGTAGACCAAGTTTCCTGATCTTTTGAGCTTCATCATAAGCTTTGGCTTGATGCTGTGGGTTGGAACCAAGCATAAACAAACACCAGCTTAATCCAGTACCAACCGTATCATAACCAGCAAAAATGAAGGTTTGAGTATCATAAAAGAGACTTTTCACTGTGACTTCACCTTTGTTGAGATTTGTAAGCAATTTATCCAAAAAGATCACTCTCTTAGTTTCGGCATTACTTGCACTTGGATCTTTTACTAATGAATCATTTTTCAATTTCTCGATTCGCTTCTCAATCAGATTGGTACCAAATTTCTTGACGAAATCTAGTCTTTTGAAATATTCTCGCCCAATTGGAAATAGTTTAAGAATATGTTTATTCCAGTACCATATACATTTCCCACGTAAATTGACAAAATGTAAAATGAACTCGATACATTCTACAAATTTGATAGTTTCCATTTCTGCATTGTCATTTTGTTGAACGCCATTAAAGGCGGCTTCTAAGAAATCACCCATTTCAACGCCAAAAATAGTTTGACACATAACTCCAATCGAATGCCATTTCATAACTTTACATGCATCAAAAGACAGACCATTTATTGCAAGATTCTCAAAATGTTCGCATAGTTTTAAAGTCAATGTCTCAATGGTTGGAAAGAAATCATTCAGAATGTCAAAATGAAATGATGGAGTCATCATTTTTCGTTTATTTCGCCAATGTGATCCTGTAGTCAGGAGAATAGACGATCCCAACCAGTCTTTGAGAATCCAATACGCATCAGACTTTCTTATATTCGTATTACTCATTAAAAGTTTTTCAATCAACTTTATATCCCGTGTAAGGAGATATTTTTGAGTGCCCAAGAAAAGTTTCTTAGTTTCTTTATCGTCAAGCCACTTGAAATGCTCTTTACAAAAAGCTTCATCGTCTAACTGACTTAAGTTTGGTAGTTGGCCAATCAGAGGGTACACTTTATAGGGAATGGGTTCGAAATGGCTCCATGGTCTTATTGATTGTTCCCAGTATATTTTGATCGCTATATATGCCACCACAATGAAGCAGACGAGCTCAGCTATCATGTTTTAGATATCTAAAAATAAATAAATTATATTCATTAGATATACTTTGTGTGTCAGAAAAAGCAGGCCTAAAATTGAAATTTTGACGTAACTTTTCATGCTAGGCTGACAAAGTTTTAAAAAAATAACAATTGAGCCTATCAGCATAAGTAGAAAAAGCTACGTCGAATTTTCAATTTTAACACACCGGGTATATGTGAAGAAATAAGAACTTCTGTTCAACTATATTCACGTAATATGAAACGCGTAATTTATGGCATGTCCTAGCACACATCACAAAGATCGCTAAAACTTGTCATCAAGCTAAAAGTTGCGAAAAATGGCTCAATTCACCATCACGCCTCAAATTCTTCCCCTATTCCCCATCAGGTCAAGATCTTGATCCACGCCATCACGCCCTAAGAAAAATCTTCATCACCGCACCACGCAAGAGAAAGTCCGAAAACTGTTAAGTGCCTGTATATTATCCAGATATCTTGTAACCCTTATCATCTTTTAAAGTTTTTGTTTTTACATAATTGTTCCCGTTTCATATCACGCTCATACCAGGACATTGTCTTGCTATTGTTATATTATGCTGATATAAGCAAAAAGATGTTTTTTTTCCTTTTTCTTACCAATCTTACTCCACATCCGTGTCAATCCAATGTAAAAAGCTTGTGAATTAAAAGGGATGAGTAAGCAAACGATATCACTCTTATTTAAAAACAAAACCTTTAAAGTAACGAGATGCTTTCTTAACTTTATACACTGCCCAACCAAACATAAATACATTTTGCTCACAAACACTATAATGTCAGAGAGAAACACAATGCCGAGATAAAACAAATTTGAAGTTAACTTATAAAACACAAACAAACAAAGTAATTGGATCTCGAAAAAGCATTCTTTAATTAAACAATAAGATTAACTGATTATTGCTCTCTTAATTTTTGTGCTGTGGTTACCAAATTTGGTTGAGTACGTGTTGTTTGGATTCATGATGGAAAAGACCGATAAACCACGGATTTCTTTAAAGCCCGAATGGCTAGATGTCGTGCTTTAAGCTCTTCCAAGCAAAAAAAAGTGAATATCACATAAAATATTGCTACCATTGTTTTCGAAAACCCACAAAGCTTCTTATTGGTCAAGCCAAGGATTTATTATACACTGGATATAAAAGTAAGAGATTTTTGCCGATTTCTCGTGCACTAGCTATGTCCGCAGTAATGATTTTATTGTTCACTCTCCTTCCCTCATTAAATGTTTTTTCGAAGCATTTTTATTGCATTTCTTATCGAAAATCACTCATCCAAATCCCAAAAGAGACTCAAAACTTTCCTGTGAGAGTCAGATTCTTCCACTTAATTGCTAATTATGTCGTTATGACGTTTCAAGCTGTGAGAAAGATACAAAAGACGTGTTGTGTATAAGAAATTTAATGTTGACACCGGAAATTTTCAAACTTCAACCTAAAAAAAAACCACCTTGCCACCACGTGCCTCCAAAGGATTTTCATACCACAGTGGAGCCAAGACACTCAAGTCTTATGTATGTTAATTTCAGCTCTTCTGGGGACAGTCTTGGAAAGATATTTCCAATTGAAAATTTCGTGTCACTATAAGCATTTTGTCTAAATTTCTTGTCTAATGATGTTTTTCTCACATTAGATTTCACAAATGTATCCAGCTTGGAATGCTAGCCTTACTTTCAAACTTTTTTTCTGCAAATGTACAAAAAGAAAGAGCTAGAGAACTTTTTAAAAATAAGACTGATAAACATTTTTAAAAATCAGACATCTTCGAACCGCCATAACAGTTGTCCTTTGCGGACAAAGCTAGAACATCAATTGTTTTCTGAAACAATGAAAATACAATGATCGCTCTCCATCATTTTATGAGTCGTTTATCCAGTGTATAATAAATCTTTGGTCAAGCGTTGAAGCTCTATTGTAATGTCACATGACCTAGTAGGATTTCCTACCTAACCTCAGCACACTTTTCAGCCAAAGGGGCCGTCCACATAGTACGTACGCACTAAAATGTCGAAAATCGAGTACCCCCTCCCCCCCGCAAAATTTTTTTCCGTAAGCGACCCAAGCCCTCATTTAGCGGTCCAAGCCCTCTTTTTAGAATTCTCTGATTGCGCCAGCGGCCCAAGCCCTACTTTAGCGGTCGTAGCCCTCCGAAAAGTATTCTGCGGCTCAAAATAGCGGTCCAAGCCCTCAAACAACGGTCCAAGCCCTCGGAAACTTAGTCACTTTTTTATTCTGGGTGATAATCAGCGGTCCAAGACCTGAAAAGGTTAGAAAGCAGAAAAATATGCCGAAAGAACAACAGAATTGGCTTTCACACTAAAGCCTTCGAATTTATACGCACACGAGCCACGTGTTTTTTTTTCTTTGCTTTTTTGTTATAATGTTTATAATAATTAATGAGAAAAGTAAACAAAGTTTCTATTAACACAATTATTCCGACCACTTGGAATGTCAGTATGCTCTGAAGTGAAATCTCTCGATCTCTGAAGAAGCGAAAAAAATATGGATGTTTTTGTAAGTTTATTTCTTGATTTCTTTGAAAGGATTTTGAAATTGGGTTTTCAAAACTCTTACTTGTAATCAATAATCAGTTCAACTGAAAGACCGTGTACAGTAGTAAAAAGAAATCAAAAACTTTTTAATCCTTAACTTTTTGAATTTTAGTCTTGCGTCCATAATAAGTATAAGTTCAAAATGAAAACTTCGACTGCCTTCCATTTAATTGGATACTTCCCCCTTCTTTAGGTGAAATTCTTGAAAATCACCCCATAGCAATTTATTATACCTCATTTCACACCACTTTATGATTTTTCTTCCGAAGTATTACTTACTGTACCCCCCTGCTTATTCCAGCCAGTCAACCTATTTAAGCACAAAAGAGGTGCTAAAGTCTATTCAAAATGATTTGCTTGAGGCAAACAGGCTGTAACTTTTGATAGAATTTTAATAAGATAACGATTTTTTTGCTCGTTATAAATATTTCAATGAGTGAAATATTATCGGCTAAAAATTCCAAAAATAAACTTTTATTGTATTTTTTTTTATCATATAACCATTTTGTTCACATTGATGATGTTCTAGGATCAGAAAATCATCCCTATGAAAATGGATATTATACAGTAGAACAATTGTACTCAAAGTTTACTTTTTTTCTTCATTTTTTACTTTTATTTTATATTTTTTAGTCAATAATATTCCACACAAATCTTTACAACGAGCACAAAAATCGTTATCTTATTAAAATTCTATCAAAAGTTACAGTTTTTGGACCTACCTCCGGGTACCCCGGTGGAGGTCCTTTAAATTAACCCATGTCCGTTCGTTCGTTCGTCCGTTCGTTCGTCTGTTGCCAGCTTTTCTCGGGATTGGCTCATTAGTTTTTTCTGATTTTTTGCACAATGATGCAAAATGGCGATGCCCAAAATGTGACGGAGCCCGATTTTCGGAAAAAAAAATTTTCCGGCCGAAAATGCCGGAAATATCCCGGAAAAACTGGTTTTTTGGCACTTTCTCGAGATTTTATCATTAGTTTTCTCTGATTTTTTGCTCAAATATGCGTATTAACAATGCACAAAACATGGCTGAGTCCGATTTTTGAGAAAAAATTTTTTCCGGCCGAAAATGCCGGAAATATACCGGAAATCGCTGTTTTTCTGGATTTTCATTGGACTTTTTCCTTATAACTGGTTTTTTTTTCATTCAAAAACATTACTAATAGCAATGCCCACCATCAAGTATGTTTCAATTTTCAATAAAATTGATTTTTGAAGCCGGAACTATTTAAAAATCGCCGGAACAACCTATTTTCGCCGGAAAGACAGTATTTCTTGAATTTCTCGAGCTGTACTTTATATTTTTTTATGAAATTTTGCACACTGATGCAAAATGACAATACCTAAAATGTGACGGGGCCCGATTTTCGAAAAACATTTTTTTCCGGCCGAAAATGCCGGAAATATGCCGGAAAAACCGGTTTTTTTTACATTTTCTCGAATTTTCATCCTTATTTTTCTCTGATTTTTCGCAGAATGATGTGTATTCGCAATGCTCAAAACATGACCGAGTTCGATTTTTGAGAAAATGTTTTTTCCGGCCAAAAAAGCCGGAAATTTTCGTTTTTGCAGATTTTCATTGGATTTTTTCGTTTCATGTCTTTGTTTTTTTTCAAACAAAAACATCATTTATAAGAATTCCACGATTAAGCATGGTTCAATTTTCAATGAAACTGATTTTGGTACAGGAACTTTCTAAAAATCGCTAGAACAGCCGAGAATCGCCGGATTCCATGAATTTCTCGAGTTGTTCTCGTATTATTCTGCATTTTCATACTATTGTTCTCATTTTTCAATTGTCTTATTACATCAATCTTCAGGTAGGTCCATTCAGCATGTAGCTTGTTTTGTCTCAGCTGTCAATTATTTTTGAAAGCCTTTAAATTTATATATACTAATTATAAAATATTTTTGACCCTCCATACGCATGTTCTCATATATTAATGTATTTCTCCTTCTTAGAATGCTGCTCAAGATGTTTATCTATTCGATGGATTGAAACGTTCTGACATGGAAATCTATTTTGTACCTCTTCCAATCCAAGTTTCTACTGTTGAATACAAACCAAAGGTTAATGTGGATGATCTGAAAAATGGTTACGAGGAAAAGCTTCTCCTTCCCTTTAGCTTTTGTAATGAAATAATAGAACACTTTAAAAGTGACGATGACGATTCCGATTCCGAAGTCGCTGTAGTAGAAAACGAATATTTTTATTACCAAAAGCAAATTTATTCATGTTTAAGAATTCACCAAATTAAGTCAATCAAAGTAAAGATGGCGAAAGAAAAAACATGGTTCAACCGCTCAAAGAGTTTTACTGCACCCATTAATTTGAAAAGGGTCGATCAAAGCACGCTCTCAAGTTTTATGACAGTAATTCGCGAAGGAAATAACTATTCAATTGCCCATAAAGATTATCCGGGACTTGAAATATCAGACCTGGCATCGATCATTGGTAGCGGTTGGCTAACACTGCCTGTCTTAAATTTTTATTTGAATTTACTGAACAAATTGAGAAAAAATGTTTTCTCTATCACTTTAGCTTCATTAAAGAATATTAAGGACGACGGTGATTGTCTTCAAAAGCTGATAGCCTCTTTACATGAAAAGAACATTACAGTGATGAATATTATTGCAAACGTTGGAAAACATAATGGTTCTGGAGAAACTTACTTTTCTGTTTTTTCACCTGGTTTTCAAGGAACGCACTGGGTGTGTGTATCGTTAGCTATCCCTGAGGGTAGAATGCTTTATTGCGATTCTCTGGTTTGGGACGCTCCACCAAATATAATGGAATGCCTCAACTTTATAACTTCTTTGTTTGAAGAACAATTCGGAATAGACTCATTTGACCTTCTTTTTGCTAACACAGGAAAATGTAATGACAATATCTTCCCATATCAAGGGCTAAACTCGAACATGTGTGGTGTTGCAAGGTCTGCCACTGTCAGAAAAAGTGTCATGGGTAGGAAAGATGCATGCTTACAATGACTTTGTCAGAACCGTTTTGATCAAGTGGTACCAAAATAAGACAATCAATGTGATTGATGTTGGATTGAAATCTACTAGTCAAGTATGTTTGCTTCATCCCTCTTTGCATTCCTTTTCTTTCTGTGTAGTTTTTGCTTGCATCTTGGAATACGCAATAATTTTTGATAATTTCTGAAATACTGATATGATTGACTTGAAACTTTCCCAGTGTGAACAAAATATTGATTATAGCTTTTTGGCAAAACTTTGTTATCAAATTATCATTGATGACGCTTGTTACAATATTATGTTATCATTAAAAATACCAACAATGGGACCCCTGTAACTATTTTCACATGTGGGTATTTTTGCTCAAATTTCCTGTGGCAACCCCACTGAACCATACTGACCAGTCTGTAAAATACGAACCATGTGAACGACTAACATGAAGTTTCGCCCATCGTCTTAGATGGTTATGATTTATCACTTGTTAAAATCTGACAAATCAAAAGCTCTAGTAGTTCCTTTGTTCTGGGGCGTGGTCAACGTGTATTTTACAGATATGTCAGTAAAGACACCCCTGTGTCAAAGAGTTTTTATCCTGAGGAAAAAGGTTCCACTGGGGCTGTGATGCAAGGGTGTTTTAAGTAACCAATACTTTGATATACCGTTTGTGAGTGTTGGAATTGCAATGTAATGTGTTCATTTTTACTGTCGCGATCATTCTTTTTACTAGAAAGCTGAATCGTCAACATCAAGGAATAATGATAATGAAACATCAAGAAATGAAACTACAAGAAGTAAAACTACAAGGAAAAATGAAACTGCAGAAATGGGAGTCGAAACCAATCAAGTTGAAGAAGAAATCGAAACAATTGAGACTTTGAATGATACAAGTGGTAAGCAAACCTACTCATTGTTCTTTAGAAAAGAAGATATAATAAATTAGCTAATGTAAGTATAACTACAAGCCTTTTTCATGCTTTTTTTTATAACAATCAGTAAATTTTGGCTGAAACTCAGTTGTTCTTAATTTTTTTAAATTTTCAGGCTTAAATGTTCTAGAGCAAAATTTAGGTTACTCTAAAATTTTCTCAGAAAATTCTGAGGCTCAGCTTGTTCTTTAATAGACCTTATCGCATTTAGAAACAAACGATGCATTGTGGGATTGTTATGGAGGTATTACAATAGAAATCTCGAGGGAATTCTATTCCAGTTGGCACGCAACGTAGTTTTAACGCTAATTTAATGTTATATGGATGTTGCGAACGTTAGATGAACGTTGAAACAACGTTGTGTGCAAGCTGGGATTGTAATAATCCCATAACAATCCCACAATCCATCGCTTTTTTCTAAATGCGATAACGTCTATCGGCCAATTTTCGCCTCGTTATTATTAACAAAAAGTGCGTATTAAAATGCAAATCATAATCAATTGTAGCCTGGATACCCAAGCTCATAATTTTTTTAGAAAAACATTTTCTAAAATTATAGAGCTAGGTACCCCTAGAGAATGAAAACAATGAAAGTGCAAACCCATGTTTCCAAAACATTCCTAGCAAACCCTGGGTAGTAAAAATCTAAATCCATACTTAAAAAAGTCCAAAGTCCATAAAAAGTTTGTCTGTATTTTACCTTAAAGGAAGAAATTTTGGCGGAAAGAAAATTTGGCGGATTTGGCGGTTTTGGCTGAAATCCGCAAAATTAAATTCCCGCCAAATTAAACATTTTGAAAATATGATCTCTTTTAAGGTGTTTTTGCTATTTTTTCGCTGTTTTGACGCTATCTTAAGGTTAATTTTTTTAAGCGACCGCCAAATTAAATTCCCGCCAAATTTAGTTTTTTCGTACATCCGCCAAATTAAATTCCCTCTGAAAAAACTTTTTTGGCCATCCGCCAAATTAAATTCCCGCCAAAATTTCTTCCTTTAAGGTATCATGACCAACCGTGTTTTTTTATTCCAGCTGATTTAACACATAAACGCCGTTTGTCATTAAATGGTTGGCAAAAATACATGAGTGAAAACCTTGTAAGTAAACAACATTGATACATTTTTTTATTTTTTACCTTAATAACTACAGTTTTCCTTAAAACACTTAATAAGGATTACATAAATTGAAGTGAGGGGGTCCTTCATACACCCCTGTCAGACAGACCCGGGATCCAGTGGGGATGAAAATAACGGACTGAAACTCGATGGGGATTGATATTCCCATATTTTATGAATGGGGATTTCAATTCTTTTGTTTTCAAATCAGAAAATTCAGTGGGGATGGGATATTTTTGCAGCGAGGATTGGTTTATTTGATTATTATCATAATTGGAGGATAATTTCCCACCGGGGACGATATTTTGGACAATTTTTCCAGTGCGGAAAGGGTTCCCAGTGGGTCTGTGAGAAGGGGGTGTCTTAATTTATCTTAGACTTCTAACAAACATAGCAATATCTATTTTTTCAATCCTTCTTTTGATTGATCGAATTTATTTGCATAGAAATTTTCATCTGATTTTACAGGAAAAATCATCTGATGAATCTTTCGGGGAGATTGCTAAAAAAGCTAGAAAGTCGTGGAATTCACTTTCATCTGAGGAAAGAAAGGTATCTCATTTGTTATCAACTGATTGTACTTCTTTTCTTGTCCACTTTTTCTTTTCAAATTTGCGGGTGATTTGCTTTTGTTTTTTAGTTAGCTAGGACGGGGACAGTAAAAAAAGCAATGACTTGTTTTTTCTTTTGTATTTAAGAATTACAATACAAAAGCGAGAGAGGGAAAAACGATACCACCTTGTCATTTATGTGGGACAGCATTCAACTACGCTAAACGACGAAAAGAACACATGAACATATGTCCAAAAACCTTTGCATGTACAAAATGTGAATTGATATTCGAGTCACCACAGGCATTGAAAGCCCACGATAATAAACACAGTCAGAAGTTTATGTGTGATAAGCCAGAATGTGGAAAATGTTTTGAATGTGCTTCGAAATTAAGTCGCCATCAGAAAACACATGATAAATCCAAAGATATTATGTGTCCTGTCTGCAGCAAAAAGTTTCGAAAGGACAACATGGTAAGACACCAAAAAACAAAACACAAGTAATTTATTATCGCAAACATCTTGATGTTTATAGGATTGCATTCATTTGCAAACATTCATTTTTACATACCATGTAAATTTTGTTTATATCATTGTGATTAGAGTAAAAAAATGAAGTTTAAAAGTAACAACAATGTCTTAAAATTCGTTCTAAGCTCATTTAAAAATAGTTCTTCTCGAAGCTGAATTTTTTCTTAATTTTCTTATTCTCATTTTCAATTATTTCCTAAATAAGCAGACGCCCATTTATCAACTTTCTCCCAATTAGACCCATGACCTGCAAAGAGGTACCTAAATAACAAAAAACATAACCTGGTGAGAACAAAAAAGTAAATCTTGTGGTAAGACAACTTGTGGTGAGCAAAAAGAGCTATTTTCAACAACATTTTTTCATCTTTGATATTCCTAGAAAAGAACCTTAATAAAAGAATGTACCAAAAAAACTCAAAATAAACTATAAAACTAAATAATTGTGGCATCAATACAAAAAATAGTGTCATGTTTTTCACTTTTTAATTCTTTATTGGTTGCTTTACAAAGTGCTTAGTGTTGCTAACCATCGAACGACCGCCACCTTTTTTGGCTGGAGGTACATTTTCATTTATAGCACGTGTAATATTATGCTTCCTCTTTAAATTCACGTGTCGATTTGGTAAACTTCTGTGCTTGGAATTACTTTGCTTTTGACGGCTGCCGATGCCAGACTTTCTTCTAGAAACTGCCGTTGGTTGAACTTTGATTTTTGAGCGTTTCCTTCCATAGAACGTACTACCAAAACTCTGTAATGAAGAAACTCTTTGATTTTGACTAAGAGTTTCAAAACGTTTGACGAACTTGATGACAGCTACATTAAATTCCTTATTACCTTGTTGGATTTTTTCTAACATTGCTTCAGAAAACTGTCCAAAGTGATTCAAAGCTAAATCTGTTTTATTATCGTTAGTATCTCCGAAAGCTTCTTCGATGTTGCGTGGTTGCTTCATATTTTGATCATTGGTAGATTCTAGATTCGTAGATTTGTAGATTTCAGGGTCATGGATATTAATATCAGAATGAATGGATTCATAGTATGAGATATCGAGTGACTCTCCTAATGCAATTTCAGCGAATCTTTTGCGTTCAAATTTATCGAATTTCGGTAAGAAATTCCCTGACCTTGCAAAACCTTCTTTCCATAATATGCACTGGTGCCAACAAGGTGAACCATCTCTTCCTGCTACACATTCACACACTCCAATGGACATGTCAACTACATAGTCCAGCTTTTCATCACTTTTGCTTTTGACGGTGAACAAATCAGAAGCTATCTCTTTGACATTGCTTTTGGTATCGTAAGATTCTGAGAATGAAAAAAAATCAATGGGAAACTAAAGACCCGATCAAAACTTAAAATAATGAGTTAAACAGTTGATTAGTTGCAATTTTCGAAAAAAAAAGTGACAATTTGACCATTTTTGGAAAAATAAATCGTTAGCTTTAGCTTTTATTTTCAATATAAATGTTTCATTCTAAATTTTCAATTAACAGTCTCTAAATTACACTTAATTGCTAATAATTCAGACGGGACACCATTTCTTTGTTTTTGAAGGCGTACTGTAAAAACAGGACCCAGGTTGGACATGAGGTCAAAGAAACCAGGTGCAAGTACTTTTGAGAAAGAAAGCAGCTCCCATTAAATTTTTGAGATAAACAGGACTCTCCTCGTAAATTTATGACAAAAACAGGAATCCCTATAAGTAATCTTTTGAAGAGGAAAGTATCATCCAAAAATTGTTATGGATCGGAAGCTGTACGGTCGAATCTGTTGGTTACAAAAATATTCTTCCAGTAGGGGGGAGCCCCAGAAAAAGGATAGCTGGAAAAGACCGAATGGGAGTATTAGGCCCCAGATGGGGGACCTGAAAACCTGGAGGACGCCATAGAAGAGTGCTGTTTTTCTCAATAATTTAAGGCAGGCAAAATTTACCTGGCACTTTTTTTAATTTGATCTGCTTAAACCGCTGACTATATACTCCATCGAATGTACTGTCTGCAATTGAAAGTAAGCGATTCTTATAGTGGTCCTCGAATTCAACCATCAATTTATCCAGCAACATGTTGATGTTAAATTGACGTTGTCGTCTCAAAATTGAATCCTTGATAACGAGAAATTGAGATTCCACATAGTTATTGGTGTGTGAACCACGGATTAGAATTTCAGAACGAAAACATTTTGCCCAACTTTTGCTTAATGAAAACAGTTCTTCAAAGTATGAAATGCAATGTTCGTATTTTGACGTAACATTCGACTCCTGAAGCAGGACTGAAGTCTCTTCAAATTCCTCCAAGTTTAGTGCGTAAATGACATTCTTAAACAGCTTCATAATTTCAACCCTATCGTTTTGAGATACCCCATGATTTTTATCATACAACCATCTCCAGACTTGCTGGAGAATATGAAAAATGCAAAGAAGCAAAGTTGAATCAGGCCATATCTTATGCAGACTATTCCGTAGTTCACCACAATTGTCTGTCATAAAAATGTCGGGCCCGGTTGGACTATTGTAAAATGCTTCTTCCGGTAGTATTCCTTTGTATAGGGTCAGTGCTTTAACGATAGTTTCTTCTCGCTCGTCGCTGGTAATGATAATACCTGCAAGAAGACAATGAGTTTCAAATTAGTAAGATAAAAAAGAGTTTCATAAAAAGGCTGTCAAGAATCTGAAATGCTCATAACTTATGGAATGATATAAATGATTGACCCCAAAAGTAGCAAAACAAAAAGCGTTTAGAGGTCAATCAGCTTAGAGATTTGTCTGATATCTTTTGTCTGAATGAATATTCCGAGAAATATTTTAATGCGATAGAATTATGCGCAATACATACCGAGTGGTAAAGCACCTGCAACGGAATGTGTAACCAAGAGAAAGAATCGCAAATTATGCTCGTCGAGATTTGATGTGGAGTCAATGAAAACTATTTCTGAAGATTCCCTGACCTAAAAACATAATAAAACATAATGAAAATTTAATATTGGTAAGACTTTTTGATTGCTGTGATGTGAAAGAGCAAGGCTAAACATGAAGCTACAATGCTGGCCATGATATATTGAGATTTTTGGTTAATTCCTCGTTTTTCACAATTTAAAGTTCGGGCGAGAAAGTCGTTTTTGGGCTAATTGATAAATTCATCCGCATATTTCGATTTGGGTGGGGTTAATGGACTTATTGGCTATATTCTGAGCCCTGTTGGACCATCCTTGGACTTTTGGATCCTCAGATCCTAAGGTCCTAGGTGTTAAGTCTAATGTTAAAGCTCAGAGTTAAAACTCTACCATTCCAATTTAATTTAGAGGGCTTGCAAATTATTTTTGGTTTTCAGATTTCAGATTTCGTGGGAATTTCCCTTTTTTCCCAAATATTATTGCCAGTATTGTAGTAAGTTTTCTAGGGAACATTATAACTTTCTTAGAAAATAGCTGTTATATTTTTCCAGGAGCATAGTATTTCAAGAGAACAGATATACAGGAGTCTCATTTTTTCCCAGAGCAAATGATATAATCCAGGAGAGTCCAGGATACAAAACAGCTCGTTTTTTCCAGGAAAAAAGGACCTCAAGAACAAGTATTTCATACTTCCTAGCCGGTGGCTGCTCTTGTGAATAATCAATTATTATACCCCTGTTTCACAGACCCACTAGGACCCCATCCCCACTGGAAAATTTGGCAAAAATTTGGTCCCCACTGGGAAAATACCCGGAAAATACCCGGAAATACCCTGTAATTTAAGCCCCACTGGGAAATTAACTTTCATTTCATCCCCACTCGGAAATCCATGTCTTAAAATCCAAAAAATGTAATGTAATAGGGTTGTCTTTACCATTCTGTGGACTCTTATCATCAAAGGTGTCAAAATAGCCAAAATCAATGCCGAATTTTCGTCCTCGTTGTAAAGCTGGTATGCGACTTTTATCCCGTCCATGTTTTCTTCAAACTGATTAATTCTTTCTTCAAGCTTCTCAAACATATCAGCTCCATTCTTTCCACCAAATTTTTCTTTGCAAAATTTTATATAAAGTGAATTAAAGTCTCTTCGTCGTGGGCATTTTGATCTGTCAGCTTTACTCAAATGAAATTTGATTTGGTCTTCACAATGTAGCTTGAGAGTTCTGAGAAATTCCTGATATGCTTGGGATGGTGTATTGCCCTTTTCAAAAAGGTTCTGAACTTCGATCAGAATTTCCTCCGAAATTCTTTTAAAGCTTAGTGCTTCTAAGGAATTCACTGGGTGGTTATGCTCGTAAGTCATAGTGAGTTGACAAGAGGCATTCGAATGAGAGGGGCATTTGATTACTTTGAATGAAATTTGAAAAGGACACATTGTATTCTTGAATCGTTTTGATGGGTCCTTCCTCAAAATAGATTCAGCGTCTCTGGTATTCTCATATCTTGTATCAAAATGGCATCGGTAAATTGATTTAATTGCATAAATGCTCTTCTGACCTGGTGTTTTTTTTACTTTTATTTTCATGATTTCATTCGTCTCATTCATATAAAAATCCAAAAAGTTGTCAATATCCTCTTGATTTTTGACATCACATTCGAACACTATGCTCGGACTTTGTCCATCCTCTTCCTTCCCATCCTGAGTAAGGATTTTAGCTTCCTTGAAGTAATCTAAAATTAATTCTACCCTTCCACGTGCATGTTCGTCCATTTTGAATTTAAAAAGACTTTAAATCTTGAGAAGAAAGAAAGAAATCAACATTACAGATATTACTCATTCAACAAAAACTCCAAGTTAAAATCTCCAAACACTCGTAATTTTTACTCACTCACTCGCTTTATATGCATTTGTCTAAAATCACACCTCTCACTTTCACCGTGAAAAGTAGCATGAAATGATAAGTCTAAATATAATGCTTTAAGGCCTTGGGCCGTTAAAGTCATAATAATTTCGCGCACAAAAAAATCAAATTTCTTGTTTTCCGGCCAATTTGGTTTAGGAAATTCGTTGTCAGAAATATTCAGGTCTTGGACCGCTGATTATCACCCAGAATAAAAAAGTGACTAAGTTTCCGAGGGCTTGGACCGTTGTTTGAGGGCTTGGACCGCTATTTTGAGCCGCAGAATACTTTTCGGAGGGCTACGACCGCTAAAGTAGGGCTTGGGCCGCTGGCGCAATCAGAGAATTCTAAAAAGAGGGCTTGGACCGCTAAATGAGGGCTTGGGTCGCTTACGGAAAAAAATTTTGCCTCCCCCCCTGTACGCAAGCGTACTCAAATGGCTATACCCCCTCTGTTACCAGTTACGTACTTTTCCATTCACCCCCCCCCCCCCTTGGTGGAAGAAAATTTCGAATTCAAATCGTTTGGTTCGGACCTTTATTTCATACATGAAACTTTTTCTTTTCCTTAATGCGTATAACAAGCGTAAAAGTCGACAAAAAAACAAGAGGAAAAGGGCTATGATAAATTTTTTCTCTGCGTACGTACATTTTCCGTTGACCCCCCCCCCCTTAGTGCGTACGTACTATGTGGACGACCCCAAAGCACGACATAGGAAAATTTAGCCAATTTGAATAAATTTGGGTGAAAAATCAACCCTTGAGGTACATTTTTCGAAAGTTTTTGTCCATTTTAAGCCCCTCTCCCCCTCTTTTTAAGACAGAAAATTTTCAGGTTTTCCCAAAATTTTGCCCATATAACTTCGTTTTTTCTGACTTTTTCAAATTCCAATCAAAGTTCCAAACAAAATATTGAAAACTAGCCGGTACCCGGCGTCGCACGCCGGTTAAGCTGTAGCTGAACGCACTAAAAGTCCTTTGGATGTTGAAGCTGGCTTAAAAAAGCGATCAAACAAAAAAAAAAGAAATCTCTTCAACGTTTAAGTCTAACCTTCCCCTGGTGTCTTATCTTTTAACCATATTTGGATCGTGTACTGCCCCCCCCCCCGTGACAACGTGTTTTGTTTTCTCGCTTCGCTCGCGTTAAATATGCTGTCCAGTTTAAATGACAATTTTTAAGGAAAAAGTGGGAAGGTCACAAAGAATAGTGCAACTCTTTGTTTTTTATCAGATCGAAAAAAAATTGGACAATTCTAAGTTGCTTTTTTAAACCCTTGGCATAACTTTTCGAATTTATAAACATAAAAAATGACGCACACACTTTATTATGGGGCGCCATTGTGGACAATATAATTATAAAAATTTCGTCGGTTCCGAAACTTTGATAGGCAAATTCTGTCTTGCCCAGCCAACGAAACAAACGGCTCGATCGTTGCAATATTGCTTCTGCAATTGGGTGGTCCTCTATATTCTCCTCCTCAACATCCACCTCTGCTTTCAATAGGTTTTCATTGATGAAGTTCAATACGTTGAAGTAATCTTCACACTTTGATAGAGAATTTTCAAGAAAATCAATATTATTATCTGGTCCAAGGTTCGTGATTTCTTGAGTAAAAGTGTCAAGGTTCTGTAAAAAGATTTCAAATTCTTCAGTTATATTTTCTGATTACTGATTACATAGCTATAACATAATCTTTATTTGTTTGCGAAAAGTACCCGGAGAGGTTGAGTAAAGATCGGGAATCGGGAAAACTCCGCGCAATGCATTATGTGATGAATATTTTGAAACTGAACAAAGATGAACAAATCATAGCATTATCACATTTGAGAGTTTATTATGTATATCAAATAGAGAGGATTTGTTTTTAGACTCAGCATATATATATTTCAAACTTAGAATAAATATTTGAAAGTTTAGAATATAATGTAAAAAATGACCACGGAAATGAAGTTTAGCATATATTATTCGAGCTTCGAATATTGTCCACAATGGCGCCCCATACTTTTTAACATAACGACGACTTGAATATTTTTATAAGAAGAAAGAAGTGAACTAATTTTTTCTTATGCTTGATATATATCGCCCTTTGAATGCTGTTGTTGTCCACAAACTGTTTGATTTTCATGTTTTGATTTACTTTTGAAATATTCTTTTCTATAAAATGAAATTGTTTTGTTTTGAAAAGAACTCGAATGTCATTAATAAATACGATCGTTAAATACATTCGAAAACATTTAAATCAAAAGAAGAGAGAAAAGGGCAACTCTGGGCAGAAATTAACATTACTAAAATGTAGATGGGCCTTAAATTTCAAAACAAAGGCTGAATAAAGTCTAAACCAAGCTCTATCCGATCTTTTGCAAATGGCGCGAATCCAATAGAACGAACTTGTGGAGCAAGAGACTAAAAGTCATAATTTTAAAACACAAACAAAGCGAAAACGAAAGTGGTGACACACAGACACACAAAGCACCGCTATTAATATATAGATGTTCAATCTTTGTTTGATAATATGTTGAACTTTGAAAGGAAATACGAATGTCAAAACAATTGAGCTCAAGACCCGGTAGGATTTTATCAGTCAGTGGGAATAAAAATAACGGATCAAAACTAGATAGGGATTGATATTCTCATGTTTTTTGTGGCTTGGGATTTGAATTCCATCGTTTTCTAGCCAGAAAATTCAGTGGAGATGAAAAAATAACACAATATTTTGCAGTGAGGTTGTTTTCAGCGGGGACAAAAACTAGAGTATAATTTTCCATTGGGGACGACCTTTTTGCCAATTTTTCAAGCGGGAAAGGTTCCCAGTGGGTCTGTGAGAAAGGGGTGCAATTGACAGGAGACAAGCATCATTGTAGGTTAAAAGATTTTATCAATTAATTCTTTCAGTATAAAATAAATTTCGATTTTAATATTGTTGCATATTATTCCAAGCAAAATTTTTGTGTCCTTGAAAATTCTTTCGATTAATAAAAAAATATTACAAATATGTGCAGTCCATAATCAAACACCATTAAAAACCAGTTTTGGTTGATTCAACCAGTATTCTCTCCTGAAACTGTTAAACTGAGAAATTTAATTCTGATGAAAAGTTGGTGTATTTGATCATTAATTTCGTACCTAAATTATTGGATGGCTCATGAAAAAACTTGGTGGGATGTAAGAAATATTTAAGAATGTTATACACGTTTTTTTATAAGAACAAACTTTATAAGAATATAAGGCTTCGATGGCCAAAATGTTAAGAACATTTTAAGGCTTTGCGGACTCTAAAATACACGATTTCTTAAAGGAAAATTGGCAAAAATACTCAAAAAATGGTGAGAATAAGAGCATGTTAAGAACATTTTTAGGCAAACAATCAAAAAGTTAGGAGCATCCTAAGGCTTCAAAAATTTTGGATGTTCTTATAAGAAAAAACGTTTACGTTATTTATTAAAATCTAACTTTAAAAAATGAATAAAAGCATGTTATTAAAACTAGGTCATGCATCTTCTCCTTGGGAACTCTTTCATGTAAATATCAACACCATCAAACCAGAATTGCTTGCACACCTTTGATATTAAGATGTTACGTAATTCAAGTTTTCAATGCCGATATTTCCATCTAAAACAAGAAAAGTGTGGTATTGTTAAAATTATGAAAAAAGAATCCAAACTAATGATTTACAAAACGAACATGCTAAAAAAATTTTTGGTCCAACCAATATCAATAGCGCACCGCGCTGAATCTAAAAATAGATTGTGTTTTGACATAATCATTACTCTCGATGTGTTTGTACGAGTTCCAATCCCATCAACCTTTGCGTTAATCTCTTTTGCACGTTAATTGCATCATTTGACAAAAGATATATAACAACTTGCACGTATCTTTAATTGAGCCGCATTGAATTGTGGGATTGCAACTCGTACAAATGTCAAAAAAAGTGAAAAGTAATAATTATGACGTACGCGTTGCGGAGTGCTATTGAATATCGTCTAATGTTCTAATGACTATGATCCAATGCATATATCAAACGCCAACTTTCGCCTTATTCCTCACTCGACCCTCCCTCTTCACTCATTTAAAATTTTAAAACTAACTTTGGAAATTTTATCTTCAGTAGTTACGCAGTGCAAAAACGCAAAGGTATTACTTTTAATATTACCTGTCTCCGGGAAGAGATCAAGTAAAAATTATTTTTTAGCCAGTGAGGATAGAATGAAAGAGGTAAGTGGCAAAAAGGATTGAAAGTGTTTTGTGCAGGATTCACAGATTTCAATTATTTTATTAAGATTTGAAATGCAGATTGGGATTTTAAGATTGCAACCGTGAAAGTTTTAGTGGAAGTTGGACGTCATTTTTGATTGAAATTTCAGGATAATTTTGTTATAGGGAGGTAGGGAGTATGGAACACGGCTTGTATTATCTGATTAAAAATTTTTCAATTGCATAGCATATTTAAACATTTGATTAAGGAGTGTAATTTTACCTTGATGCGTTTAATGAAGTTTTAAGAAATCCAGCGATGTTTAGTCACAGCTTACACTGTGGATTTAATTCTTTCTGATATGATTTTTTTTTAGTTTTAATTCTCATATTAGTTTTGTTAGTAAAATTTAAAGTGCTCAAAAGTTAAAGTAAAGTGTTAAAAATTTTAAAAGGTTAGATTAGTGGATTAGATATTAACAATGGAGAATGATGAACCAAGATTGCATCACCTGAAAATTTAGATGAAAATTTATCAACAATGAACAATTTATGGCATTATTTATGATTAAAGAAAAATTTATATTGCAAAAATTTGCCCTGGGGACATTATCTACTATTTTCCTAAAATTATCAATGGAAATTCCACTGTATAAAATTAGAAAAAAAGTCGTACCTTCTTTTCCTTCACTGCAAGATTTATATTCAACATGAACTTTATTTTTCTTTGGTGTACTATCACCCTCCGTCGTTGAAGATGTACTTGAGTTTGAGCACTCCTCCTCGTTTGCTTTCTCTGGTGTCGGTGATTCAGTTTCGAGGTAAGCACGTGGTCCAATGATGGAGAGCAATACAGGAAGAAATACAAGACCGTGGAAGAGACCAATTGACACCACCAGGAAGAAAACCTTTAAATTGGAAGTGGCATTTACTAAATTCGAAATTCATAACATAGGACAATTTCAATTTGGAGTTTGGTCCATAGGATTTCTTCAGACACCCCTGTCTCAGTGACCCAGTGACCTTTTAAAATACACCCGGCGTAACTATGAAACAGTAAAATTTCCCCGGATCTTGACTTTGAGTTCTCAAAATCTAACTAGGGGTTAAATATTATTATCTCGATTTTCAGGGACATGACTTTCACTTTCAAGCATTTGCGAGTCTAGTTTGATTTTCCTCGAATCCAATTTATAAAAGTTTGCAAAATCTCATTTCACTCTTTGAGTTGGCTGCTGGATTGAAATACTACTTACTTTGAAAAAGGTTTGAAAAGCATATGATTTTGAACCAGCCAAAAGACAGAAGGCTAAGAAAGTACTAATGCCACCGTTCAAAACTGCCGGTCCGATCTCTGATATGGCTGTCAATGCACGATCTTAAAAAAGAATAAAATCAATTTTACTTTTATTTTGTTTCACAGGTAGAAAGTTATCAGATGCCCCTGAGACGCCAAAGTTAGTCTTCTGTAAAATGCAAATGAGAATCTTACATTCTTTGTGTAGGTACACCTCTGTCTCCTGGCAACGATGTGGGAACTTTATCATACAGTATAATACTGTATAAAGAAGTAAGATATCTAAGGGGAACGACTAGGTTTTTACGTTGGAGATTTCTATTTCTAATGCTTTTAACCTAAAGTATCCGATGCATGATTGGTGGTTCTATATAGTGGTGTTATATTTTGATTTTTCTCCAAAACTTAGAAGAGATCTTGCTGGTTTTTAGCAATTATTTTTACCATTCCGTGTTCCTTTTCGTGCAGCCATGAAGGCATGTCCAATATGTCCAGAATAATCAACAGCAAATCCAAGTGAAATGACAAGAATGGTTGAAATGATCATGTCAATACTCAAGTCCCAATAATACATGTAACCACATATGTTTGTCTATATAAACAGAAAGATAGCGTTAACATTTTCAGTGTTTTAAGCTTCATTATGAACATCAAGGGAAGAAAGAATTTTAGAAAGAAGTTTATTGAAATCACACAGCTTTGAACCTCAGATAAGTCCACTTGTCTATGTTGTAAACTTTCGTTTATTAGAATGAAGGCGCAGTAGTGTAGTGGTTATCAATCTTGGCTGCCGTCCAGGAGGTCGGGGTTCGATTCCCGCTCGGTGCTGTGATTCACTTGGCAAGTGAATGTACCTTCGCCCGGGCCAACCCATGCCATGTGAGGGGAATTGGGTAGACAAAAACTCAAGAAGCCTGTCGGTGACTGTGCTAGGTATCGATTCCACAATCCATCGTGGATGAGGTGAGAGTGCGCTGGCCTTGTTCCCTTGTGGTTCACGCTGGACTTAACGCATCCAAAAACTGTGTGTCAGTGTCTCGCAAGCTGGTCGCAGTATAAACCATCGCGTAGACGGTTCTATTGAGACGACTCCTAGACCGCTCAATACGGAACCGGGTGTCCTCTGCAAAGAGCAGCCAGTCATCATCATCATTAGAATGAAGTAGTTCGATTTTTGTCTTGTGAAGTTGTTTTTAAAGTGCTACATGCACTTACCAGACATTAACTTGTACCCCAATTTAATGTCCAAAAACTTTTTTCATATAATTCTCCGTTTTGGTATAGAGACCAATAAGAAGCTTATAATTCTATCGATGAGACGTTTCAAACTTTTCTTTAATTTGTGAATTCTTGAATAGAATTAACGACTCGCCAGACTTTCTATATAAGTTTGTATGTTCATAAATGGGGAAATAACAACTCACCAGACTGAAGCCAACACACATCAAGACCATCAGACACGTCCATAAGTTGGCAATCAAGAAGAGAGTTACCAGAAACACACATACACCGGCTAATATCAGGTTTCGGAATAATTCTTCACCAACAATCTTTAATAAGAGAAATATGTTTAGATTACAGTTTGAGTTCGAGTCATGTTGAGTTTTCGTCAAGCGGGGTCTAAGTTTTTAAAGGAATATTGTGTCAGCCACCCCGTCAACCACAACCTTTCGAGGGTTACAGGTTCGAGTTGTGGGGTCCGATTGATTATGTCGGCACACCAAAGGGAGACTACCATTACTCTTTGATGGTAGTACTCTTAGGGGCTGAGTTATGTCTTGTATGCACATCGGCGTATAGTCTTTTTTCGTTTGATCATGAAAGTATAGTCCTTGAAGAGTCAGAAAACGTGTGTGGCGTTATTTGGATCAGGCACAAAAAAAACTTTAAACATAGACATATTATATACCAATCGATCACAAATTGTATGCTGATTAAGAAAAATGTCAGAACCATGGTCTGAAAATTTCGTTATCTGGAGATAACGAAGTACTTACGTTTTCTAAGTTTTGAAAACAAAAGCAAGAGGGCTAAAAAGGGTTGAAAATCTAAAATGCGCCATTATGGAAATTTGTGCCTGATCCAAATAACGCCACACACGTTTTCTGACTCTTCAAGGACTATACTTTCATGATCAAAAGAAATTAAATGACTATACGCCGATGCGCATACGGGACCTAACCCAGCCCCTAGAGTATAGTGGAAATCGGCTCTCTCCTTAGTACTTTAGTGCATGTGGACGGTCTCATTTCAATGAAAGAAAGATGTAACAGAACTAAATCCACAAACCACGGAATGTAGAACTTTTCAATGGGAAAAAGCCTTTTAAAGCGTTTAAGCGTTTACCCTATCAAGTCCTACCAAATCCTACCATTGAGATTCACTTTTAGCCCTTCGGGCTTATACTTTACTGGTGTTTACCCTATTAGTTTGCCATCGTATATATTCATCACCAAATACAAATGCTGTTTTGGAAAATGTCGTTTTGGAAGATTGGAAAGAAACAGAGGTCGCCTTTTGACGGATGTTATCCATCGCTTCTATTTGTTTCTTCGTTTCCATGATGTTCTTATGTGACATCAAGAATCTAGTGCCCTAGAGTTGAAGAGGAATGTCATTAAATTAAGAAAGATATTAGATTCCAGATGTCTCTATTTCCTGGGTGACAAGGTTGAAGTGACCGTTATCTCTGGAGCCGAGAGGGGCTATTTTCTTAAAATTTTTAACAAATCTTTGTCCAAGTTCTCGGAAATTACGACCCTTGAGGAAGGAGTTCTCAATCTTGATTTCGAAACGAGTTGGCATTTGTAATCCTTAGAAAATTTTTCGAGGTATGAAAAAGGTAAGATCATCGGCACCAAGTTTGCCCAGGTGTCAGACCCTAAAATATTTTCTTGAAACTCTCAGATTTAGATAAAAAATCCATTGATGGGAGTATCCCAAATTTTCTTTCTTAAAGACAAAATTTTATCAATGGTGGATAAAACAATAACTGACTTTGATTTCCATAGTATTGTTGTTATAATCAAAACTTGATTTGTATGCAAGTCCATCCCCATCGAGAAATTGTCGAAGATTATCGTAGAAAAATGTCTCATTTGATACAATGTTCTCTATAAAGAAAGAGTAATAATGATTTGAAGTACAGGGTTTTATCAACATCCATCCATCTAACAAGATTTCGACGTTGTGAACGTTATATGAACGTAAAAATGATGCCTTGAGTAGTCTAAGAATGACTGTACAATAGTACTAGATGTGAAATCCAGAGAGTCTCCCGAGCATTGAATTTAAAACTAGAAGGACCGGCAAGAAATCTTCCAAAGTAAGGAAACGTGAAGCCTTAAGATTTGCGCTGCTTTCGGAATGACTGATTTAAAATATAGCACTTTCTTTTGTTTTCACGCGGATTATTTTTCGAAATCGGGCGATAAATTTTACTTTTGATTGGCCTTTGTGTAAAAACCACGGAGGTCACGCGTTCTGGATGGGAAATAAGTTGCTTCATTTTCCATCCAAGAATTTCAACTCTTGATCCTTAACGGCTTATCCTGAGTTGGGTCTGAAATGGTGCCAAAATTCAAGATCGGTAAATCTAAATAGACGTACTGCTCCAAAGCAATCATAGTAAGAATAACATAGTTGTTATAATAATAATGGTAAGAAAGCTGATCAAAATGAAACCTCCCTAATATATCCTTCTGTAAAAGACCTTACCGTTTGTCAAATAAGTCTTTTTCACAGGGTCGTTCTTCAGGTGTGTGATGAAGTGATCGTACCAACTCACGACTGAAGATTCTTGTATCGTACTGTCCCATCTCATCTTGTCGTATAACGCGTGTAGATTTTTTTGTTCGGCAAAATAGTCAACTTTGCCAACGTAAACAGCTGTTTTGGCACCATGAGATGGGAAAAACTTAAATCGAGATTCGAGATAAAACCGTCACCAAATATGACAATTTAACAGAAATCAAGAAGAGAGTTAGAATATCCAAAAGGAATAACATAGAAATTTTTAGAGAAACTATGGGAAAAATATTGTCCCAAAATTAAAAAGAGGTTTGTCGACTATACCACTTTTCGATTTTATTAAGGGCTAATGGACTGGGTTCGAGTTTGGTATTTCTCATATCTTACCTGTCGAAAATTTTGTCTGAAAAGAAACTCATCGCTGTCTCTCGGTAAGAACCAATCAGGATCGAAGTTTTGGTCCAGCTGTAGGATACCATATAACCCAAAACCAAACAGTGTTCCAGTTAGAAGCACTACTATTACCTATGGGTGTAAAAATAAAAAGATTGATTGAAAGTATGCTTGAAACATTGAAAAAGTATGTCTTTTTCACACCCCTGTATCAGTGACCCAGTTAAATCCGCCCCAGTGGATGATCCGGTGAAGAAAATTTGCCAAAAATGGAGCCCCGGTAAGATACAAGGAAAGCCGGTCAAAATAAATTGAAATTCTCAAC
Source organism: Clytia hemisphaerica (assembly GCF_902728285.1). Classification (NCBI taxonomy): domain Eukaryota; kingdom Metazoa; phylum Cnidaria; class Hydrozoa; order Leptothecata; family Clytiidae; genus Clytia; species Clytia hemisphaerica. The sequence goes on from NW_027104580.1 coordinate 395,225, forward strand.
CTTTATTAAAATTGTGAAAATTATGACCTTACCCCGGTCAATATAATCGTATTTAGTTATGCATGGGAAAATGCAAATCATGCAAATCTACAAGTAGTTAAAAGTTACGTCAATCTAAAAAACTGAATTCAAGATTCACGCAGCTGGAAGAATAGCTTTTACCTTTCCAGGGATGGTTAGAAGTATCTTTCCAAATCGTTTTAAAACATCATTCAAGAAACGTTTATTTGAGCATGCCATTGGTTGCCAATCTTCCGGTAGACGATAACAACAACACGCATCTCTATTCATTTCTTGTCTATGGAGAAAAGTAATTAACTCAAAACAATGTTCCAATGAATATACACCCTTAGCACGGCGTGGTCAGCCTTTGAGGAGACTGGTAATATATTTTTTCGACGACAGTATCAAAAAAGACAATCGTAGGAACGCTCGAGTGATGAAAAATGTAAGTTACTTTAATCGTAGAAATTTTAGCGAGACTAATTTTAGCGCATATTAGCGAGTCAGGAAAATCTTGACTTTTTTTGGATTTATTTTAGCGAATCACGATTTCAAAAAATTTCGCGTGGATAAATTTTAGCGAATACTCGTATTACATTATTGATTGATATCGTTTTCTAGCATTTCTTTGCACTGAAACCCTATATATTGATAAAAATGTATCAAAGCAATATAACCAGAAATTTCGCGCGGATAAATTTTAGCGATCTGGCGATTCGGCGTGTTTTAGCGAGATTTATTTTAGCGAAAATAGGGAAAACTCGCTAAAACGCTAAAATTAGTCTCGCTAAAATTTTTACGATTAAAGTACCCTTACGTTGAAGTGATATGATAAAGTAAAGTCAATTTAAAATATTTCGTAATTCACTGCAGTCCAAGAGAAATGTTTTTCATATGGCATAGAGTTTTAGTAACCTTAGAAATGCCGTTCACCGAGAACAGATCTTCCTTGTTAATTCATTACTAGTCCCCTCAAAGACCGACCGCGCTGCTAAAGGGGTTGAAAGGTGTATTCATAAATATTATTGTATTGCATGAATACCATTGACTTAAAGTGAAGGCTGTTGTTTTGATTTACTGTAAGTCAGATTGGGTATATAAAGACAATACCCTCCTTAAATTACAATATAAATGCCGTTAAGCACACCAAATTTGACCCATCTTCAAATCGAAAAAAAACTCAAAACTGTCAAAAAAGAGAGCAGAACATAGGCCATTTCACAGTCGAAATGAATCATATGAATCACGAGTAATCAGGACTGATTGCGCCTTCGTAACGGTTTCCCGTTGGCTAGACGAAAAAACATCCAAAAATTTAGACCAACGGAAAGTCGTTATCACAGCGCGGTGGTCCTGATTACCCATGATTCCTTTCGATTATGATAATGAGATCGTTTTGTAATATCTGCAGTTGGTTTAATTCAAACCTTTTAGCATCAATGGTCAGAAAAGCCACGAAGAAAGTTGCCGCGTAAATGTACAACATCAAGATACCTAAAAACGAGAATTGAATGTCGTTTGAAAATACAATCCCAGATAATGTGGTGATAAAGCTCAATTTTTTATGAAAGTCATTTAATGAGAGTTTCTTACCAACTCCAGCATAAATACAAAAGGACCTCAATGCAGGTAAAACAGTCGTTGCACCAATCAAAAAAGCGCAAATATCTGTAAATGACGTCACTGTTATTGCCACACCCTAAACGAGAAAACGGAAACATAAGTGTTAGGACTTTTAGATTCCTTGAAGAGTTTTTGAAAGAGGAATTAACACATTTTTAGAAATAGACTCAAAGAGATAAGTAACAATAATGACTATATGTGATAGGCCATTTAATAACGTCAAAATAAAGTTGTTCTAACGCGTTATAGTGTCCATAACATCCCATACTAGACTTTAGATGAATACTAAAACGACTTAAACGTAAGAGCAAAAGAATAGCAATTGGACAGTTTCAATGGTTTGTATGTGTATTTAGCCTTTGTTCCTATCGTTGTTTGAAAATGTGTGCCGGAATTTTGCTTTCGAATGTCATCATCATCCTTTGATCTAGGTCCGAGAGGAACAAACAATAACCCTCTCTCCACAGTTCACGATCAGCCATTACTCTTCTGAGCTCTAGCGTTTCCAGGCCTGTTTCCCGCTTTAAAGTGTCGAGAAACGTTCGTTTTGTCAAACTTTTAGGACTAAAAGGACACCAAAGTAAAAGATCTTAGATTACTTCATGTTTTGAACGAAAACAATGCCCTGCAAAAGCAAGCATCCTACTTGTTAAAACATTAGAAAAAATGTACCGTAAGGTAACAAGAAGAAGAATTTATGAGTTGCTGTCGGTGTTGCCGTTTAGGGATTTCGATGTTAGTGGAAAGATAGTATTTCGGTCACTTACCGCGTGTTTCATTGTTCTTGAGATTTTCTCAGGAACACTTTCTTGAATTTTTGTCGGTTCCATGCATACATTGTCCCAAGTTTGGATGATCACGAATAAATCGTCAACACCAATTCCTAGAAGCAAAGGAGAAAATTATTTCTAAAAATTCAAACATGGCAAGACTTTAACCAATAAATTGGAAACGATATTTGGACTAGCAACACACGCACTTGATATTATCGTGTCTGGTGTTAGATAATTGCAAAAACAGGTGTTTTATTTAGCGGCTGATAAGTTTTGAATGTTTTTGCCAGTCAAATATTATGCGGGTTTACCCCTCAAGAATTAAACACTCGATGTATCTCAAAATTGAGGAGTCCTAAAATCAATGCCTGTTTCAACTATCGTTGGACAGATAAGCAGAAAGCCTTTATTAAGATGTTGGGCACAGTATAACGCTTCAGAAGTACATTAAAGAATTAGATACTTACCTAGCATAAGGAATGGTAATATAGAATGCACAGGCCCGTATATTACTCCAGCTCCAGCACATAATCCCATGGCAACAGCAAAAGCTAAACCAACCATGATGATACCCACAGCTGCTAACCAAACCTAAAATTTTGATAAACATGACGTAATCGTTAGACTTTGGATGTTATTCGTGTCGGATTGCGAAAAAAAATGTTTGAAGAAAGATTTAAGCCTATAATATGTTCTTTATACCAACAAAAAGGAGGCGTAGGAGTGTAGACGCAGTAGCGTAGTGGTTTTCAATTTTGACTGTCGTCCAGGAGGTCGCTCGGGCAAACCCACGCCATGTGAGATGAATTGGGTAGGTAGACAGAAATTCAAGAAGCCTATCGGTGACTGTGCTAGGCATCGATTCCACAATACATCGTGGATGAGGTAATGCACTGGCCTTGTTCCTTAGTGGTTCACGCCGGGTTAACTTGATCCGAAAAACTATGTCTCAGTGCCTCGCAAGCAGGCAGGGAGTATGAGCTACATCGTAAGACGGTTCAAACGAGACGACTCCTAGACTGCTTAATACAGAACCGGGCATCCTCTGAAAAGAGAAGCCATTATATCAACACAAGAAATGACTTGTTACCTTATGTTTTAGCCTCGAGAATTTTCCCAATTGAAAAGCAACATATGTGATGATAAGGGCGTATCCGGAAAACAATAAACCGTAATCATTTCCAATTGCATCTAGACCGGCTTTGACAAAGCTAAGGAAGAAAAAAATCTTTAAATATATACAGTAAAAACCTTTCATTACCACATCCCTCGAAACAAGCATCACTATATCGCACTATCATAACAATAACATAGCAGACAAAGCTTTCTTATTCCTTCAAATTCGAGCAATTTCTCCAAAATATATTCTGCCAATGACAGAAATTTCTTATTAGAAAGCACCTTATTCGTTCATATAGAAGTTGAATTTGCCGAAGCCATGCCTAAATTATCATATTCTATACACATACACATGTTTTGTCTTTCCAGACTCATCAGTGCGGCTTGGGTAAGCGAGCATAGACTGTTGTTGTCACCAGAGTGCTCAAAACTTTAAGTCTCGCAGATTTGCATAATCACTTGTGGCGAGCGGACAGTAGCAGAGTTTGCTCCTCAGAGTCCAAATTAGAAAACTACCTTTCCAAGGTGCTATAAAATACTTCATATCCCGGGAACGACGTTTGACGGATAACAACTGCAAATTCTTTCTCCCATTGTGTACCATATTCATCTTTCTGTAAGAAAGGTAGGAATGGTGAGACCATTGAGTTTCAAGCCCGAAGGGCTAGCCCTTTCGCCTAGGCGAAACTTTAACTCTTCTCAGGCAAGAGAAATTGAAGCTACTTATTCCCCATCGAAAACGCACATAGAACGCGACGTAATCACGACGACGGATTGTATGTAGTGGTTCCTTTGTTTTGGAGGACTACATTTTTTGAAATCTAGTGATAGATTTTAGTTTCAATCCAGCCCTTGTGTAAAACCTAGGCGCGGACGTTCTGCATGGGAAATAATTTCCCATCCAAGAGTATCGCCTCTAGCCCTTCAGGCTTGAAACTCAATGGGTGAGATAGTGAAAGCCTCTCTGCAATGTATGGTTAAATAAAATTGGGGCGGATTAGCCAATACTTCAAATTGTGGTGGAGTCCTAATAATTTTTATAGGGTAGAATTCTTCATGTGGGATAACGAATCTTCCCAGCTGGCACACAACGTTGTTTCAACGTTCATCTAACGTTATATGGACGTTGTGAACGTTAAAAAAACGTTGAAACAACGTTGTGTGCCAGCTTGGTTTAGAAAGCCAATTGGTTTTGGATCCAGAACAGATCATTTTTCAAATCATTATCCAAACTAATGGGCCCTCTAAAGAGCCTGTTCTAGCACCGATGGAAGAAGAACGAATATTTGAATTATCACCACTCACTAAACCGGCTGTTTGGTCTGTGCGAGAAATTGCGGTAAATATATTAAACCTTTGGCTGGTATCCTTATCATCAGAGAAGGATGAAAGAATCCACTTACCCACATCCCAGTACTTTTATCCAAGACAACATCAAACTTTTGAAAGTACGTCATTCTGGCAACAGATGCTTGAACAATGTGTCGTGTTGAGTTTCTACTGATACCACTCAGGTAACTATCAATACTAATGTTACGATTTCGTATTGGACTATAAGAAAAAAAAATTGGATTCACGTTTTGTTGAATACATCTCTAGTCTAGCAAGCTAGACAACTAATTCAGACATAGTAGAAATAAAGCAAAAAGTAAAGGAGAGAACAATTTTATTTGATTATGTTTTGAGAGTTTGTTGTTACTTGATAAATTATTTGCTCGCTACGCAAGTTTCTGCGTAGCTAGCTGGGGATTCTATAAGGCTAAAACACCGGATTCTTACAGTCGTTTATAGCAAACTAAATCCCGTAGCAATAATCGTATTATCAAATAACGCCTACACTACTGTATTACACACAATATAAACGACTCCAGTCTAATACACCTCCTTCTCACAGACCCTCCGAGACCCCTCCCCAATGGAAAAATTGGTCAAAATATCGTCCCCGGGTGGAAAATTATCATCAAACTTTTGTCCCCACTGAAAAAAAATCAAATGAACCAATCCTCACTACAAAATGTATTTGTTCTAAACTCCATTATTCGACGCAAACGGTTATTTCTCATTTGGGATTGATCCAGACTGACAGAGGACAACAGTAAATAAACACTTTATATCGTCCTCAATTTCACGGTTCAAAACTGTGGGTTTTTTAAAAATCGTTCCAGTCACCAATCAACTTACCTTATGAGAGGATCTTCATTGACGATTCTCAAGATATCATCTTTAGTCATTGAATCTACAGCTGCTGCATCGAGACCTGGCCAAAGTTCGATAAGTGATTGTGTAGGTGTACTGAAAAAATGATCATATTCGTGAAAAAATAGCAAGAAGGATAATAAATGAAATATTTCGGAAGGAATAGTAGACTAGTAAACCACGTCGTTGTATTTCGCTGCAGATTAAACTTGCAATAGGGACTATTCCCGCGTTCCTGTGTCCAAGGAAAGACAGACGCTTTCTAGTCTAAAGGAATAGGGAAACCATTTACCATTTTTAGTGAGTATAAACTTCGTTTTTTTCCAGCACTTTTAAAGAGAATAAATACATAGGATAGTTCACCACGCCCGCCTTCATTACTAAGTTACCCGTTAAGCGGGAGGAGTTTCAAGTGTTACCCCTTTCTCTGTAACCTCTTTCTATTATTGTGTATAATGAGAAAGAGAGATCCTAAGCGAAAATAATGATAAGTTTAATTAGGTTATTGTTTCCGTGTGTTCTTAAAATCACCTATCAATAATTTTAATTGAAGCTCTATCTTTGAGTATCGAGCACTCTTTGTGTTGATTTTTTCACCAAACAAATAATGATATAAGTTAGTCCTTATGTAAGGGAAATTATATCTCACTCGAAACGTCTGTTCTTCCAATGAAGCGCTGAATTACTATCGTTTGCAAACATCCCTTGAACCATCTTATCAACGTTCAGCATCTACAATTAAAAAGTAGCTTATGAGACTTTTTATTTTATAAAAACAATGTTTTAAGAACAAAGAACAATGAGGCTCAAAATCGCCAAAAAATGAGATCAATTTAAGAACAATGCTGAACCTGGAATTACTCAATTTCAGGCAGTCAGTTCAAGTTAATTTCAGGCGTCAAAGTAGTAAAAATTACGCATGAAGCCTATAACACTTCAATTGTATCCTACAAATTAAATTCGGATAAGAATAATTTGAACCTTCAAAGTGCCAAAAAATAAGAACAGCAAAGCTTCAAAAAAAATTTACTGGTTTTATAATGATACAGAGCGGGACTATTCTCCGAACAGATTCTGATACTTCGCACATGACATGTAAACACTCTAAAGGACATGGCTCCATAAAAGAATCTACCAAGGCTGGTACACCACTTTGATATTTTCCATCCAAATTTGAGATGAATATTAAATCAGTTTTCAAGCGCGGCGATTGACTGAAGCAAAACAATCAAACATTAGATATTGGAACCCAGTCGCTTTCGTTTTAGTTTTCAAGCAAAAAAAACGCAGTTTTGATTTTTTTTTTGGCTGAACAGTTAGGTCCGGTCGTCACAACCGTTTGAAGCAGAGCGTGGTATTTGCGCAAAATGGATAAACTGTTATGAGATTGAATTGGGACAGAAAAACTTGTAAAGGATAAAACAGAAAAAAACATAATAAAAATCTATACCTGTTTTAGCCCATTAGGTGTCAACACATCTGAGCCTTTCAGTAGTATTTGAATATATCGTATCCTAGTCGGAAAGTGATCTCGGACCCAGTTCTGATCAGTAACATATTGAGAACTCTGTTCAACCCATAGTTTTTCACCACGACTTTCTTGTTCAAATCGAACCAAACCAGACAAACAAAGAAGGGCGAATATGAGAGTTACAGCAATGGTTTTTCCAGGGTGTGTTCCGACCAGCAGACCAAACCTATAAAATACATGAAGTTTTTCAATGAGCCGTCTTGTGCAAGCTGGCACTTAATGTTGCTTTGACGTTCATCAATCTACCGTTATATTGACGTTGTGAACGTTAGATAAACCCTTAAACAACGTTGCATGCCCGCTGGGGGCTTTAATGGAAAAAATGACCTCCCTTTTCGAGTTGACGGAGGCTGAAGGCAATTACCAAAGTTATTTTCCCATAACGTACTCTTCCATCACTCCTTGATCACTCTGTAGAAAGTTTTTATTCAGTTTTGTTTGTAGAGGGAACGGTTTATTTATATTCTGGGATAGAGAATTACAGTAAATAAGCACTTCTACTGTCCACGATTTTGCTGGTCAAAGAAAAATTAAAAAATTAAAAAGATTGTTCCAAACCAATTTGGATAGATGTACATGAACTCTTAAAAACTGTTGGATACAAGATTGAAAAGAAAATTTTAATCTTACCTTGAAAATCCTGTCTCAAGTGCTGTATTTACAAAATTCGTACAACGAACGATAAAATTTGATTTTTCTTCCGTGTTTTCTTTTTCTTGTGTTCCATTCTCTTCTGCCTCAGTTTTTTTATCCATATTCTATACTGTAGAATTATTTTTAGTACTATTTTATTAAGTCTCAAATCTCGACCATACTAGATTTTCCAGAAACTATAGAGAAACACAAAGAGCTTCCTAATAGAAATGGGAAATGTTTATGTAAAGGAGTACCCTTCAGTCCCGTTGGGTTTTTTTGAGACAAGTGAAACTATCAAAAAAAGAACAAAAATCAAACGTTTGAAATTTTTGACGTCGATTTTGCAATGCATTGAACTCATTTTGTTTTCCCAGCTGGCATACAACGTTGTTTCAACGTTCATCTAACGTTATATGGACGTTGTGAACATCTCGGAAACGTTGAAACAGTGTTGTGTGGGTAACGATACAGTATCTTGACAAATTTTGCTAAGGCCTCTTCTTTACAGAACCTCGATTCTTTCTTATTTGCTCTTACCAGTAGCGTGGTGGCAGGAGATGCAGGGGAGCAACTGTCCCCTCAGCGGCCAATTTTTTGGGGAGCACCAAAAGGTGCCTCCGACTCTAATTTCGGCACCCCTTTGTTTTTTCACACCTTAGAATAAGCAGTTTTTAGCTAAAAAGAGAAGAAAAAATACCGACAGATTTTCGTGTTTGTGCATCGATCGCCTGTTTCTTTTTCTACAACCATATATTACTTTAACAGCATCCAACTCTTTTGTTAAGTGTGGGTCAGCGCACCCTAGCCATTGTTTTTTTAAAGGTATCGCAAAAAATCAGCTACTCAGACTCGCCTATGCCCTAGAGACTGTGATTTCCTTCTAGCCGTTGAAAAATTGAGACAAAGATGTATCAATTCTAGATATTGTCCACAAATGGTGGATGACATCTTACAAGCTCATACCCTTCAGAGAAACATTACCCTTGCCGAACGTTTAGAAACCGAAGTTAATTCTGTCAGATGGGTTATCCTCTCAGTACAATCATGGTCAAAATCTATTGAGAATTTAGCTTTATTTCCTTGTTTTTCGAAATTTGGAGTTCGGGCGAAAAGTCGCTTTTGTTTTGAGCAAATTGATAAATTTATTCGAGTTTTTTCAATTCGGGAGGAGTTTATCGACTTTCAGGCTATATCCTGAGCCCTATTGGACCATTCTTGATTTTTTTCATCCTAAAATCCTAAGCTCCTAAGTTTTAAGTTTAGCGTTAAAACTCAGAATTAAAACTCTACCCTTCCAACCTAATTTAGAGCGCTTCCAAATCGTTTGTGGTTATAAGATTTCATAGGAATTTCCCTTTTTTCTCAAATATTACGACCATGATTGTACATTGTACATCATATGAAAAAACAGTTGAACGCTTCACTAGTCGTATCAACAGAACCCTCATTCATCATCAAATCAAACTTGATATTTTAAAATGTAACGGTTCTTCAATTGGTTGTCTCTTGTCCCCAGGGGGTACTAGGGTTGCGAGCTTACAGGAGGGGAACAGCCCGACTTTTGACCCTCGGACCCTTACCGGGACTAAAAAGGAGAAAACAAAAGAAACTTTTGTGAATTTTACGACCCTTACCGGAACAAATTTGACCAATTTTGACCAAATTTCGATCTTTTTAGGGTAAAAAGCAGAAATTTTCCTATTTCTCCTACCCTTAGTGAGACTGATATTTTCTGATTTTTCCGACCCTTAGCGGGACTTTTGAAATCCAAAAAAGGTACCCTTAAGGGCCATACATACCGTATTCTTCATTTGCCTAAGTACTACCCCGGGCTCTTGTCTCAAAACCATATCCAAAGTAACTTTCCACAAGTCTGTTCTCGACGTTGTGTTGTTTGCTCCAACGATATTCGTAACGAAAATAGTCATATTGAATCACCAAGCAATGATCGTAAGTTATCCTGTTACTTTAGACTAAACATTATTACTCTGAATATCCCCAGTGCCTCATTCCTCAATGTTAAAAGAACTGGAAAATTCATGAAATGCACCATTTCAATGTCTTCTGACATTACATCATGGACCCAACAGCTGATTGGTTGTAAGTGACGCAAAATCAGTCATTACGTCACTTGTGACCAATCAGCTGTTGGGTCTGTTGAAGACATTGCAATGGTGCATATCATGAATAAAAAGGTTACATCTCATTACTATTTCTTCACTGAGGTGCTGTTGAAGCTAATCAAATCTTATAAAACTTATCCAACAATTCTTTATCGTGTCCAGACTGTGCTATTTATTGTATTTCGTGCTCATGCTTATCACTCTATGTTGGTAAAACTACCACGAAATTCGATCAAAGGTTTAAAGAACATTTCCAAAAATCACCTACCTCGTCAGTTTCGGAACACTCAAAAACTTGTAGTGTTGGTAAAGAGAAAACTGATTTCTCAGTTCATTACCTTGGAAAACATGTACTCAAGAGGAAAGTACTCCTTGTCTGAAAGGGAATACTTATGGAATTAACGTTTAAGAGGTGTCTTGAATACCCAGAAAACGTTGAAGAGTTAATTTGATAGATTGATTATCTTGATTTTGTCTTTGGTATTTTGTCTCATTTTACAATTTTACTTACAGTTTTAATAACATAATTTCTATTTATTTTTAGAACACTAAATAATTACTATGTCGATATTAATATATCGAAACATGTTCAACAATAAAAATTAACATTGCCTCGGTCAAGTTCATTCGACTATGTCTTGCTATTGACTTATTATATATTACTGTACTTTAAATAGGGGGTGCGAAAACTCAAACTTTGAAGAATGCTTCCCCATTTGATCGACCCACCACACTACTGGTTCTTACAGTACAAAGTTTTTTTATAAGAACATCCAAAATCTTTGAAGCCTTCGGATGTTCTTAACATCTCCGTCACTTTTTATGGATTTTTTTCAATTTTCTGAGATTTCAGGTGTTTTAGAGTCCGCAAAGCCTTAAGATGTTCTAAACTTGTTCTTAACAGTTCATCAAAGCCTGATGTTCTTATATAGCTTGTTATTATAAAAAACGTGTATTCTGTTCTCTTGAAATCGGCTTACAATTCGCATGAGCATCGCTCTCCCAGTGTCGTTCGAGTGTCATGGTATACGCCATGGCTTGGCAGCTCGCGTCTGTCAAGTTGCAGTGTCTGTCAGCGCCGTGATTCCTACTCACTGGAAAAAATTTTCGATTTCAGAGGTTGGAAATTTAATAATTTGGGTTGGAAATTACGGTTTTATAATTGAAGGTAAGCTGATTTGGAAAACGTAAATTACCCATAGGTTTTGTAGAATAAACCTATGCCCTGGAAAAATCAAGTGAAAAAACCCATGTAGAAATGACAATTTTACAAGGCTTGTTGGAAAACATGACTTTTTGGGTGGGAAATTTTTATTTCCCAAACAGTTTGGGAATTGAAAAAAAGGCCAAAAATCGATGTGAAAATACATATTTTTGTAAATTTGATACCTCGGGTTGAAAACTAGACTTTCTGGGTTGGAAATTTGTGTTACTCCCAAACAGTTTGGAAAACGTTAAAAATCCATGTGGAAATTACATTTTTGTGAAATTGAAACTCTTTCGATTGGAAAACTAGACTTTTTGGGTTGAAAATTTGTGTTTCTCCAAACAGTTTGGAAAACGTTAAAAATCCATGTAGAAATTACGTTTTTTTAACCATTTTCTGCACATATCCTTTGAGAAAACCACAAGCGATTTTCGCTCAAAACTGTTTTAATGTATAGCTTACCTACATATTAGGCTATAATGTGAGCAGTCAAGCTGTAAGTTTCCCTCAGGCGAGGCGTCCCATCGGAGCAGCCTCGGCCAATCGCAGTGAGTTCGCACAGTGAAGCACATAGGTTACTTGTGTCATAGTTTCAAATGGTGCCCTGCTGAGCTGTGTGAGTGATCTAAGATCAACCACATATCTGTGCGAACAATAACGAGAGATTGACAGGGAGCCATCGAGCCTAGGCTAGCGAGTGACTGTTCACAAAAACAAAAACCTTGTTTAAGATCTCTTTTTCCACATCTCTGCCATCACTTTTTAGATTTTGGCTTTTTTCCAACTGAATTTAAAAAAATTCCAACCTTGTTTGGTTTGGATTTTGGCTTTTTTCCACCATATTTTTTGAAAATTCCAACCTTGTTAAATTTGGATTTTGGCTTTTTTCATATATTTTCGAATACTATCCCGTAGCAATCGTCTTATAAAACGTATATCACTGTATTGTACGGATTATAAACAACAGTAAACAACTCTTGCAGTCCAAAAATGAATATGATCATATAAGAACTGAATGAATCACCACGAGTTCTATATTTCCACAAATGCAATGGAGCCACCAAAAACCATTAAAAGGCATGTTTATGTTTCAGCTGAACTGAAAGCACCTGAAAAAAACTTGTTTAAAAATTCCATGAAATCTTATTATCAAAACCTCTATGCCGTGCTACCAACTTCTTGACCGTACCCTACTGCTGCTACAATTGAACCACGGCCCCTCTGAATAACCTATACATACTTCAGAAGCTCCCCATACCCCGGAGAGTCATAAGGGTCCCTTGTTCGCACCCTCGAAACTTTCTCAAAGGGGTACAAAAACCATTAAAAAGAAAATAATTTAAAAATTAAAAGTCTCTGTAAGGTTCCAAAAATCACGAAATTCAAAATTTCCTCTCTCAAAGGGTCGTTCATTTTCCAAAATTTGGGCTGAAATCGAGTGATTAATCGAATCTCTCTGAGGGTCCCAAAAACGCCAATTTTTCCTCTCTCTCTCTAAGGGTCAATTTCCAATTTCACCCTTGCAAACCTTCCAATATTAAACACCTTGCAAAGGGGCCTACAAACCTAGTACTCCCTCGGCCCATGCTCGACGTTTACTTCACTTTACAAAACACTGGTATTGATAATTATCCCGTAAGAAAAACAGTCTTTACATTTCAGAAAATACATAAACTCATACATAAACTCGTACAAAAAATCGTCCACACGGGCGGCATGAAACTTAAAGTCCTAAATAATAAATCAAAGTATCTTCCCCTTTAGTTTGAACAAGCTCTGATATCATCGAGCACTCTCGGCAGATAGAAGAAAACAGAATTGCATAAGCTCGTACATATAAATTATTCTTTACTATTCCACACAAGAGTGAAATTCGGGGTGAAATTTCGATCTTCTCTTCTAGACTTTGCTAACTGGGGGTTGAGAAGAAGTCAAAATTGTATTTCATGAATATTTTATGATTTATTGGGATGATATATTCATTTTTTTTCATATTCATCTTCACATTATCAATTATTCAAGATTTTTTAAGGTTAGAAAAAACAAAATGGACGACGCATTAGTGGGTGAGCAATGAAAAGTTATTTCCTTTAGAGTCTTTGGATTAAAGGTTTCATTTTTACGTAAGTGTTTCTGTTTTATATCAGACACATATTTCATATCAGTGTCTCCCTATTGTTATATTGTGCTGATATAAGCAAAAATATTTTGTTTTTTCCTCTTTCTGTCTTGCTCCACATCCGTGTCAATTCAATGTTAAGAAGCTTGTAAATTAAAATTGATGAGTAAGCAAACGATATGACTCTTATTTAAAAAAAAACCTTCAAGATTAGAAAAAAAAAATGAAAGGTGCATTAGTAGGTGATCAAGGGTGAGAAATGAAAAGCTATATTTAAAGGTCGAAAAGTAATCTCTGATATATTAAGACACCCCACACCCACTAGAAACTATGGCCAAAATTTGGGGAAATATCCTACAATTTTAGCCCCACTGGGAAATTGAACTTGATTTTATCCCCATTCGAAATTCAATCTAAAAAAATTTCACTCCAAAACCATCCCCACTGGATTTTTTAAGTTTGGAGCAATAGAACTTCTATCTCCATTGGGATTTCGATATAATTTTTTATCCCCACTGTGGGAAAATGTTCAACCGGGGCTATAAGACAGGGGTATATTAAATTCTGTTAGAGACCTTTCCCATAACTATAATAAGAACAAAGAGGTTCTAAAACACTGAAAAGTAAGAACAACTTGAGGATTGAAGTGCCAAAGATAAGAAAAGCCGAACCTGGTTTTTATAAATGAAAAGAAAGTAATAGGTTTGCGGAATGATGCAGAGCTTTTGGGTGTCGTCATTTTTCACTCTTGATTCTTTTCAAGAATGATAAGTATCTATTAGACATTTGTAGCCCGCTAATCTGGAATAATATGGAAAACCCATTGAGGTTAAAGCCCGAAGAGCTAGAATTGGATCTCTGATCTTTCCCAGGCAAGAGAAAGTGAAGCTACTTGATTCCCATACAGAAAGCAACTAGAACGCGACACAATCATGACGACGGATTGTATCTGGCGGTTCCTTTTGTTTTTGTGGACTGCATTTTTTGAAACCTAATGATAGATTTAACTTACAATCCGGCTTTCATGTAAAAGCCACGCAGGGGTTTTCTGGATGGGTAATGAGTGGCTTCATTTTCCATCCAGGAGTCTCGAGTCTAGCCCTTCGGGCTTGGAAGTCAATGGGAAAACCAACGAAAAAGCATTTGAAATTGAATCATTTTATAAAATTATTAAGCTACCGCCGTCACGTCGGACTTGATCTACTTACTTGTTAAGTTCTTAACCTTTGCCTTTTTTTGTCGGAGAATATACGAATCCCTAGACAAGTGACTTCTGCATTTTTGAACCGGTGATACACGTTTTTTTTTATTAGAACACCTAAAAATTGGCTGAGCCTGGATGTGCTTATTTTTTTAGAAATTTTCAGCGTTCTTAATCTCAGCGTTTCTTCTTTCTTAAATGCGTTCTTAATTTTCCAGACTACTCTAGATCGACAATATCATGTAAAATAACTAGAGCACTTAAAATTGGTAAAATTTGAACAATATTTGACTCTCGATTTTAGAAAATCCATCCCTAAGTTCGGTTAAAACTGCTTGAAAAGAGGAAAAAAATGTAGTTTCTTGTCATTTTTTTCCAAACTGAGGCTGGACATGTTCTTATAATGTTCTTAATTTATCGACGAATTTCAGCCTCGATGTTCTTATAAACTGGGTTCTAATAAAGAAAAAAACGAGTAAGAAAGAATAACAGAAATATCTCAGAAAAAGTAGAATCTAGTCTGGGACATTTATCAACCAGATTGACGGCACATTACTAGGGCCTAAATACGATTTTTCAAAAAGTCCACTTGGCATTCAGTACATTAGCTTACAGTTCGCCTCTTCATGGTCTCTCTCTTACTACACGTTTTTTTAAGTAACACGTTTATAAGGAACTCGAGGCTGAAAATGGTCCAAAAAAAAGGAATTGTTAAGGAACTGCTCAGGCTGAGAGAATAAGAAAACAAGTTTTAAGGAATCTAATTTTTGCGAATCCAAACTTAGCAGCTATGTAAATAAGGAACTCAATAAGGAACTTTGAGGCCGAAACTATCTGTAAAAATAAGGAACTCCAGGCTCAGGGCAAAGTTAAGGTTCCTTATAAAAAACCCTCGTTTTGTATAAGTTTACCATTGCCGCACTAAGATTCTTGTCACTTTTCCGGAATCCTTCCACTATTTTTTCCGGGATAGCCGGCAAGAGATCGGAAAGGGTTTGTTTCTAAAGGTACCTAAAATCTTTACTTTAATGTTTACTCACGACACTCCCTAACTTTCCAAAGCTCATTTTTCAAATACCCGAAGTCTTGGTCTATTTCCGCTAGAAAAGTGGCAAAGGAATTTTTGTGCGGAAATGGGAATCTTATACAAAACGACGGTAACCATAGTTTTTGTATATTTCCCATCTTATTCTCAAAGAGAAAATTGGCTACCTCTTGTTTCTTATAAAAACAAGTCCATTCTCAGTCCAGGCTCAGTTGTTCTTACATCTCTTATATATTTTCAGAAGTCAGAGCCTAAAACCTTTCCTGAACTTTTTTCTAAGGAAAAACGAACTACAAAAACTTAATTTTAGGGCTGATAGGTACCCTTCCTACCTCACTATCTATGAATAACATTGCTCATATTCCAATAAACACTGCAATTAATGGCGAATTTGAATCTCAAAACTTTTTGAGAAAGAAACGTAACAACAAATCCACCAGACACGACAAGAGCAAAAGTTAGCATGACATAACATTGAAAAGATGATACGTGAAAATATTTATACTTACTCATTAAAAAAGCCATTAAAAATACAATGTTTGCTCTTCCAAGTTACAAACCAATTAACAAAATGATTATCGCCAATTAAAATTCATTTTTCGACAATTGTTCTTATCTCTTTTACAGTCACCTTTCGATTTGACTAGAGTATACTTCCTACTGAACTTTGCTTTCTGACGATTTTGATGGTGCTAAGTCCAGTAAAGTAGACTAGAGGGTTTTGCTATCTTGGATTTCTTAATTTTTGTTTTCAAAAATCCTTAAAAAGACCAAAACAATGACATATATTCTAAAACCCCAATTAAAGTTTATGAAACTATATTATAAACATGAAAATACCTCCAAATTTGAAAAAAATGGTTCATTAGTCATAGTTTTCTGTTTGTTTTTCTCCAGAGAGGGACTGGATCTAGTGGCTTGTAGTGGTATGGATTTGCTACCACCTCAAGCAAAGCCGACAATTGGAGTCTGCCAAATTACAAAAAAAGCTATAGGTGGCCCCCGGGCTACCCTTCAATAGATTTAATTATCATCACTTATTTTTAGTAAATATAATTGAAGTTCTAGCCTTGATATACAAGCTGCAAATTTCTTATTTCGCACGTTTCTGCTATTTACAGCTTGGTCGACACGCTTTTCCTTTTATAAGAATATACTTTATAAAATCAAATTGGCAAAAAAATTAAGAATGTGCTCAGAATATCACCATCATGGAATTTGGCATCTAAAGCTGACATTGTCATTTTTAGATTCTTTTAGAACCAATTATTCCCAAACGATGTCAAGAAGTTTTACAAAAATATCAAAATCTTGCTTGACGTATATATGGTATTGCTGCTAGAGATTTATGCTGGATTTGCATTCCAAACTAAGAATACTGTAAGAATATTTTAGAATTATTTATTCCAAAAAGCTAAGAATATCAATGATGACATGGAAAAACACCCATTTTTATAAAAAAGAGTGTACTTAGAGGCTTGTAAACTCAGGATTTTTAAGCTCTGCGCTATCATGGGGGGGGGTTTCAGGGGGTACCCGATTCCGCAATTCCGCCAATTTTTTCTCCAATTTCCGTCAAACCGTCTTAAATTGAACCAAAATTCCGTCACCGAAAATTCCTTTGAAATTCAATATTTTTGTCGAAAATTCCGCAAATTTTGAATATCTTTTACCAATTCCGAAATTCGGCAATTTTTTTTGCTAAATTCCGTTTTTCCGCACTAAAATTGTCTAATTTTCCGTCTCCGTCAGAGAACCCAATTTCCGTAATTCCGTCTAAATTTTCGCAAAATTCCGCCACTCCGTCCGAAAAAAGGGCCCATTCCGCTCCTCCGCCAACCATGAAACCCCCCCTATCATTGAATTGACAAAGTACGCATGCACTGCCTTCTAATTGGAGTGCAAATTGCTTTAGGAAGACCAGGCGGTAAATCAACCAGACGCCAAGTTGAAAAAGGGTTTGCAGCCTGGAAATTAAGGCTATAATATTGAAGTATATAACTACTTTTTAGTAGGTACAGGTCTAAGAAGTGGTACACAGGGTACAGTCCTTTTTGAAATCCTGAAAATTAGATAGTTTTTATCACTGAAAACGTCCCGATATCAAAAATGTTTGGACCAAAATTTATTGAAAATAAAGGATTTTGGAAAGAAGTTCGTCTCTCCGAGAATTTATGGCTTGAAAATATCCATGAAATCCCAAACCTAGTCCCTGGCGCAGGTGAACTTTGAAACATTAGAAAGGCATTGAGAAAAGGGTTTTTCATGAGTATATTTGATATAAACAGATAACCTAAAACACAAAATCAACAAGAGCTTAAACAGTTGTATGTATCGTAAGCACCACAGTTTAGCTTTATCTGAAATACGCTGTGATACTCACGGTCATATTTTCGTAATGTATGTGTCTGGAAATCATAGAAAATTATTACACCCCTGTCTCAGTGCCCCGGTGGCATGATTTCAGTACATGATTTTTTTCAGTACATGGTTTCAGTACATGATTTTTTCCTACGTCACTGCAGTAATCAAATTTTTATTGCACTCATTTGTGAATTGAGATATAAATTGAATAAAGACAGCGACAATAAAAAACAGTTCTTGAATTCCCAAGCCATTTAGGATGATTACAAATGAGTGCAATAAAAATTTGATTACTGCAGTGACGTAGGAAAAAATCATGTACTGAAACCATGTACTGAAAAAAATCATGTACTGAAATCATGCCACCGGGGCACTGAGACAGGGGTGTATTATTGCCCCAACTTGAATCCATGTACCCTCCAGCATATAAACAGCGTGTGAATACAGGCACATTAAAGCTACCCCTATAACTACATCATTTTATTACCAATGGCTAAAATTTCTCAGACGGTTTCACTAAAATAGACGTGCCTGAAGACTTTCCACAACCACCAGGAGAGGCATCAATCAAAATATACAAACCTACCGCATGTTTATCATTCTCATGTCTTTTTAAACTAAGAACTGCGCTTGATTTTTTTACATTAACTTTATTGCATAAAATTAAAATTATTTCATACTTTAATCTCATTGCTTGAATATAAATAGAGCTTTTTATATAAGTTTAATGGTTTAATAAACGCTATAAAGACGGAAATATGCTGAGCTTCTTTTCAGTAGCTATTAGTTTTGGCCGTAAGAGCGAAATGCTTTTATTATAACACTGAAATTTCATACACTGATGGTGTTTTCTTATAATACTTTGTCTTTGCAAATCATATAAATCACAGCGACATAGTTTAGTGTTCGGTGTATCTTTGGACTAAAATCATAGGTATTCCTTGGAAGACACTATGATCAAAGATCTAGACACAAGCTAAAGTTAATCCTAGCCCCGTAGTTCAATATCCTGACTTTTTAAACACCCTTGTCTCAAAGCCCCGGCGAAACCTTTTTCCTCAGTGGGGATAGAAATTCGAATTTCCCACTGTAAATTTTTTGAGGCAGATTTGTGCCTTACAGGTTATACCCGTCCTGTATACATCAAATTATAAAAAAATACAGGATGGTTCTCCTGTCTACCTACCAGCAGACCCCTCCCCCATTTCTGATATTTTAACGACCCCCTCTCCTTCTATTCCTACCCTCTATTAAATTTGGGACAAAATAGTGTTAAAGTACCTGATTTCCCTCTCACTTTGTTGGGGGATTCAAAACCCCACTGAGGGTCGTAAGAACCATAAAATCTCTTTTCAACCCCCTTAGGTCACGAAAATAGTAAAAACCTCAAAAGAAAAAATCCCGTTACTTTTTTCTCAAAAGGCTAAATATTGGGGAAAATTCCTGACTGAGGCTCCAAGATTCACAAAGGAATTTCGTAACCTGGCGGTTTTGTCATCCGGCAAACCTAGACAGGTGGTCCCGGACTGGATCGACCTCTGACCTTTAAATCCCGAGTCATGGAAAGACTGAGAAAGACTAAATTCGAGCTCAAAAGTGAACCTTTAGTAATTCATGATATTCATGATGTAATCTTTTCGTTGATTGACACTCCAAATCAAAACATTTGGCCGCCATTATTGGTGGCAAAACAAAGGAGTTCCCCAATGTTTTCCAAGCAAGGACCCCCGGAAAAAATAAGGAAAGATTAATACAGAAGTCCAAATACTCCAAATCAAAGAAAAAATTCTTTCATTGAAGTTCTTTAATTATCTACAATAGATTTCCAAAAGGTATTTAATTCTATTATAACGTCACAAGATATTAAGCTTTCTTTTTCGTAAACCCCCAGTTTCAATACAAAATAGGTTAGCGGGCCAAATTTTTTGCCACCAATAATGGCGGCAAAGTTGTTACGTCACATCTATTGTTTAGGCTCAAAGATTACATCATGAATATCATGAATAATTTCATTTTCTTGGTTTTAGTACCCTTAGATAGACACTGATAGGTCAAAATTCTGACTCTTAGAGAGTAATTGATAGAGAGACTTTTTTTGGAATCGTGTTATTTTTGCAATAATGTTGAAACTTGAAAAGGATAGAAAAACGAAAAGTGATACCTATCGCCTATTTTCGCCTATACATCTCTTCCTCAGGCACGTTTTGGTGAAAGTATTTCAGAATTCAGTGCGTTTATTTGCCGAGCGAAGCAGTGGTTAATTAGAGCTCATACAATGATTGAACTGGGATCTCTTACACGGATGTAAAGGCCATTGTACGTCATTGCTTTTTCCCAGTATATCATCTTTGGCAGGATTGGGCGAAAAGAGCATACAGGGTGTCTCAAAGATAAGTGCGATTTTCATAAATTAACAAACTTTTTCTTTTCTGACGTCAAAAATGAAAATACTCTTCTTTGGAACGGAGCATCAGACCATGTTCGCACGTGACGGTTCCATTATATTCAAGTGCTACGTCACTTCTAACCAATAGAATGGCTTCATTCCGTTTCAGAGCGAATCGGAACCGTTGCGTGCAAACATGGCTTCAGACTATGTATCTGGAGAATGTGTACTTTAAGAGCAGAAACTTTCGCGAGGTTACAAAATCGAACAAAATTTTCATTCAGCGGATATAACTTACACGAATTTTAGAATATCATTTCATTTTTAAATATTTCCTTTCCAGAAGGAAATATTTGTTAAAACGGTAATTTTTCTCCTTCTCCTTCTTCAAGTCTAACGCCGGTTTTGGTCAATTTCGTGAGTTTGTACATGAGTCTCTTTTTAAATCAAGCTCCGACGGTAAAAACAGTATGATGTTCTTTTTTCGAGGCGGAAGACGTCATTTTTTCAAGACACGTCGTAGGAAATATGTGTACGGTGGTCTATTCTCCTTGCCGATCGGAAAACGTCGCCCGGTTCGAAAGCGTATTGTTGATCGGACCATACTGCTTTTTAACAGTCATAACAAAGATGGAGGCAAAAAATAGACAACAAATGTTGCTCTTTCGCTATTTTTCTTTGGTTTTTATGATTTCATGAGTTGAATTGGATCATGTTTTTTGTACGATTGTCTGGATTTGATGTTTTGTTTACATACTCTTGGTGTGAGAGATACAATCTCTTATCTTGATGGTCTTGGAAAAACAGGACATTTTGTCAACTTTCATGTTTCACAACAAGCTAACTTCATGCCTGTATATTTACCTAAAGTGATATTGTGGATAAATCTGACCATGTTATACCTGAAAAAAAATACTTGCGACATCAAAAAAGTTTGAACTCACTTTTATGGTATGCACCACCCAGTGCGCAATGGTCAGATGGCGATATGGTTGGTGATGAACTATGATTTAGCTAGCTTTGAGCTAAAAATTTAAACATAGAGCAAAATTGACTGGTTAATGATTGAATTTCCCTTGGTGTTTTTATCTACAACAATGAATTAACTGGTTAGTGACAGTTGGTGAAAACTCTTTTTGTGGGGAAAATTCTGTTGCGGTTCACAGAACTGTAATTTCAAACTTTTTAAGCTGATATAACCGGAACACCTTGGCCAATATGAAGAATGTTAACTCTTAAAATTTTGATTGTATTGAATATGGAATTAAACAATTGGAATCATTGTCTTGAACTTGGTACTTGGAGATTTTCTTCCCCATGCATTTATAATGTGGAAAACTTTGGTCGTGGAGATTTTTTCCACGTGCGTTTTAAACGTGGAAACTTTTGTTGTGAATTTGGAGATTTTCTTCCCCGTGCATTTAAAATATGGAAAACTTTGGTTGTGAATTTGTAGATTGTTTTCCACGTGCGTTTTAAAGGCAGAAGGTTGAAACTTTTGTTATAAATTTGGAGATTTCTTACATTTGCATTTAAACAATGGAAAACTTTTGCTATGAATTTATTTTCTTCAATACGCGTTGAAAACGTGGAAAACTTTATAAATTTGGAGATTTCTTACAGGTACATTTAAAAGATGGAAAACATTTGTTATGAATATATATTTTCTTCAATGTGCGTTTAAAACTTGACATTTTCTTCCACATATGCATTTAAAAAATGAAGAAAACTTTGTTCTCAATTGACAATTTTTTCAAGTGATTTCCTGGCCTGGCATGACAACTTTTTTCCTTTTTGTCATTCTTTCATTTCAGATATTTCCCCTTTTTGGCTAATATTTCTGGCAATAAGCGCTTAAAATAAAATGATATAATTATGCACTATCCCAAGGCCTTTTGATGTGTTCAATAACACAACACTCTACTCAGCAGGTGCGACGCCGGGTGACGGCTAGTATAATACTAAAATCCAACTAAAGTCCACCTACTCTCGGGTACCTAATAGCCGGGGGGATTGGAATAAGGGGGGGTTGGAAAAATCTCATAACTTAATAAGCGGGCGGGTTGGAATAAAAATGTCCTGGGTGGCAAATTTTTTACAAGGAGGCTAATATAAACCTTTTTTCAAAGAGGCCACCCTGTTGAATAATTATGTAGTCCAGCAGAAAAACAATGATAAAACCATGCATAATGTATACAATATACATGATACAGTAATTATGCATGGCTCTATCATTGTTTTTATGGCTGGAATACAAAATTATTCAACAGGACGTCCTCTTTGAAAAAAGTCTATACAGCAGAATTGGGACAAAAAAGAGAATATAATTGATAAGCGGGGGGGGGGTGGAATAAGAATGTTCAGAGTGGAAAATCTTCGAAAAATAAATTAGCGGGGGAGGGGGGCGGCTATTAGGTACCCGAGAGTAACAAAAATTAAAGGTTGTCTAGCCAATTTGGTTACTGCATTGTTATATTCTCAGTCGAGTTCAGCTTGGATATACTCCGTAATCCGTAGGTTTGAACCTTCGTCATCTTAGGAATAATCCTGCAAATACTAGCAATTACATAAACGAATTTAGAAATTCTTGGGGGCTTGTGTTGCTTGATGTTATCTGAGATAAAGCACTTTGAAATCTTTTGAGGACATCAATAATTATTTTATCATTTGTAAAGGAAATATTTATCCGCATCTTTGCGGCTCTTGTTCAGGTAAAAATAACACAAAAACTGAGTATAAAATAGCAAAAAGAAGTGTATTTTGCCAATTTCTCGTGTAATTTCTTACTTGGCAGAAACTTTCGCAAGAAAGGGTGAAAATCGCGAAAGTTTCTGCCCACGAAAGTAATATCTTATTAGCAATTTATTTCATTATTATCAAAAATACAACAAAACCAACTACGGCCAGGAATGCAAATACATATCCACATTGTCGATTCGTTCTATTGATTGAGTCAAACCGAGTTACCAACTCGCTAAAATTTTTGAAGTTTTCTCTCTCTTTAGGACAATAATAATAAAATGGCAGCCTGTTGAATTGAATAGGTGGTACAAAACTACGCACTGTGTCTCCATTTTGTTGGGAAGTATTATTTGACACATTCATAGCTTTTGTTACATCGCTTTGTATTTGTTTTGCTGGTAAGTCTTTGTTGTTTATCCTTGATGTTGGACTTCCAGGACTTGTCTCACCTGCAGTAAAATGAAAAGATTAAAAATAAAATCGGGTATGAATATATTCTACCTACAATCATCTTCAAAAATTGTGGGACATTTCAGCTCATATACCCCAGGCCCCCGACTCAAAATGTTGCTTTTATTGGACGTAATTTTAGACGAGGTTGGTCTTATTCAACCAACACACTGCCTTAGGGGGAGGGAATGCCCAAACGCAAACTAATTTCAAAGATTGTAGGTATGTAAGTTATACGGAAATCTAGAACAGATAACCCCCAGATAAGTGCTAAATCGGAGGAAGAAAGTTTAATTCAGTTAATCTCAAAAATCATCTACACATTTTTTTATAATTGACGTTAAATGAATTTGGCTTTGACGTTGTGATTTGTATGCTTTGCATGTGAGCCGCAGATGTAACACAATGAACCAGCCTCTCAGCAGCTGTTTTGATCGCCAGATTCCAAGACAAAAGGCAGAAGACGATTCACGACGCTGAAATCAATCACAATGGAGGATCTGCAGGATTGATGATAAATGAACTTACCGTTTTGATGAATTGCTGTTTGCATCAGAATTGCTTTTTTCTTGGTCAAATCGTTCCTTGGTGAAATGATTCTCAATGGGTTATGATACATCCTTTCTAGCTTTGATCACAACCAATTGATCACCTTGCCTGGAAAATGTTCCAAAACGATTGCAGCTCATTTATTTTGACAGACTTTTTTACTTTAGTCCATCATACCATGCAGAAAATCCCATTGGTGTTTTGATAGATGTTGCTCATCTTTGACATAACAGACAATATCGAAAATATTCATTAGATGAGAGAGTCAGGAAGAAAAAATCAGACAATCATTTTCACTCTTTTTCAACTTTTTTGACCGTAAAAGCTGGCTCTCAAAATTTTTTCGTCATTTATTTGACATTCATGACAGCCACATAACGTTAGAGGAACGTTGAAATAATGGAAGACTAAGACTGAGATTAATCTTATCGAACATATGGACTTGACTTAAAGTCATTTAATCTTATTCAAATATATTTTCGAAGGATATTGGCTTTTTTGTTTTAGATTTTAGATTTTTGATTTAAGATCTCATCCCAGAATACGTTCTGAAGATGTTTTAAAGTATAATGTAAATTCAGTGGATTTGAAAACAGCGAAAGAGATTCTAAGATTTATTTCTTATCAAAATAATAATTCAAATATAAAATTCAGATATGATTCATATTTTTGTGCGTTTTTCATCCTTTGAAGGACCTCCAAAGCCTCCAATAAGCCTCGACTTCAACAAAAGTCTACGTAAAGTAAAGAAGCTACGTTGCTTCATGCTCTACTGCCAACATAATATTTTCATAGTTTAGAGCCATTATTTGTGAATACTGGTTTGCACAATGACTTCGGACACAAATCTGTCCCACAGACTTTCTCTCTTTAAAAATTTTAGTTTTTAATTTATGTCAGTTTTTTCAATTTCCTCAATAGTGTTTGGTAGAAGTTTCCCAAAGGTTTCAGGAAGAAAGTAAACATCTAGAGCAGCAAGCAAAGCCATAACTCCGATAATGATTGTTGGTAAAATATTGATCGAAACACCACCCTGAAATCAGGAAATACTATCAGAAAAGGTGGAGAAATTATCATGCTACCCTAACCCTGCATGGAAGTGCTTGGAATTCGAACACAGTTCATTGCAGTGCAAGTATGTGATCGAAATCTTCTTCATCAAAACCTTGAGATACAGATGTTACACGTTCGGCCTTAAAGGCAAACACCCCCTTCTAACAGACCCGGTAGGATTTTTTCAGACAGTGGGGATAAAAGTAAAGGACTGAAACTCGATGGAGATTGATATTCCAATAATTTTTATGACCGGGATTTCATTTTTTTTGTTCTCAAGTCAGAAAGTTCAATGACATGGGGATGGGAAATAAAGAATCATATTTTGCAGGATTGGTTTATTTGATCATTTTCAGTGGGGACAAAAATTGGAGGATAATTTTCCAGTGGGAAGTATTCCCAGGGGGCCTGTGAGAAGGGAGTGTGTAGGAGCTGTCCACGAGAAGCTCTAACGGGGTCTAAAGCTTAATGTTATCAAATGTTTTGAAATGATAACATTTAAACTTACCAGTAGGAGTATTTGTGGAGCAATCATGCCACCAACACGTGACCAAAATATACACGTTCCCATCCCTAATGTTCTATAACAAATTTAAGAAGTTCAAAAAATTCAACTCGAGAAAGTTAACTTTCTGAGTACGTATCTTTAACTTGGAAATGTTAAAGGTATCAAACATGATAACTTTAGAATGATTTGTCCGACCCCCGGGGAGAGGTGCAAGGTTTGAAAGTGTTGACAAAAATTAGGGTCTCAATTTGAACGTTTGCAGGGTAGAGAAAACTTTGCTAAGAACTTTCCTCGGTTTGGAGCAAAAAATCGTTCATCAATAGTTAGATATTCGAAATATTTTCCCAAAACCTTTTTTTGTTCTTAGATTTTACACCTTAACAGTTCTCTGACTCTCCTTCTTATCATTACAGTGAAATTTGGGAAGCCTGACAGTTTTACCCTTTAAGGGCCGCACCTAAAGTAGGAGGTTCTAGGACTGTGAAAATACCCTGAGTATCAGAGGTTAAGTTTTCAAAGAAAATAGTAACCTCTGAAGACAAATAATAGAAATTTTATCGCGCATGTGCCAATCTAATCACTGTACAAAAAATCTAAGATGAAGAGCAAATATTACCATATTAATGTCTAGCAGACTGTATCAGTATGCAGTTTACTATTTACGAATTCCCCAGAAACCTCCAAGTGTAGTTGAAATGAGTTTATTTCGAAAAAAATCTTTTACATGATCCCCAAATGTTATACAGTAATTACTAAACTTTTAATTATGGAAATGTCACTTTAATTGAATCGAAATAACAGACAGACTTTATGTTATGATTCTCTATCACTGACTCTTTTTACAAAGCATTGATGACTTTTTGTAAGTTGTGTTTTCAACGACGGGAATAAAAATATCGACTATGACGCTCATCCAAGATCTTGGATGGTCGTCATGGTGACTTTTGTCTTCGCTGATTGCGCGATGAATAGAATCTCGATTCGTCGGCACAGCGTAAATATATGATTTTGAGCTGTGCTTTTCACGGTACTGTGAAAAAGCTAAGGACGTTTTCAAATTTCAAATGGTTTGTTCCGATCAGTAAAGGTTTTCAATAAATACCTGACAACAGTTGGGAATAATTCAACAGTATA
Source organism: Clytia hemisphaerica (assembly GCF_902728285.1). Taxonomy (NCBI): domain Eukaryota; kingdom Metazoa; phylum Cnidaria; class Hydrozoa; order Leptothecata; family Clytiidae; genus Clytia; species Clytia hemisphaerica. The sequence continues at coordinate 421,987 of NW_027104580.1, forward strand.
CAAGTCGATGGTTACAAATGCAGCTGAGATTCCAAACTTGCCAATCAACGCTAAGATTAATGCTGAATTGGTGCTCTCATTTTTCAAAGATCCAGCAATTATACAAGCAACTCCAGTCAATGAGTAGAAAAACATCAATGATTTTCTTCGGCTAAAACTATATCAAGAAAAATATTGCTCGTCAGAGGTTGATATGTCCTTTGAAAATTCAACCTCTAATAATCAGGGTAGCCATCCACCCAATTAAATTCTCGCCAAAATTCCCTCCTTACCTTAAGTAATCACAGTTACCAACAAAATATATATAGCGTTCAGGAAAGAAGCATAGGCGTAGCGAGATACCCTGCAAAATTTATGAGGGAGTGCAGACGTTTATGACATATTCATGATCTTTTGATAAAACAAAGACAATAATTACAGTGTCGTAGAAAGCGCTTTCGTCCATAAATTTTGCAGGGTATCTCGCTACGCCTATGAATGAGAAGTTTGTGAAAAATAAAGCAAAAAGTGGTGCATCGTTTCTTTTTCTAAAAGAATCATCCTTTTCGCTGCTGCTCGCAATATTCAAACAAGAGCCGCAAAGATGCGGATAAATATTTCCTTTACAAATGTTAAAATGATAATTGATGTCCTCAAAAGATTTCAAAGTGCTTTAAATCTCAGATAACATCAAGCAACACAAGTCCCTAAGAATTTCAAAATTCCATTTATGTTATTGCAAGTATTTACAGGATTATTCATAAGATGACTGTAGGTTCAAAGCTACGGATCACGGAATATATCCAAGCTGAAGCCGACTGAGAACAACAATGCAGTAATCAAATTGGCTTGAACTTTAATTTTCGTTAGGTGGACTTTAAATGGATTTTAGTATTATACTAGCGGTCACCTGGCGTCGCACCGAGTAGATTGTTGTTGAACACATCAAAAGACCTGATTATATAATTTTTATTTTAAGCGCTGATTTCCAGAAATATTATATAGCCAAAAAGGGCAAATATTTAAAATGAAAGAATGACAAAAAGGAGAATATTTCACAGTAAGAAAACCAAAGAAAATTTTATATATTTTCAAAATGAGATGAAATATTTTGCATTATACTTTCATATATAAGATATTGTAAAAAATGTAAAAATTTAAAGTAACTTTTGGAGTTTTTTGAAATAATGTACGTGCTAAAAAGTAAAAATCTTTCAAAACAGGGAAACAATTTCATATCTTCCGACAGAATGCAAAAAAAAAAAAATCTCTTTTTTATATACTGAGAAACATTTCATAATCGGAAAGAATGTCGATAGGAAAAAATTCCCCTAACAGAAGCCATTTTATGATTTCCAAAAGCATGCTGCAAGAGCAAAAAATGTCACATACTTGGAAACAATCAAAATCTCCAAAAAAATGTCAGAAAATAAAATAAATTGTCATGCCAGGAAATCACTTGAGTTTTCTTCATTTTTTAAATGCATGTGGAAGAAAATGTCAAGTTCACGACAAAAGTTTTCCACGTTTTGAATGCACGTGTAAGAAAATCTCCAAATTTATCACAATAGTTTCCACGTTTTAAATGTACATACCGTCAACTGCTTTAACTTGGGACAATTGGTCGAAACATGGGACTGTTTGATATCTGGTCTGTATTTTCACTAACTTGTTAAATCTCTTTGACAACAAATTTGTTTTGATAACTCCACCGAGTTTATCAATCATACTTCCTTTCATAACATGTCACGATAACTTTCGCTGATATAGTGCCGATCGGAGAATTAGAGAACGCCCGCTGCCTAACCGCCTATCGCCTGATGGGATTAACAAATTAATGCGTGTGTAGCTTGCCGCGCGAGTGACGTCAAACGCTCCATCGTTTTGCCATTTTTTTAATACGCCGTTCATTAACTCAAATCAAATGACTTTGGAGGTTCGGTGAAATGGTGGCCAAATTGCTGTCCCATGTTTTGTCAGATATTCCCAAGTTAGAGCAGTTGACGGTAAATCTCCAAATTCACGACAAAAGTTTCCACGTTTAAAACACACGTTGCAAAAGATCTCTAAATTCACAACTAAAGTTTTCCACGTTTTAAAATGCACACAGGGAAGAAAATCTCCAAGTTCAAGAAAAATTTTAATTGTACAAGTGAGGTGATTTCAAATTACTTACATCCATATTCAATGCAATAAACCTTTTAAGAAGTATAACATAACATTCTTCATATTGGGGTCGTGGTGTTCCGGATCCGGTTATCAGCTTTAAAATTTGAAATTTATAACTGCAACAAGTTTTCACTAACTGTCACTAACCCCAGCAGTTAATTCATTGTTTTAGATAAAAAAACCAAGGGAAATTCAATCATTAACCAGTCAATTTTGCTCCATGTTTAAATTTTTAGCTAAAATCAGTTCATCAACCATTCCCATTGTTGCATTGTTGGCATTGCATTCGTTGGGTGCAAACTTTTTTCATATTGCAAGTATGTAATTTTTCAGGTATAACATGGTCAGATTTATTCCACGTCACTTGCCTTCGTACGATTTATGCCCAGGGGGTACTAGGTTTGCGAGGTGACGGGTATGTCCGAGCCGAAAATCGAAAATCGACCCTTTGAGAGACAAAATTTTGGTGATTTTGGGACCCTTTGAGAGACTTTTTCCTAAATTTTGGTCCATTTTTTCCAAATTTTGGTTTGATTTTGAGGAGTGAGAAAAGGTACCCTTATGGCTCGCACATACCCGGCACCCATTTTGCCTAAGTACGCCCCCCCCCCGGATGTATGTAAATATACAAACAAAATTGAAGTTAGTTTGTTGTGAAAGTTGATAAAATGTCCTGTTTTTCCAAGACCAAGAGATTGTATCATCCCTCATTCCAAACCAACAGAATGTAAACGAAACATCAAATCCAGAAAGGAATATTAAGAAAAGTTCACTATCGACCATTCCTTGTGACAATCGTACATGATCCAATTCAACTCATAAAGCATAAAAACCAAAGCAAGCAGTATGGTCCGATCAACAATACGCTTCTGAAACGGCCGACGTTATGCCCGATTGCGACAAGGAGAATAGAGCGCCGTACGGATATTCACCACAGACGTTTCTCGAAGAAATGACGTCTTCCGCCTCGGAAAAAGAATATCCTACTGTTATTACCGCCGGAGCTTGATTTAAAAAGAGACTCATGTGCAAACTCACGAAATTGACCAAAACCGAGCGTTAGACTTAGAGGAGAAGAAGAAGAAGAAAAATTACCGTTTTAACATATATTTCCTATATAGATAGGAAATATTTAATAATATTCTTTGGAGAGTAAAGAACATTCATTAAAAGTTTCATAATTTGTATTTGCTACACTCAACTAACCCTCTATATTTATTCGTATTGTTTAAATCAACTCCCAGAGAGGTTTGAGTTATTCAAAATTTTCGGAGGAAAGAAGGTTTTCAGCTATGGGAAAACATCGCTAGTTACTGAATAACTAGATAGCAAATTGGTCCGTAATTCGCAGTAAACTCAATTTTATGAGAAAAGAAAATCTCTCTCTGATAATTATTTAAAATATTTTCTATTTTGTTTACTGGCCATCCCCTCCCACCCAAAGTTCGAATTTTCCCAAACCGAAAGCCGAGCTCTTCTTTCTTTTCGAACACCTTTTCAAGCGTTCGCTCAGCATAAGTTATTGCGCACCTTGTCTCTTACTTATAGTTTACACCATCAATTTAATTGTGGTTAAAGAAGTTTACGCGTGCGCTTTGAAAAAAATTCAAAAAATTTGACGTCAAATAATTTTTTTGTTGAAAATCAATCAAATTTGTTTGTGGTTAAGAATATTTTCATTTGCACATGCGTATTGACTTGCACTTGAAAATGTTTAACGCTAGATGGTAATTTGATGTTAAAATCAAAGAATTTCGCATATAGAAAATAATTAACAGCTTGAATATCCAGGCTAAACTTAAAAATGACAGAATCCTCTAGGAGTAAGAACTCTTCAGAAAAAGTTTCAGAAAAAGGTAGAACTCTATGAGTATGAGTTCTATTTTCAAAAAAATATACATCTCTTAATAGCAAGGTATGATGTAGGTATTTGCTAAAAAATTCAAGAGAATGATTTTAGCCTTGGTTAGTTTATCTTGCGGAACCATAACACTGACTCTGGCAAAACCATAGTATAATGAAGGTTATAATGTAGGTATTGGCTAAAAATAAGCAATTTTTACTGGTAGTCAGAAAATAGTAAATTCTATGGATTTAACAATCTTACTATTTCAACGTCACAATGCTCAAAGCAAAAGCTGGAAGCTCTGTCAACGAACTAACGAACCAGTTGAAAAATCGATTCGTGGTAACAGGACTAACTGCCAATGCAAGAGCATAGTATCCAATAGATGCTGTTATCCTGAAACGAAAGGGGAAATTTTTGTTATATAGTCAATCTTTACAATTTGCAATTTACGATCTTTACAACAAACTATCTTAGAACCACAACACATACACAACCCGACACTTAATGCAGTTGACCGTTAAACGTTTTGTGTATCTAGATTATTAGTGGTACATATATTAAATCTCTGAGCATATTTAGAAGGTAGACTGCCCTAACTCGAACCCAGTCCCTTATTAGTTTACTTTTGTTTATTCTAATAACGCTTTCGTGAAAGGTATTGTATTGTCAATCAATAAAATCAAAAAGTGAGCGTGGTGATTGGCTAAAGCGAAATAATCACACCAAAAAACGTCATCATCAATCATAAGCATGAAAATTAGAAGCCAGCCGCTTTCTATTCCATTTTAGGCAAAAAATAGTTTGGCTGAAAAGCCAGGTCGGACTGTCACATTCGCCACATTTCGGACTGTAGCATCCCTAAGCAGACCATGTTAAGAGATTATGCACAATTTGGCTTTTTTTGGGACTTGAAACCATTAAAAACTTAAAACTTCCCAATGCTCACCAAATATAGCACAACAATAAAGTGCGTGCTCTGATGTTCGGAGCTTTCACTAAATGATGAAACGAATATTGGATTGATTCATTCACTTTCGGTTTGGTCAAATCTAAATCTTCGTCTGTTATTGATTGCTGGTTGCATTTGGAAAGCTTTACAAAGATGGTTTTAGCCTCGGTTAGTTTATTTTTGCTGATCAACCATAACACTGACTCTGGCAAGACCCTAGTATAATAAAGATCAAAGATGAGTTGGGATTTTCTCCTTAATGAACGGTGTGTTAGAGGTGTGATTTAGAGAGATTAACATTAGCCTATCACAGTCTTCAAACCCACTACTCCGCTCCCGCTTCCCAGGAAACAGGGATCTTTTGAAGGACTGAAAACCCATTTCATAAGATACGAGTGTTGGTGTGTTGGTGTGTTGGTGTTCGTTTTAACATTAAAAAGTATCATAAAGCCTTAAGGCTTGGGGACACGAAAAGTCGCGTTGGTGCAATGCAACATGCTCCATACCACCAACCTGAAACGCTTTCTCGTGTCTCCAACCCATTTTTTTTAAATAACATTTGTGCTTCTCTCACTTTTGTCAATGGAGCACAATTGTCCCTGGGACAAAATCAGCATGCCTTTTGGGTATTTCCCTCACTTTCGCAGTCCCATGAAACAAAGAAAGAAACCATGGGACACGCACTATTTTTCTTATGTTGGTTTGTTGGTGGGATAGAGCATTTTGCATTGCACCAACGCGAATAAAACTTCTCCAATAAAACATCCCCAAGCTTTTATCATATATAAGTAAGGGTGATCAAACTTGGCAAACACAAGGCCAGTTGGATATTTCTCCAGTCTTGAATAAGCCACGATAAAGTTGCCAACCATAACGTACCGACAGCCCAGAAAATACCGTTTATATCACCAACTATTGGTCTGTAGCGTAAGGAAGTCAATTCGTTCAGTAAAGCGTATAAGCATGTCTGAACTCCCTGAATTATATACTTTAAGGGCAGAAACTTTCGCGGGCAGAAACTCTCGTGTGTTTTGCGTTTTTGGCATTTTTTTGCGAAAGTTTCTGCCAGGTAAGAAATTAAAGAAGAAATTCGCGAAAAATGAAATTTCCCTAAAAATCGCAAAAGTTTTTCCAAGTTTTAAAAACCGAAAAGAGTTGATATTATCGATATTATCGCAGTGACTAGGATTCAGAATGGGAGGAATAAGTGCAAATAGTTAATTTTTCATCTATTAGCATATCACTCTTTTGATTGAAGAAAAAAATGAGATATGAAATAATTTTTCATTCACTTTCCCTAGCCATTCGCGAAAGTTATTGCTACAAAAATTGAACATTCAAAAAAAAACCGCGAATGTTTCTTCCGCAAATTTTCTTCAAAAAGTAAAAATCACGAAACTTAAATCCGCAAAATTTCGCGACTTTTCGGTCTCGCGAAACTTTCTGCCCGCGAAAGTTTCTGCCCTTAAAGTAAATACTCTTGTCTCCCGAATAGACGGGGGGGGGGGGGGGTCCGAATAAGCAGGGGGGTAGGAAATTTTTTAAATTCTAATAAGCGGGGGGGGGGATGGAATAAGAGAGGGGGGATAATTTGAAGACAAAATGTTTTCTAACTGGTATCAATTTCAACAACAAAAAAGAAACTTTAACAAATGAGCACGTAAAATAAGAACCAATACTAACAAAAAGTAAAATTTTAACAAGTTTAAGGTCTATCTACACTGTAATAAAATATTGAATTATTCGAATTTAATTAGCGGGGAGGGTCTTAATAAGAGCGGGGGGATGGATTTTTTTGTCTCTTAACAATTAGCAGAGGGGGGACGTCTATTCGGGAGACAAGAGTAGAACTTGAGAATACAAACTCTACTAATACAAAGAAGTTAATACCTTTTACACGCCAGACTAGCTTTTCAAAACCCCTATTTCTATGACCTTCTGAAAAGATCCCGAAGTATATAAATTTTAATATCAGAAAAATTATATTAGACTCGTATTTACACTAGTAAAACAATTTGAATTCTTAGCTAACCCAACTCCACTTTCTGAGATTATTTTCCAGCTCTAAATTTCGGAATTTTATACTGCTGACAACAAAGGATTGTCACAGTCTTGATTCCTCTTAAAAAACCGACGTTAATTCGTTAAATAGTTCGTCGGAAAATAACTATTCATCGGTGATAAAAAAGTGATGCATTTTTTGGCGAAAGACGAATTTTTCGCCAATGAATTCTTTTCACCAACGAATTTTCGACCGATAAGGTATATTTGTTCTTCTATTAAAAGAGTTTCGTTTACCTGAACAAAAGCACCGACAAAAAATCGGAGCAATGTAAAAGCTTCAAATGATTGTGAGAAATAAACACCAACAGCCAATGCGATATGTGAATACAAACATATCAATGTAATTGGTTTCCGTCCGAATTTATCACCAAGCTGTCCGAAAACTGCACCACCGATCATCACACCAGTGAAGTAAATGGTTGTGGCAAGGGAAACCAAATATTTGTTTTGTTCGGCCAAGGACCACTACAAAATAAAGCGGAAAATGGGGGGTTTGGAATCAAAACTCATCTTAATTCTGTAAATAATTTGACATGAGATCCTAAAGAGTCCAGGGAAGTAAGAATTATGGAGGTGCGCCTCATTTTAGCAACAGGGTACCAATAATAGCGATCGAAGAAGCCCTTTGGTTTCCTTTGGCGCCCCTCCAATAAAAAGATAATCGCTGGAGAGGCAGTTGCCACCTCAGTCATAAAATGCAATATTGAAAAAACATGATTTGAAAATACATATGCTACCTCGCTGACAATAGTAGATTCCATGTCATTTAATTCGAAATGCCAAGGTCCAGTTATGCAATTTGTCGAATGATTCTGTTCTGAAACCTTTGTCGCAAGAGTGTTGGCTGATGTTTGATTTGTCATTGGTGATGAGATGCAACTTGAAATAATAAGAAATAATTTGGTCGTTCGAAACATTTGGCATTTTAATTTTTCAATATTGAGTAAAAACTTTCTATACTATATCTTTTGTAGTAAAAGTGTGGTCTACCAGTTTAGGAATTCCTACTTTCCAGAAATTGGATCCTTCTCTAAATTATAGGAATTGAAAAATTGTTGGTCATCCCGCTTTGGAAATATTGGAGTAATAAGCGGCAAAAAAATCTACCTATAATGTGGAGTGTAGCCAAAAACAGCCATTGCAACATGATTGAGTGCAGTTGTTGCATTTCCCAGCCATAAGCATATATAAAATAATAGGTGATACATTCTTGGTCGTCCAACTTTCTCCAAGTAAATTGATGGAGAAACATACTGTTGAAATGAAAGAAACTTATCAACCTTGAATTCATAACAAAGTTTTGGTTCCTGTTTACTCTGTCTGAAAAAAATCTTATAAAATCCGTTTTCTTAAAACTGTATAGGAAATCAATTGTCCACGTTTTCAATACACCTTTTCGACCGTAGTCCCGCGGTCAGGCGCGCGCCACTTTATTAATTGATTAACCCCCCCCCCTAAACTCGATTAAATCCTTTTCTTACACCTATTTTTATTGTCTATAAGTGCGAAAAAAGGCTGGGATGGTTTTAGGGTGGTAAAACTGACATTAAAATGCCCACGTGGCAATTGGCGGCTATGGTTAGACTGGAATCGTTTATAATACGTGTAATACTAATAATAATAAAACGGGATTTAGTTTGTATAGACGACTGGAAGAATCCGGTGTTCCAGCCTTATAGATACAGGGGCTAGCTACGCAGAAACTTGCGTAGCGAGAAAACAATTTATCAAGCAATAACAAACTCTCAAAACAAAATCAACTCAAATGAAAAACTTTCAATACACAAATCCACACACATGTTATTCTCAAGAATTATTTTGAGCGGCAAAAAAATATAATTGCAAATATTGACACTTTTCTTTTATTTGGAGTTTGTGCACAAAGGTTTCTAGACGACTAAAATTGTTCCCTTTATTACTTTTTGCTTTATTTCTACTATGTATGAATTAGTCGTCTAGCTTGCTAGACTAGCTATGGTCGAAAAGGTGTATTAGTTATATGGAATATATTTTTTCGCATATTATTTCTTTATTCTTTCACCCTTGATCCAAGGGTGATTAGGCATGGGGACGAGGTTAACATTGTTGCACATTGACTTGTACACGAATCACGAATATCGCAGAAACGCAGAAACTTAAAAATAATAACCATTACATAAAACATACCTCGTCACCTGCTGCTGCATTTTCGTCATCAGGATTTTCAAAAACTGGACGTATGGCGCGCCAAAGCGGAAATAAATAATATCTCTTTAAAACAATACTATCTTCGTTTAAAACATACTATCTTTTTTAAAAAATATTATTTTCGATTAAAACATACTATTTTCGTTCAAAAAATACTATTTTCGTTGAAAAAATACTATTTCCGTTTGAAAAAATACTATTCTCGTTTAAAACATACTATCTTTGTTTAAAAACATACTATCTTTTGTAATGATACTGTCTTTTTTTAAACAATACTATCTATTTTAAAACGATACTATCTTTTTTAAAACATACTATCTTTTCGAAAACAGTCTGGAAACGAGGTTGGCACGTCTAGCCTCGCTCATTTTAAAGTTTGCATGCATGACCCGCGCATGGTGGGACGGCGGGACCATGCTTGCTGGATGGTCCAATAAGATTTCCTTCCATTTGAACCCTATTGTTTTTAATACAAGGACTTGGTCTTCGTTGATATCTTTCAATGGTCTGCCACGAGTAGCCATTTTACTGTCAGTCAGGTCAGATCTTGTAGGGAGCCGGAAGCCATCTTGTTATGTTGGTCCTGCATGTGGGCGGATGAGGCCATATAAAATAAACACGAAAAACCAACGCCCATTACACGCCCCTCAAAATGAAAATTACACAAATTTGAATAATCGAGGCAACCTATATTAAAAAGTGTATTGTTTAAAAGGGGGAAGATAGTATTGTTAAAAAGAAGTATTTATCCGCTTTGGCGCGCCTATGGACGAGCTTTTTCCCATTTACTCTTTTTATCCACTTTTTTGCCACCGCAGGAAGCCTAAAGCTTCCGAGGATGGCATTCATAGCTTCACTCGTGAGGGAAAGTTGGGAAAACATCTCATAATTTTGCGCGCGCGTTTCAGTATTTTAGTTCCGCTTAGCGGAACATTATCAATTAACGGTTATTTGATTTCCCGGAATGAAGAGCGATAAGCCGTGTTTTACAGGATAGCTCTTTTTTAGCTTGCGCGGCGGACGTTTGTTTCTTCCTATCGTGTCGGAGCTTTCAAACAATGTCAATTGAATTATCTGGTATTTCTTCTATTGACTATGTTTCAAACGATCAGCCGATGGCTCTGGCTTTAGGTATAAGGTAATGTCAGCGATAAAAAAGGAAAGTTGGTGGACCTGATGTGATGGTGGCAGACATCTTGAATTTCTCCCTGTTTCTTTAAATCTGTTTTATTCCAGTTATTAGCACAGTCCAGTAGTCCAATCGCACTACTTTTCTATAAACCCAACAATCCAGTGTGAGTTTGCTGAAAGGAAAACTAAACAATTTGAATCCTTTTTAGACATTGAGATTGATTTATATTTTCCAGCGAAACAGAACACAGACTGACAGAACAACAGTCTGACAGTTATTTATATAGTTTTTTCCATCATCGTTCTAACACTATTGATACAGAACAGCACACAGCTGACAATTAAAAGAATTTTTGAAACTGAACTAAAGTATAAAACAAGGCGCCCTATAAAAGGGAAATTCCATAAAGGAAAGTTTGCATTTTGCAAAAATCTATATATACAGTAGTTGACACTCTCTAATTCAAATTTCAAGGGATTCTCATCGAATACCACAGCATATTGAATATTGAGAAAGTCTCCCAAATCCCTAAAGTAAATATTGAATTATAGAGTAACACGGGAAGAAGAAGGCGAAGCGAAGGTTGATTATTGCGATTGGTTTTTGAACGTCGAATCAGTACAATAACCGAAGATCTTGCTGAAAATTTATATAAGTTTTTTGGAAGAAATCTTTGATATTTGCAATATTTGAGGAGTCAAATTTTGAGTTTCTAATTTGAACGCAACAAAATCGAACATTTGAATTTCAAAATATCTGGCATTTTTTTTGTTACTAGAAATCAAATAAGAGAGTGGTTTTTCAAAACCTTTAAAGTGACTTCAAATTTTTATCCAAAACGGGCTTATCAAATAGTAGAACGTCAAATTAGACAGTGTCAACTGTAATTACATTTTTTGCTTTTTGCTCCTAAAATAATTTGAAGATTTTTCACAGTATGGCAGAGGAAGACTTTGCGATTAATCTAGACACTGCATTGAATGTTGCACATTTCCGAAATTCAAGCAGGACAACTGGCAGTCGTACCTATTCTTGCGCTGTTGATTGCTTTCTTGAAATATGTTACCGCTTGCTTCTTCCAGAAATGAAAGCTAAAGTATCATATGAAAAATCAAGTGATTTTTTTAAGCTGCTTCAATTAAGTGGATCAATGGAAATTTCACTTGAAGATTACGATATGAAAAGTAATGCTTTTCGACTGCTGGATGAAATTAGGGAACCGGTATGGTCTAAGATTATTGAAAATTATTCACCTAGACATTATTTTTCCCCTATCTATTACTTTTTGAATTTCCAGTCATTCTATATGATGTGTGTCCAGCATTTAATTATTGCTGATGCAAATAGCTGACACCAGTGTAATGTATTATAGAACTTGTAACTCTAAAACTTAAAAATAGAGCTCATTTTAAGACCGCAACTACTGTACTGTGGTTTGATGTCTAATCTTGTCATGAATGAATGTTGGAATGTTTTGTCTTCACTTTAATCGCTGTATTTGTTTGAGTTGAGTTTGAGTCAGAGTTGTGTTAGAGCTATTTTGGTCCTTTCAAATTGGTACCAATTATATTTGTTTGTTTTGACTTTTGATAAAAATGCTTTTTTTCCATTGCAGTTTTGCCTATAGACGGGTTTCAATGTTTTGATTTTTGTGCGGGCGGTCCAATGCGGGCGGGCCAATGCGATCGTTTTTTGGAGGCAAAAAGACTTACGATTTAAATGGAGGCAAGTGGATATCAATCAATATTTCGAAAAGTACCAGTCAAATCTCTTTGAAATTTATGAATAGTAAGCCTATATACCTCTCATAAAACATACTGAAATTTCTATTCAAAAGTCCTACCAGAAACTTCGTTACAACAAAAAATCTGCTTGCCTCCAGCTAATGTTATGGTCTTTTTGCCTCCAAAAAATCGGACGGAAAGTCACGTGACTAAACAAATGACGTTTCACGAAACCCGTCTATAGCGTCACTATTTTAATCGTAAAGTTTTCCCGGGCCTAATCCTCTTCATCCCGTCTCGTAATCTTAAAAATAATATACTGTTCTTTTGAAAGGACTAATAATGGCTGTGCCCTAAAAGATGTCATGGGATCCCAGGCTTAGCCCCCTACTATATGCAAACAAATGTGGATTATAGAAAGGCTGAATTGCTTTTTTCGAAATTTTTTCTTTGCCCAAATTCATTTTACACTATTTTGAGTCTAAAAAGTTTGAAATTTGTGTGGTTAGGGGGATATAGTATGTATGCGCATTTTTTTCAAATGACGTTTTTTTAAACAATACATAGACAAAAATGCCTCTGGAGTTGAATTTTTGAATGCCCCTGTGGAATTTATTTATTTCAGTTTATTTTTGAGTTGGGGGCTAAAGAATATGGGAAATAAAAATGCAATGCTAATTTAAACATTTTTAGATGACAGTAAATATCATGCACTTATTTTACCTTAGATTCTAAACCGTTTTGTGGTAAAGATGAGAGTTTTGAGATGCCATGTGAAGTAAAGAATAGTGAAAGAGCTGGTACAGATGATGAAAGCAAAAAAGAACAAACAAAAAGAAAAGCTAGCAGTGCACCGACTGGTTCACCAAAGAAAGCCAAATTGTTTTGCTCGGGAACAGCATACCAACCCAAAGCTCCTGCAAATGCGATAGGTATTGTTTTTGGTTAAGAATTATACTAATTTTTAAATTTCTGGCTGTCAAAATGTTAACTAGAAAATTTGAACAAATATTTTGACGCCCTCACCAAATTTCTGAAAGAACCTAATCTAGACTTATGGTATCATTAAGTTGGTACTAATTTTTATAGAACTAATTTTTGTGGTAACTAAATATTGTGATTTTGGGTGTCTACCGCGCAGTTTTTAATTGAAATCTATAAAAACCCCTAGGAAAATGAAAGAATTTCAGAATTTCAGCAAAAAGTGTATGTCAACAGCAAAATTTGTTCTGCCAAATTAAGTTTTGACCCCTCTAGAAACTGAGCAATCTGGTTTGGTGAATGTAGAAATTTCTGTTTTTTTTGTTTAAACAAATTGACCAATTTCTTTTTTCCTTATTCAAGATTTTGCTGGCTTCATTGCATGTGTGTCACCCGTACGGTTATCCTATCAATCGAAGAAGGAGCACTTTAATGTGTTCATCAAAACCAAACCAACTTCATTTGCAAAAATCACAGTGTCAAGCACAAACAAACAATTTTCCGCAATACGTCAAAACTTTCTCGATTATTTTCACAACAAGGAGCCCGTCACAATCAAGTCATGCTTGCCCTTGAATGGTAGAAACTTTTTCAATGCATATTCCTTTGTACAACCTTGTGAAAGGCAGTTAACTTTTAACTTAAATGATGCGGATGCTACACCATTAAACGAGATCGAATCAAATTCAATCACTGAGTCCATAGTTGGTAAACTCAGGTTCCGTGGCCCTGTTCAAGTGAAGCCCTATACCACTAGGGGTGGCAAGGCAAGAACGGACAAGATGCGGGAATGTGTTATCTCCGATGGATCCACCTGCCTTTTGATTACGTTTTGGGCAGATTTTCTCGACTATATAGTAGAGGATAAATTAATTCAGTTAACTAACATTAACTCAAAAACAATCTCTAATGAAATTAAACTCACTACTGATCCCAATTCTGCCATATGTTTTTTAACAGAAGAACTTACATGTGGGTTTGAAAATTACGAACAGGATTTAATTGTTCCTAAAAATTCTATTGAGTGTGTAAAATGCGTGGTGTGCATAAAGAAATTTGAAACCTACCAATGTTGCAAAAATTGTAAACGAAGACTTCAAATTAACAGTGGTACTGGCATGGCCGACTGTGTTTGTGGAAGGATTTTCGATACAAACCAAATGAACTCAAGCGACGAATTCAAAAACGTTGTTGCAACCATCGAATTTAAAAATTCTCAAGACATAACACTGCAAGCAACATTTTTCAAAGACACTTTAAAAGCTCTCTTCGAAATCATGGATGATACAAAATTGAAACAAAAACTGTTACAAATGTGTGACATAGATGTTCATTTGAACTCAAAACAAATAGTGGCAAAGACAGAAGCTTGCAAGCATTGAAATGCATTTTATACTTTTTTATTATCGTTGTTTTAAAAAATTGATTGGCAAAATTTGTAGTTTGTGTAGATTATTTGTTTCGTTGTAGTTGTTTTTGTGATGAAAAATGAAAGTTGTGTTAGAAATCTTTCTTTTTATGATTAAACTTTCTTGTTTGAACTGGTTTGAAATGAACATTAGACGTATTTAAAAATGCCAGCCAACTAAATATTAATTTCTACAGTGAATCTTTCTATTATCTGAACAAGCGTTCCTCCGCTTATAATTCTTTAAAAAAATCTGCACTATTGTATTTATAGTCTTTTCATTTTCATTTGGGTGAACTTTACTTTTCACAGCTTGCGATTTAACCCTTTCGCAGCGAATATATTTTAGCACTTTTTTAGAAATCTCAACCTTTACCGTTTGCTTCGAATTTTATGCTGCTTGTGTTTATTTAAAGATAGGGTTGTTATACATTTTTGGAAAGCATATGAAATAAGCTTTCTTTTGGTATATAAATCATCTATATAGCATTTGGTGATATTTCAAAAATAAATGTAAAATTTTTTGAAAATTTTAGGATTTTTTTAAAATTTTTAAAAATTTTGCCTTTGAGGGGGTCTAAAATTTTGAAAAACCACAAAGAACGTCTGAAATCTCCTAAAAATAAAGTAGGACATAGTACCTCACGATTCAACAAGAAAAACTGTCATTCTGAGTATTTTTTGAAAAAAAATAACCTAAAATAGACAAATTTTAGCAAAAATTTTTGGCCTAAGATTTCCTTTGCAGAAAATTTCATGAATTCATAAAAATGCCATAAAAGTTTAGCACTTCGTTTGTTTTTCAAAAAACTTGGCAGAAAAGGTACTTATAATGTTGGTAACAATTGTGCAAAAAATTGAGTGCTAAATCTTATCTGAATCGAAAATATGATGCTAAAGCTGAGGGGGGCCACATATGGACCCCCTCGCTGCGAAAGGGTTAATTTTGATACTCTTTTTAAAAAAGCACTTGAAATAATTAGAGTAACAAAATAAAATTAAAAATTCGATAAATTGGAATTTAAAGATAATATTCTATTATTTTCTCACTCAGTCTTTTGAAACACAGCACCACTCACTCCTTAGAATTTTGTATCAATATAAGACATAAGCATGCGGGTGCGCGTCAATAAGAAAAAATTTTACCGAATATTTTAACTGCATTCTTAAACGCAAATGAAAAGACTGAAACTATTATTTCGATCATTTATAAAATCCCAGCACAAGATGTTGTAATGTAAATTGTAAATATGTTGTGATGCCAAGCCTTTTAATTGGTCAAATTCCAATGAAAGTTAGAAAAAGTCTCTTGTAAATAAGTTCAAATTTACGTCCACACACTGTTTTTAATTTGTCTCCAACTCAATTATTAACATGACTGGGTAATAAATTAGCACTAAGCTGCTTGAAGTTTAAAAATGCATTAAAATCATTTTTTTAATCTGCTATTGCGGTGGCATTTTAATGACAATTATGGCTAGTATAAGAATAGTGTAGTTTGGATGAGGGTCAAGTATTCTTAAGAAATTGTCAAAATTGAGGGTGAAATATTCTTAACGTATTCTTACTTTTTTAGACTTAACTTTTTTACAAACATGAGAAATGATCAATTTGAAAGTTTTGGACTTTTGAGTGAACAGGTTAAAATTACATAAAGCTTCAATTTATCTGTAACAAAGGAAACAGTTTTCTGTTAACCAAATACAAAATGAATGTATTCTTAGGGTATTCTTACAATTCGGCCAATTTCACCCTGATATTCTTATAGAAGATATTCTTTAAAAATAAAGCGTGTAAATACCTTACATCGGGAGGTGAAAATGGATTTGCCGGAACCAACAACATGTGCGGTAAAGACGAAATATAGTTCCCAGCAGACAAAACTCGAAGCCTGTCAGACGAAATTTGGACCATGTAAGATGCAAAACTTAAGAATTTAGTGTTGCTGCTCTCTAAGATATTTGGAAGAGTCAATCCGTCACGTCTTCGTTCTATCTGAATAACCACCTCCCTCGGGCTTATTGGACATTTTTCAAGAATTTTCTACTTTTTCGGTAAAATAGATTTACTGAAATATCCAGCCCTGCATTGACTTTATTTCTTTTAACGGACCTCATTAGATGCATTTCAGTGATGTTGAAAAACACTTCGTAAGCTTATCTGCATTAGTTATTAGCCTTGAAATATTCTTAAATTGTTCTTAAGATTTTGGCCATTGTAGCCTTATGCTCTTATATGGTTTGTTCTTATAAAAAAACGTGTATGCTGTCGGTCAATTTGTCTACAACCTGAGGCAACTCTTGTCAAACCCTTTAAAGCCATACAGTAATACCTTAGTCTCAATCGCAGACCTCTGCAAAACTGCAGGTAGTACGAATTCATTAGAGGAAGCAAGCAGCCTAGTAGTATCTTGAAAAATAACCACAAAGATATAATTTCTGCATATAAAAACATGTTATAAAGAGGTTGTTGTTGTTTAACTTCATTGATGACGATAAAATTTCTTTTGACACAATTTACATTACGTTAATCCAATTGTTACATACCAACTATACATATGAAATCGTGCATGATTGCATGTTACAAACACTGTATAATGGAACATCCGGGAATATTTATTATCGGAGCTACGTCAGAATTAAATTTACTTTGCTTTTTTTTTTGCTAAAGTACGGTCCAACTTCGTTCCCTGTGTATTATTGGCTTCTTGATACTCTCTGGCGTCCATCAGTGACGTAAATAAAGCCTAGTACTGCCATTTATTGCGATTAAATATCTTCTTATCTTCTAATTTGTATATAGTTAGTCTGTTCTAGGAATATGTGATTTGGTCAGTAAGTTTTGTTCACTATGTTTCGATGTGATCTCTATCTCTCAATTCCGTTCCGTTTTCCTCGACTGTTATTCCCTCGATTTCATCAATTGTATTTGGTAATGTTTTTCCAAACGTCTCAGGAAGGAAATAGGTAGCCATGGCAGCGAGTAATGATAGACTTCCAAATATAAGGTAAGGTAACTCGTTGAAAGTGTATTTGCCCTACAAATAAGATCAAAAGGGCTGTAGGCTAAAGAGTTCCACAGTCTAAGTAAGAGTGAGATATCTCACAAACACACGAATGACCATTCTTTAAGCATCGAGGGAAATTAAATTTAAGTAGTAATATTGCTGGTGACAGGTGTTGGTGAGGCCCGTACTTTCAGATCCCGATCCAGGCTAATAGCCCATATTCTAGGCATACAAACTTTCCCGGGTGAAGACTTTGGCGATTGTCGCAAATCTTTACCCATTTTTTGTCAAATCGTGAAAGTAAATTTCGTACATTTCACGATTTTTCGACCTTACAATTTTTCTTGAAAGTTTGGTATCCCGCCTAGGGAAGAAAATCCTTTTAAATCAGTGATTTTTTTGAAGTTGTATGGGCTATTATTATATGGTATAGAGATAGATAAAAGGCTAGTTAGCAACTTACCAAAAGAAGTATTTGTGGAGCAATCATACCACCAACACGTGCCCAGAATACACAAGTTCCCATACCAAGTGTTCTAAGGAGAATGTAGAAGGGTACAAGTAAATCTTTTATCCATGTAGTATGGATAGATCGAATCTCGAATATCAATCAATTATCATAAAAGGGGACTTGGTTGAAATGGGTATAAAATATTTTAAAATTAAACATGGGGCGTCTTAGTTATCATTTAGTTGACCTTAGGCTTCTGCTCATCCTCTAGCAAAAAAAGTTTCTCATAGATTTCTTAGGGAATATATCATAGAGGTCTACGATTCAGACTAAGTTAACCTCTACATGTCTTTACAAAAGTAAGGGAAACTGTCTCAATCGAATTCAAAGCAGGGTGTGAGCTAATAAGATTCGCCTTTTTACCAAACTTACCTTACAACAGTTGGAAACTGCTCAACAGTAAATAAGAAAATGGTGGCAAAACTTGCACTTAACCCAAACTTCCCTATCAATGCAAGGTAGGTGGCAGCTCTGAAACCATCTGAAATGATAAAAGTGTATTATTAATTGTCGTTAAATAGACTGCCGATCGTAGTGCACCGGCTACGGTGCGCAAGGTTGTGGGTTCAACCCACAGCCGCCCACAGCCGGGTCATACCGAAGATTTCCAAAATGGTACTTGATGCCTATCTGCTTGGTACTCAGCAATTAAAAGAAGGATCAAGGGTAAGTTGAAGCAATCCAGGGAGAAAGAGTAGCGCCCTCCCCTACCTTTGGGTGGATAGATATCGAAAGAGGAGCCTTCGTATCGCCTCCGACTGCGGTCGCAGACTTACTTACTTTTTACTTAAATAAGTCCCACTAATTGAAACTGGCAAATCTTTTTACAAAAACGCTCTGTGACCCAATTAAAGACTTTTCTAAACAAGCAATTTTTTTACCACAAAGCCAGTTATCATTTTACGTCAACCCTTATTGGAATGGGTTTCTCAACGTTGGCGTAATATGGGCGTAAAGGATCGGAAAAAGATTAGAACCGGTCTAAAATGAAAGGAAAATGAACTTTGAGGTAAAAAGGCCGGCTAAACTAGGGCCTGCGTAAAGGACCGATAATGTAGTAGCTTCTTGTATACCTTTAGAAGCTTGTGACTTGAGAACACCGGCAACTATACACGTGACACCACCGGTGATGTAATACGCCATCAATGGGTACCTCCTCCTGAAACTGAAGTGTAAGGAAAATGTCATCAACTTATAGCATGGTGGTGTAATGAACAATGTGATTTTCTTGATAAATGCAGGGCCGTAAATAATTTCAAGCATCATTTAATCTGCAAACATTACAATCTAGGTTAGGTTACGGTGCATATCTTGAAACAAAATTAAAATATGTGAGGAAGGTTATATTGGCTTAGTGCTCTTAAGAAAAAAGAAGTTTCAGTAAGATGCCCCAAAGGTTACGATTCTACACTTACTATTTCAAGACGAAGATTACGGATGAGAAAGCAACCAACTCAATAACCGAACCGATGAATTGATTCAAATATCTATCACCAGCCAACCCACCAACAGCCAATGATAGTCCATAATACCCTACTGATGAAGCTAACCTGAAATACAGTTTCAATAAAGAGTCATTTAGGTGAAGGTTGAAACTTTTGATCTGGGAGATCACCTTACCAAAGTGGATACCGGGAGAATGATAAGGGTATTTTTTCACAAAAAAAAAATCCAAAAACAACGAAAATTGAAAGTCACTAAGGGCAATTTCCGGTAAAATTGGACTAAAATTTGTTAAACTTTTGTATGACGTAATTGTACATACCACAAGTAGCACATTAAGAAAGTTCGCTTTCTGATGTTCGGAGTTTTCACTAAATGATGAAACGAATATTGGATTGATTCGTTCACTTTTGGTTTGATCAAATCTAAATCTTCAGCTGTAAGCTTTTTACCAGTGATTCGTGAAATCTTCATTAAATTTTCTTTGGCTTCTTCCATTTTGTTTTTGTTAATGAGCCAGAGAACTGATTCTGGAAATAACCTTTGAGAGATTGACAAACATAATATTTTGAGCCCAAGAACACCCCTGTCTCACAGCCCCGGTGCTACTTTTTCTCCAAGTGAGTACGAAAACTCTATCAAAATTCTAATGGGAAAGGAAAGCTATTGTTTTGAGCCTATTGGATGGTCTTGGAGTGCAATTTTTTCCATTAGGTTTTCAATGGAAATAAAATCATGGGGTAATTTTCCAGTGGGGCTGAAATTTAAGGTATGTTTTTTACTCCAGGACGTTTCTTTGAAAATTTATCCAGTAAGGCCACGTGGGGGTAGTGTCTCAGCGGGTCTGTAACACACAGGGGTGTCCAAAAGATAGGGATGGATATTTTGCAATTAAAGTGAGCATCTGGTAGCGCTATATGAGACTTTAATATTTCCCAAATGATTTATAAGGGGTAGAAATAATATAAGACAACTAGTTTTGAAGGGATACTACAGTTTTCAGTATAAAATGTTGATCCGCCAAAACTAACCGGCCTGGTCAGTATCAATGGATCAATTAAGGGGTGATTGGGTGATTAAATTGATGCCTGGATAAGAATGAAGTCCATCCCAATGATTCTCTTTAATTGTGTATATTTCAAGCCAATCAATACCCAAGAGTCACTTATGCACCCCATTTTGATTTTCAGATCACGAGCCTTTCATGAGCGCAAACAGAATCATAATGGAAAAGCTATCTAAGGGACTGGGTTTGAGTAAAGTTATAATTATTATTAAAATTCAATAAAAAAAATTTATCTTACCATATATAAATAAGAGTGATCAAACTTGGTAAACACAAAGCCAGTTGGATATTTCTCCAGTCTTGAATGAGCCACGATAAAGTTGCCAACCATAATGTACCGACAGCCCAGAAGATTTCGAAAAACCCAACAGTCAATACTAAATTCTTTTTGGATGTCATTTCAGCCATAAGAACGTAGGAGTTGGTTTGTACACCCTAGAATGATATTTAACCCTATTAACCCCAACCTTTTTTGACTTTTGTAGCCCCAGGGGGTATAATCTACACGCTTTTTTATAAGAATAACTTCTATAAGAATATCAGGGTGAGATTTCAGAGTTAGAACAATAGGCCTATTGTTAAGAACAATAGAAAAATAAGAATGATGCTCACCCTCAGCCAAAGTACACTATTCTTATAAAAAAAGCGTGTATCACCCTCGATTATTTTTGATCTAGAAGAACTATGGCTATAAAAATTGGTACAAATGTTCTCCATCATGACACAAACTTCCAGGAAGAAAAAACAATTTGATGACGTCATCCGAAAAGCGATGATATAGGATAAAACAATTTGAGGCTGAAAATGTCAATAATTAATAAAAGTAGAGCCTAGATCAAAGTTTAAATGTCAATAATTTTTAACTGGTTACTTAAATAAAGAGTAACTTACTTGCAAAAAGAAACCAACAAAGAATCGAAGAGCTGCAAAAACTTCAAAGGATTGTGAGAAATAAACACCAACAGCCAATGCAATATGTGAATACAAACATATCAATGTAATTGGTTTCCGTCCGAATTTATCACCAAGCTGTCCGAAAACTGCACCCCCGATCATCACGCCGGTGAAATAAATGGTTGTGGCAAGGGAAACCAAATATTTTTGGTCGCAAACAAGTGACCACTGAAAGAAAATGTGTAAAAAACTTGTTTACGTCAATACACAAGAGCAAGTTTCTGGTACGACGACATAGGTGAAAACGACGGCAACGACGACGTCAGCGCAAAATTTGACGGGGAAAAGAAAGATTTAGATAGGAATTTCTAAATTTTAATACATTGAAAGAAGCAAACTAAAATGCCAAAAAGTCTTGTCGAGCTAAAGTCCACCCTCTTTGATTGGAGCATTTTCTTAAAAGGTGGTACCCTAAATTGTAATCGACGTTGATCAGTTTTTAATACAATGCTGTCCTGCTGTTTATTAAAAAAAGTGATGACCTGCATCGATGACCAGTATCAAAGATTTTGATTTGGATTGAGAAACTGTATCCAGGACCTAAAGATCAAATGTTCATACCTCATTTACAATTGTTGATTCTTTACCATTCAATATGAAGTTCCATCCGTTTGGACAACCTTCAGTCGATCCACTGGTGGAGTTAAAGTCTTGGTAAATCTTACATTGGCTGTAACTTTCTTTCCCTTTGATCATTTCCATTGGGATACTTGCATTTTTTGTATATCCATCAGGGAGCTTGCAGCTGGAGAGTAAGAATCTATATGATAATGGCCCTACGTGCTTGAAGCCTTTCTCTGTATTATCTGATATTCCGATGGCGGATTAGCGGCCGCCCAGCCTAAAACTCTAAAGGAGCGGGTCAATCTTCCATCGGAGAGGAATGATAATCGGCCTTTGATGTGCTGCATCCCCAGTCGGGTTCAATTAGCGTTGCGCGTAAAGCTAAAAATATTTTGGTTGGACCCGCCAATCCCCGAAAACGAGGGCTGGGTTACCAGACCTGCTGCTGCAAAATTCTTGACGTGGTCTTGCAAAATTCCGTAATTTAAACTTTTCAGATGTTGAAAATTTTTCCAACCTTCAGAGCTTTAACGTGCATCTGGGTGCCAGATAATTCTCTGTAGCGTTTTCATTTTCGCTAGCGATTTCGACCTGCCGTAATTCTTTTTCGGGGTTTAATGTGTTATTTTTTATCATTCAATTTTTGCTGCATTCCTATATGACTTTATGTACATTTTGGATGTGAAAAATGTCGTCTGTGGCGACGTCTGGGACCGCTTGTTTGGAAATAGAGGTTCAGATTATTAATCTTAGAGTCCTATTATGAAAATTATCAATTCTTTGCATCGAAAGAAATATGAAGAATTGGGCTGGTATTTAGCACTGGACGCGAAGTGTTTATACAACAGTAACACTGTTGGTATTTGTGAGCAAAATAGCAATGAAAAGTGTAAATTTAGCTAGTGGTGCCGTGTACGCACCATTTACTATAAACATTTGATGCGCGTTCGTGAGGTACTAAAAATAGGGGAATGTGTATTGGGTGAATGGACTATAAACGAAAGGTTGAAACTTCTCTCCAAACACTATGGATATTTGAGATTTGGAGATTTCAGTTCTGGAGCTTTTCTTGTAATTATATATCGTCGCTTCCTAATTTCAACTAATATTCTGATGGTGTATTAGCGGCCGCTCACGCTAAAGCTCTAAAGAAGCGGACCAATATGCCCGACCTTCAGAGCAAATGGTTTTGTAGCATATTTCCACATCTGGTACCAGATAACTTACTAATCTTACTGTTTTTGCGGTTTTTACTGACCTATGGGGTGGTGTGAATCCAAAGGACGCCATAATAAGATGGTTAAACGCCACCGTTGAGTTGAGCACACAAATGCATAAACAGAAGACCACCGGGTACCATCCTTTATCACCAAGTTTTGCCAAAACATCAGATAACGGTGTAGTACCCTGCAAAGAAGTAAAAAATAAAATTACGTTGAATTTCATGATCTTCCCCAGTTTTAGTATGTTGCTGCTATACACCAACCCGGGGGGGTTGGGCCCTTATTTCAAGCTTCCCAAATTGCACTGTCAGGGTCTGATAAAAATTGCACCGAAAGGGTGCAACATTTTTCCTGAAAATGGTCAACAAATTTCAAGAAAGTGTCGTTTTTTGGCTAGATTTTCTCTGTACTGTAAAGGGTTGGATTTCAATGACCTAATTTTGAGCCGCACATACGGATGTTTTTGAATCGATTGCCCCCCCCCCCTCGAGCCACCAAGTATACATTTGAGCACGTATCCAATCAATAATCAAATAGACTAAATTGTTTATGTTGCACATGATATAGTATAACCAAGATCACAAAAAGTGTCAAAATTTGACCACCGCTCATTTCTCAATGAAAATCACCAGAATCAAACATCGCACGTAAACAACAGAAATCTCCTTCAACTCTAATAACCCTAATAATGATTTAAGTTGTTTGATTCCGTATCTTCCAATGAACGAAATACGAAAAAAAGTTCAAATTAAACTTGCTTTTTGTAAAGGTCTTTTTTCACCATGCTCGTCAGCCTCCATAATAATTCAAAAAGTTTGTTTTCCTTAACTGCTCACTTTTAAAATTTTATTAAAACTCATCTGTTTTTTTTTTAATCGAGCAATTGACACATAAGTAGAGAAAGAAAACCACAGACAGTTTTATGATCCATGTTGTAAAAAGTAATCTAAAAATCTGACATGGCTTTATCTCAGTTAGTCCAATTATGACGATTATTAAGAAGTATTGCAATTAATGAATTT
This sequence comes from Clytia hemisphaerica, assembly GCF_902728285.1. Taxonomy (NCBI): domain Eukaryota; kingdom Metazoa; phylum Cnidaria; class Hydrozoa; order Leptothecata; family Clytiidae; genus Clytia; species Clytia hemisphaerica. The sequence goes on from NW_027104580.1 coordinate 446,219, forward strand.
TGATTAGCTCAAAGCAAAATGACAGGCTTTTGAAATTATGCCGGTCGAATTGATACACGATATGCCAGTTGTACTGATAGCTATAAAATGCTAAGGGTCTAGTACCAATCTTGAAGATGTTCTTTCCTGAAGTTAAGCCTTAACTCCCGAGAACATAAAAATATAAACAACTGAAAAATCGCCTTAGATATTATATAGTGTTTTCAGTACAACATTTTTATCTAAGGGGGACAGACTTAATCACTGCTTGACTTCTACGTTTTATCTTTTAAAAGAAAGTCCGCAACAGAAGTTCAAATACCGTAAACTATGTATAAAATCAGAAATATCAGCACTATAATTACGTTTTATTGCGTAGTTTGAATCGCAGTTCTTCTTGCAAAACTTAGGAAGCCTATGAATCTCAAAAGCTACCTGCACTTACCTTTCTTGACATTGTTTCAATTATCAGTTATATCTTTTTGCATTGCTCAGGTACCAGAAAATATTCAGCCAAATTAATGACCATATAATAAGTATATGTTTTGCAGAAGCACAAGCAGCGTACAATCAAAATTTCAAGATTTTACTTCAGCAAGATAGATTTTTTTTGTAAAATGAGGTTGATTGAAATGTCAATATTTTGAGTAAAAATATACTTTAGGTATCTCATTCATGACCTTTGCAATGTTTATTTTTCCCATAAGCTTGTAAATCCATCTACATAGCAAGTGATGTTTAAATGCCACCACAAGGATTTCAAATCGATCGACTTTCATTAAGAGTTATCTGATAGTACTGCTGCGGTGGTATTTTAAGGAAAAATTTTAAGCTTTTTAAGCTTAAATGAACGAAACTGTCAGTGATTCGGCCAGAAAAAATAGGGAAAATTAGTTGTTAGCTTTTATAAATTCTTTTTAAAATTGGTTGGTAGAATCCAGAAATTACCGAAGTTAATTTGCTACTCACCCGGTCTAGCAAAACATAATCCAAACTCTCCACTGCACTGCACTGCAGCAACATTCATAAGACGAGGCGGACCCATCATATTCCTTAGACTATCTGCTCACATAACCCCTCTGTAGACCAAGAAAAAAACAAGCCGTAAAACAAGATGGACAAGTTAGCCCTAAGACACACTTTACTTATATGAGAAGTCCGATCCAGTCAATTTGTCAGTGATCAGTGAGGCAGAGAAAGAACATTACTACACGTTGTTTTTTATAAGAACATTCAAAATTTTTGAAGTCTTCAAAGGTTCTTATCTTTTTTATTTTTAAATCAAAAAATGTTCCTAACATGTTCTTATTTTACCATTTTTTAAGTATTTTGGTCCATTTTCCTAAAATATTGGGTGTTTTAGAATCTGCAAAGCCTTAACCCTATTAGCCCCAAGCTTTTTTGACTTTTGTATCCCCAGGGGGGGGGTAGAATCTACCACCCTCGATTATTTTCGATCTAGAAGAGCTATGGCCATGAAATTTGGTACAGATGTTCTCCATCATGATACAATTTTCAAGGAAGAAAAAAAGATTTGATGACGTCATTCAAAAACTGATGACGTCATCACAAAATTTCCACCTGTCGGAAAAAAGCCCAAAGATATGGTTTACAAAAATGTCTATTACAGTCGAACCAATAAAGATATTTCAATTGTGTTTGAAGATTCTGAAAGGTAAAAGACTGTTCTTTAACATAATTGCCGGTTTTGCAATTTCCATGGAGAGTTTTTCTTAAAATCTATGCTGAAGATGAGTAAAATTTTCAAAATTTGATGAGGTCATAAATGATGACGTCATCATTTTCAAAAATTTTCTTTTGATTTTTTAAATTTGTATTATCAATGCCTATCACGTGTCAAAATTTGAAAATGATTGAATAAATAGTTTAGAAGTTATCAGCACTTTAAAATTTTGAGTTTTAAGCGATTTTAGCTAGGTTTTATGTCATGTTTCACAATAAAGTCATAAAACCTGATCTGGACAACCTATGACCCTAAAATTTTTGCACAAGTACTCTTAATAAGATTTTATTAAAAGTTAGAAAGTTTCAAGTCGTTTAAAAAGTTTTTCTCCGAGATATAAACAAAAGAACTCCAGCGTGGTAGATTCTACCCCCCCCCCCCCTGGGGCTAATAGGGTTAAAATGTTCTTAACTTGTTCTTAACTTTTTGGCCATCGAAGCCTTATGCTCTTATGGTTTGTTCTTATAAAAATAAAACCTGTATTTGCCTTAATTTATATCGTGTATACTAGCATAAACCTCTTTATCACGCCACGAATGTTGATTCCAAGCCCTTCATTAGATGACGGTGTCCTCCGTTAGAGGGATAGTAAACGCAGGAAAATGTACATATCCGGAGTATATAGCCGTCATTTGCGGTTTAAGGAAAAGATAGTGGTTGTAGAGTTTGGAACATAGTAAACACCTGCGTCATTGTTTACTCCACCCTATCGAACTTACTTTTGTTTTTCAAATTTATCTGTCCTCCAAACTATTCCCTTTTTTAATGACCTTATGTAAATAACAGGATCTATTTCCATGTCCAAATTCGAAAAAATATCGATTATTGATCGTTACCTTTAAAATAAACATCAGTTTGTCAATTTCGTACCCAAGAGCCACTTGCGCCAATTTTTGATTTTACTGATGAACGTGACCACTATCAGAATGATAAAAAAGCAGACTGGGTCCGAATCTGTCAGTAAGTATATTCTATGTAGAACAATCTGAAAATATTTTATCTGAATATCGATCTTCGTCTTTCTACTTTGTTTCACAGAAGAATTCTATTTCATTTTCTGCTTTTCTTTTCACAATTTTTGTGTTACCATATGGTCTTTCGTTTTTATGTCAAACAATCCGGATTAGCCTAAGATTTTTACGAGGACTAATAAAGATTAAAGGGGGGTTGTTTATTTCCTTATTTTAGCTTCAAGAACAAACTCGTACTCAGTCTCTTAGCTAGTTTTTTTATAGACTGGCACGCCAGTCGGGCTGGAACGGTATCACACGGGAAAAGTGAGCGTAGGAGTTAGGTAAGCGTGGGAAGGCGGTAAGGGCTGAAAGCTGTTAATCAGCAGTCTCTCACTAACTTTTGCTCGTTCTCCTACGCAGCTCCTATTCTAGCAAACGCCTGCCGCCTTTATGTTCCCGCCCTTCTGACATGATTAATTAACAGACCAGTTTACTAGTCTAGTTTTTTTATAATTTTAATAAAGCTAACTACGAATGGTCGCACCGACGTCAATAAATAGAACAAAGAAGTAGAGCAAGTGGCTCTGGGTACGAGATTACTTTGAGAATGGTTTGGAAAATCTTTTTACCTACAGGTTAGGTTGGGCGAAAAAATATGGTCGGAGAAAACTTATTTCTACTTTCAAAGCAATCATTGCCATAGAAATTTTGAAACTTTGGTAGCTTCTCTTTGTCTTTTTACAACAAATTTGTAAATAAATTAAAAATCCTTTGTTCTAAATCGATTTTCAAGGGAAATTGGATTTTCATCGAATAAGGGTAGTGTATCAATTAGTAGAGCGTCGTTGAGAGCAAGGAATTATTATAGACACTGGAAAAACAACTCGCTGATTTTTGCCAATTTCTCATGTACAAAGCCTTGTCCGCAGTAATGACATTATTGTTCACCCTCCTTCCACCATTAACATGATTCTTCATAGCATTTTAATTGCATTTCTCATCAAAATGCACTTATCCAATTCCCAAATGAACCTTTAAGTTCTCCTCCGAGACTCAAACTCATCTAGTTGATTACTAATTATACATCGTTATGACGTTTTAAAATGCGAGGAAGATGCAAAAATATGCTATGTACAGGGTCAGGGTGTCCCTAATTAAAGTATCGAGTTTGAACATGCGATTGAGTAGAAAAGTTTTTGTGTGTTATCGCTAAAATATAAGAACGTTCTCCATCACACAGGCTTATTACAAAAGGTAAGAGGGAGAGCTTAAAATACAATTTTGTGAACACGCACATAAAACTTTCTACTCATAGTTGTGTTTCGACTCGATACTTTAATTAGGGACACCCTGTATAAGCAAGGAATTATTATAGAGACACTGGAAAAACAACTTGCTGATTTTTGCCAATTTCTCATGTACAAGCCTTGTCCGCAGTAATGACAGTATTGTTCACCCTCCTTCCACCATTAAAGTGATTCTTTATAGCATTTTAATTGCATTTATAATCAAAATATACTTATCCAATTCCCAAATGAGACTTTAAGTTCTCTTCTGAGATTCAAACTCGTCTAGTTAATTGCTAATTATAGGTTGTTATGACGTTTTAAATTGCGAGAAAGATGCAAAAACATGCTATGTATAAGAAATTGAATATTGACACCAGAAATTTTTAAGCTTCAACCTCAAAAAATTGTTGTGCCACCACGTGCCACCAAAAGATTTTCATACCACAGTGGTGCTATGAGACTCACCTCTAATATATTTCAATCTCAGCTCTTCTTGGAGAAATATAAGAAAAATTTTCCCAATTAAAAATTTCGTGTCATTGTAAGCATTTTGTTTGATTTTACTCCTCTGATGATTTTGTTATCACACCAGATTTCATAAATATATATCCGTTTGGTATACTAGCATATATTACTTTTCGCCAGCAAAAGTACGAATAGATAAAGTTAGAGAACATTTAAGAAATAAGAGTATTAATCATTTTTCAAAATCAGAGTCCTTCGAGCCGCCATGACAGTTGTCCTTTGCGGACAAAACCTGTACATCGATTGTTTTCTGAAACAATGGAAATACAATACTTCGCTCTCCACCGTTTCATTCGATGTTTATCCAGAGTCTCTATAATAAATCCATGATATTCCCAATTCAAAATTTCGTGTCATTATAAGCATTTTGTTTGAATTTACTCGTCTGATGATGTTTTTTTCACACCAGATTTCATAAATGTATTCGCTTGGTACTGTACTATTTGTTTTCAAACTTTTGGTCAGCAAAAGTATACACATAGAAAAAGTTAGAGAACTTTTTAGAAATAAGAATATTAATCATTTTTCAAAATCAGAGTCCTTCGAGCCACCATGACAGTTGTCCTTTGCGGTTAAAGCCTGTACATCTATTGTTTTCTGAAACAAAAGAAAGACAATGCTTCGCTCTCCACCGTTTAATTCGATGTTTGACCAGAGTCTCTATGATAAATCCATGATACAACATACAACATACATACGTATGATACAATGCAACGCGGGTGAGGCCTAGTCTGTACACAGACCCGATATCTACGGCTAATTTTAAAATTCATTATCGTAAAGGGTTCGTTGTCGCTGTATTTTCTGACTTGAGGTTTTTCAAACCGACTGCTGAGATGGACTATAGGTGAAAGGGTGGACGACGAGAGGAGTGTTGCTATTATTTATAAATCATACTTCATCGTCGTTGTTTCCGTACGGGAATTTTTTTTTATAAAACATACAATGCGCATAGTGTACTACGAAACGATAAATGTGAGATACACTCTGGTACAGAGTACCCCTAGGCCCTGATCGATTGCAATGTATCCATGTTCACATGGATGGCGGAATGATCGAGCGCGGAATAATTCTGCGAAAAGTTGTTTTAAGACCATCATGCGCAAAAAGGAACAATGTCAAGTCCAGATCATCATGAGCAAAAAGGGACAATGTCAAGTCCAGATCTTAATCCAGCAAAAATAAATGATTTATATTTGTGAAAATGTAAGAATCCCCTAAAACCTGGGATGAGACTGAGAGGAATGCTATTGATTTTAATCCTCTATTTATGGCAGGTCAAAATCGCTAGCGTAAGGTTTGTGATTTTGGTGCATTGCATTGGTTTGGCCTTCGGTTTCGTCGGCCTTCATCCACAAGATCCTGGATGGTTGCATGTTTATTATTGCATATAGTCACAGGCCCGGTGGAGCTTCTTCCCATGGGATGGGATTTCTACCGGGCGGGGATTTCTATCGGAATCTCCCATGCAGGGGGGGGGGGTAGAAAGTGCAATGGCAAAAGGCAAAAATAACCTCTCTGTGACTTTACATAATCTTTCGGCTGCCGTATAATTCTTTCATTCCGAAAGCGTCAAAGCGAAAGCGAAAAAACTAAGTCGAGAAAATGACACAACACAACTTTTTTCGAACTCTCGAAATTTTCTTCTCAACATTAACACTATTACCTTTTGGCTTGCAATCAATATCATTAACCAGGTATATCTTCGTAAGTGTTGGTTTGACATTCATACAGTGCAGAGCAAGTATCTATCTTGTTAGATTTTGAATAAACAATAAATCTCACACTTGCTTTGCAGGTTGGACAGTGACCGAGCCGAGGCCAACGTTTTGTGCGCAGTGTGCAGTGCAGTATCTACAGTGCAGTGAGACAGAAGTGTGTAGCTAACTGCAGATACATTAAATATTTGTCTCGTTGACTTTTCCCCATGCCCATTCACTTTATAATCCTTTCCAGAAAATAGACCGATTCTGTCAGTTAGTCACACTAGCGTCCCACCAAAATGCGTATCAAAGATTAATGCTGCGAAAGCGCTATATCGTTTACTTTGACTCTCAAGCAAAAAAATGCGACGCAAAACTTTTAAAGGGATTCATGAAAAAAAAAACCTGGCGCTTTTTAATGAAATTAACATTTTAGTAACACCTACACTGTGGTGAAGTCGGCGGGTAACTTGCATCAGTGGAGGGAAACGGGAAACTTTTGCCATCAATTAATGACTGACCCAGTGGACGTAACTAATCGATAAAATCAATTATCGATTAAAATCTATTGATTAAATATCGCTTAAAAACGATAATCGATAAATAATTGGTGCCTAAAAAATTGTGAGTATAGACCTTTTTTCAAAGAGGACGTCCTGTTGAATAATTATGTAGTCCAGCCATAAAAACAATGATAGAGCCATGCATAATTACTGTATCATGCATATTGTAATAATTATGCATGGTTTTATCATTGTTTTTCTGCTGGACTACATAATTATTCAACAGGGTGGCCTCTTTGAAAAAAGGTCTATCAAAGATGCCAGAGATCTGCAAAATGACATGAACCACCTTACCCAATGGGAAAAGGACTGGTCCATGGAGTTTAATGCTGACAAATGTAAAGTCCTGCGATTTACAAATAAACACAAAAAAACTGAAGAAACATATTCAATCCATGGCTACAATCTCGAATTGGTAAAATCAGCTAATACAGAACTGCTATTGGATAGCAAAAACATTCAACAACATATCACAAAACGTCGCAAAGGCTCATAACTGTCGACATTTTTTGCAACGAAATCTTCGAATGTGTGACAGGAGTTAAACTCCAATGCTACAAAACCTTTGTACGACCCCTGATCGAATATGCATCAATATTATGGGACCCAGTAGGAAATCTAAAACTCAATCGACACATAGAGTCTGTACAACGAAAATCAGCTAGATGGATTTCTAATCAATGGCAACAAGAAGCCTCTCCAACTAGTATGATTAAGAACCTTGACCTGCAAACATTGGAGCAGAGGCGTACAGTCAAGCGCTTAACATCTCTCTACCAGTTTCACCATGGAATCAAGTTCATGCCTCCTAATACCATTAAACCTCAGAGATGCAATGATCTTCGATTTCAGCCAATCCAAGGTGCAATTCAACGGTATACCTACTCCTTCTACCCATACACAATCAAAGAATGGAATATGCTTTCAGCTGGTCTGGTTAATGCTGAGTCGTTAGATATATTTAATGATAAATTAGTGGCCTTCCTCAAATAGATTATTTTCTTAAGTTTGCTTCAAATCTCAGTGTTAATTAATCTTGTCTTGTCTTATCAAGTTTTCAAAATTCTTTCAGTGATGCGTGAGATCAATAACTTCTTCTGTAGTTTTCTCCTCAATTCAACCTTGCAATCTAATTTATTTCAATTTATCTATGTTTTTATATATTAGTTCATAAAATGTTTTTACTCAGAATTGTTTTTACCTTCACATATTTTTATCGTTCACATTTTAGCCTTTTAGTTTGTTTTCAATGTCAATACAGCCATGTAGCGCTGTTGTGTAAAAACCAATTAATTCCTCAGTAATCTTATTTTTTGCAATATTCAATTACCTCTTAATCCAAAGTGGTTGCCTTTTTATTAAATTCTAGATTTTATTATATTTAGATAGATTTTATTTTATTACCATTTTATTTTACATTCAGGAAATTGTACGTATGTGCCCTCTGAATTATTGAATAGAAATAGAAATATAGCGATCAGATATAAGATATCGATTACATCAAATAGATATCGATTCAAGTTTCATCAATATTATTGATTAAAAATCGATAATATCGCTAGGGTCGAGGTATCGATATTAATTGATATTATCAATTATTAACACTGTAATCAATATTATCGATTACGAATCTATGGTGATAATTTAATACACCTTATCAGAAATTCCACAAAAACAATCGCGCGCTAAAATAGATCCGTTGAAATTGGGAGGTAAACATAAATGGTAGCACAAGTAGCGGCGGTCAGTTCCTTGGTAAAACAAGAACTCATTTGCTTATATCTGGCTTGTTTATATGTTCCTAAAAATACACCTCATTGAAAAAAAAAACAAAAAAAACAAAGCATTCAAGATGCTAGCAGAAGCTATAAGAAAGAGAAAAACAACAACTTTGGTGGTTCTTCAGTTGTTTTGGAGGCTCTTTTGGCATCAATAATTTGGGTGTTTTGTAAGGCTTTTTGCCTGAAAACCGCAATATCACGCTTTGTTTACCTCCCAAAAAGTGTTGCGTAGCAACAACGCGAGGAGGTGGAATTTCCGATAAGGTGTATTGAGTGCTAAAAAATTGAGTATCTATTAGCTATCGATATTCGTTTTAATCTATATTTAATCAATCAATTAATTATCGATTAGCTATCAATTTTAATCGATATTCGATTTTATCGATTAGTAACGTGTGGACTGACCAATCAAAGCAGCAAAATTTCAAAACAAATCAACTACGCAGCTCCGCTCGCAGCTCTACTCTACCATTTTTGTTTTAATCTCATTTTGTATTTTAATGACCAGCCAGGTGGCCAGGTCATTCATTTGAGGGCTATGCATGTTAGCCTCCACTGATGCAAGTTACTCAATCTTACGGTGAAAATAGCTCAAAATATTTCCCATTTAGTATTTTTTTGTATCGTGGTGGCCATGGGTGAAATTTTTGTCAGATAGGAATAGGCAGCTTGCTTGAGGTTTGCTTGAAGATAGTCCCTGACTGGATTTGGTCGAATCAGTTTATACTTATAGGAAATTTTCATCCTGTCAGTGGCATAACTGTACCAAAAATTACTGCTCGCTTTGCTCAAAATCAAGTATTTAAACTATGTTCATTCTTACTTATATTTCATATTTCGTTAGTATTCATCAATGCAAACTCTCCCACTCAATAATATCAATAGCTTTTTCCAATCGATGACTAATCGATGATAACCAATAAAGTGAGTGGTTCTAAACCCAACAGCCCTGCCTAAATCCAATGGGGTCTTTCATAGATACAAACTAAAATAAAAACAAACCTTTTGCTGTGACGCAATGAAGATACCAAAGTGTCAGCTAAACTGAGAGATTTGATACACTGAACCAATTGGACCAAAGCGTTATTTGCTTCTTATACAAAACCAAATTTTTTTATTACAAAATTGTTAACGTTTTAAACACGAGCAACAGATTCAGAATAATAGAGGTAATTATTTTTACAGCTCGCACTTTTTTTATCACATTAATTGACATCTTGACATTTTAGTCATCTTGTTAAATGTTTTGTTTCAAGAGTTCTTCTTGCAAATATAGTTTATTGTTCAACTTGGATAGGGAATGTTTGTAAAAATAGAATTTCTTTCATTTCAGTTATTTGGGGGGTCGGATTTAGGACCACTCACAATATCAATTGATTCCAATACTGTCAACTGCTCTAACTCGGTACTTTCTGACAAAACATGGGACAACCACCTTCATCGAACTCCAAAGTCATTTGATTTGAGTTAATGAACGGCGTATTAAAAAATGCACGATTTCTCTTTCGCACCGAGTAGGCTTTTGAATCGAAATATGAAAAAAATTTGTAGTGGAACACACGTAAAATGTCTGGAACAAAGAAAAAACACAGAATTAGTGGCAAAACAATGAAGCGTTTGACGTCACTCGCGCGGCAAGTTACACACTCGTTATTTGTTAATCCCATCAGGCGATGGGCGGTTAGGCGGCGGGCATTCTCTAATTCTCTAATCAGGGTCTGGTCCTTTTGAATGAAAACAAAACAGTTTAAAAGGACGCGCTTTCAGTGAAAGTTATTGTGTCATGTTATGACAGAAAGTATGATTGATACTTGGTGGAGTTATCAAAACAAATTTGTTGTCAAAGAGATTTACCAGTAAGTGAAAATACAGGCCAGATATCAACATTCCCATGTTTCGACCAATCGTCCCAAGTTAGAGCAGTTGACGGTAATCGATTCGAGACTATTCTAAAATATATATTTAATATCCAATCTTGGAGATTTGCCAAACTCAAAATTTTTAGTTGGCAGGTTTCATGAGTTTTCCTGTGGTATATATTGAAGAACATGAAGAAATAGAAGAAAAATTAAAAATTCACCAAATATCCAATCCAAGCGTTATTGATTGTTTTATTTTGTCCAATCAGATAATTGCCGTACAATTTTATGAAAAGAAGTATCCAATCAAATGAAGGAAAAGTGTTTTCATCCAATCAAGAAAGGATTCTTTAAAAAAATAACGCTTGCAATTGCATCAAATCCCTGCTTTCGTTTGAGAACTAAAGATAAGAAAAATTTCAACCTTTAGAATTAACGATTGAAACAAATAAATTTATATGACTACTCGTTGTCCACAAGGTGCCAAAAAGTCATTAGAGCTCTAAAAATTAGGGTCAGTCATTTTTATCATACTGCATTGGTTGAAATTTAAAAAAGACTTTTCGAATGGAGCAAGTTACGGAAGCCACTGAGAAGAAGAGACATCTTTTGTGTTTATTGCAGACTTCGATATAAAAATTGCATGGGGAATACTTCTGTCAATGTGTATTATTGTTGGAATAGAAAAGAGAAAATAGGTAAAGTTTAGCCTAGCCTAAGTCAGCTGTCAGGGGGCGTAAAAAGAATGTGAGATCTTATTTGTATCAAAAACAAAACACAAGGTATTTCCCAAGCTGCTTGTCCCACCCGGAATCATAAAATTTATATCTCATTTAGCTTAAAGCTGGATGATTTATTTTCATTCCGCAGAGTGTCAAGGGCAATTTTATGGTAAAAAAGGAGCTATGGAGTCAGATTAAGTCCAAGTAAATTTGCCTTTTTTGTTATTTTAGAGTAAATTATAGAAAAAAAACTAGGTCTAACGGCTCATAAACCCATGTATCATGGTTTTCAGTAAATTTTAGGAAGGTAGGAGACTGAAGGTGAGAGGTCGGGTACTATTTTAGTGATGCAGCTATGTGAGAGTCACCTGAGGGCCCACCATGGTTGGGCCGAAGGGCAAGAAAATTTTGAAAAAGCAGACAGTTTTAAGTACTGAAAAAGCGTTTTTTCATAAGCACATTATATATTTAAAAGTACATAATTGAAAAAAAACCCTTATTATCAAGTTAAGTGCTTATAAAAGAATATGCTAGCAGACGTTAGGCATGTTTAAAAGTAAACAAAGAGAGTGAATGAGAAAGTATTGCACTACTGTAAAAGATATAGGCTACGTCATATCTTCCTTCGTTTCGAGGGTAAAAGGAGTAAGGCCTAAAAGCCTGGAGCTGTCTATTGTGTAGACTATAAAAGATAGCAATATACTTCAAGTGATGTTTTAAGCTTTTGCACTTCAAAGTTTGTTATAATCATGATTCTTTTAAATATAAGAAGCCTGTGATTTTATTTGAAGAAACACTCAAGAGAATGATATAAATAAAGTCTTTCATTAACAAGAAGATATGATCACAAAAAATAAATTTTCAGAAACAAAATCATACATTAAGGATATCTAGAAAAGACTTTTTAGCCGGCGACTTTGAGCTCATATTGGGCTTTGAGGTCGGCGAAAATCGCCGGTTGCCGGCCTCAAATAAACCCCTGATGTATCTTTATTATTAGTTTGCCTTAAAAGGTGGTGACAAGGTATATTTTCATTAAATTGGCTGAGTGGTGTTAGATCATTGAACTTTATTTTTCATGATTTTGGACGGGACACGGTACAGTTTTAGCGCAAATTGTCCTTATATAAATATTAAATACTTTTTTCTCCTTTATATCTGGTTTATGACAAACATGAATACATTTATTACATATTTACATCTTCTTTTGTTTCAATCTTTAGGTGGCTAAAAAAATAATAAACTAAAATGAACCATGGTCTCCACTTTGAAATGTGTACAAGCTTTGAAGTAAGTTTTAAACATGAGAATTTTGCTTTTAAAATTGAAAGCCATTCAGTTTATAAAATGGTTTTTGAAATAAATGATTTTTTTTTATCTTAACAAGTTCAACATATATTTTTCAAGTACAGTAATGTTACATTAACTTCTTATTGGATTAATTTATTAATAGTCATTTACTCTTATATTGATTTCTTACTTTTTCTTTTTCCTTTATAGACAATGTCAGAGACTAAAGACAAATATTCATGGTTTGTTTTTTCTATAATTATTAACTGATTTTAGCACTAAAATCATTTCATCATTATTATTTAAAAAAACAACAACTTTTGATAAGATTTACATTACTGGCTTCATCGTCCATTTTATATTTTTATTTACCAGGAAAATCTATAGAAGTAGCTGATGTTTTGTCTGACGAGTTCATTCAAAGGCAAAAGTAAGTTAATATTCATCAACAGTATTACTCATTACACATAAATAAAGCAAAATATTAGATGTAGGTCATTATGTACATCCCTAAGCTAAATTGTTCGAGTGTTATTTAAATGTTGGTCACCTTTGCTCCAACGTGCTAGCTGACATGACTATTTTTCGTGGCTTTTTTATGGTTCTTATTTTAAACATGTACAAATTCCTTTTTGTTTAGCTTGGAAAATTTGTACAAATCAGTTCTTCTCTCAGATGTTCAATACGCATTGGATAACAAAGTAGAGCTTGAACTGTATGTTTATTTTTTATGTTTCTTCCATAGGTCATTTATACACAATACCAATTTTTAAGCTTCCTATGAAAAACCTGAATAGAACCAGGGACTTAAATCTTAGCAGTATAAGGGAGAAATTTTATAAAGGCAAAGACATTTTTGGAGTACTTGTTACGACTCTTTCAAATTCATTGACTTTATATGTAAAAGCTTTGTTTAAAAATGAATCAAATAATGTTTTATTTTGTAGATGGAACAGTGTCTTCAAAGAACACATTGACACTTTCAGGTTGAAAATTAAGGAGAAAAAACAGGTATAGTTAGCTGTTTCTTTCTTTTTGTTTTGAAGCGCCTAAAAGCAAAGATTTAGGGTTTTAAATAGCACTCAACTCTGAATAATAATTTTTGTGTTTTTCTGTTTAATGTGTTTTGAGAAGCATAAAAATATTCAGAACAAACTCCTAGCTTTTCAACAAAGCATAAAAATTGGAACTTATGTAGTATCATAAGTGTTGTTTTTTAACTTTTATCATTTATCAAATTTAGTTAGTCACTCATTTCTTTTCCTTTCACCAGAACAACGAGAAAAATGATATACAAGCAAAGCTTTCATTGTTTTTGGATGTCTCTACAGGATTTTATTTCCAGGTTTGATTTTGACTTTTAATGCAAAAAAACATACCTAGAGAAGGCATATCATATATTTTGTTTTCATGACAGTTCAAGAAGACTAAAAGTAGGGCCAATTCTGATGCTTAAATAGAGATAAGTTTGATGATAAGATCAGGTGTCAATAAATAATGAGGTGTTTGTAATGTTGAATACAATTTCTAAACAATGATGTTACTAATCTCTAGAAAAGAAATTTTTTATTTTTTAGTTGCTGCAAGAATTTTGTGATACCTATGATCTTGATCTTCCCTATCATGGCAAAGCTAGCCAATTGGGTATCTTGTCAAGTATGTATTTCTTTGAGTCAGGGGGGGGGATCGGTAGTAAAATCTCAGACATAATGACTTTACTACCAAGGGTAGTTAAATACTAAAATGGGTGGTATCTATGTGTTAAATGTTGGAAAATTTTTACTACCTGGGTAGTTAAAACTGTAAAAATTAGCAAATTTTAGCTATTTTTGTAATTCTTTTAATTTTTTGGGTGACTTTTTTGAAAAAATCTGAAAATTTTTATAATTTGAAAAAATTTTCTGTTGGAAAGTTGTTTGCTGCAAACAAAAAATTCTCGAATTTTTTTGTCAATATAAAAAAGACTTTAATTCTAAGGGCAAAACATTAATTTTTGCACTAAGTGAAAAATGTGTCACAGAAATAATCGTTTTTTAGCTATTTTTGTAAAATCAGTCCAAAAAGCAACCAAAAAATAGGTGGTCTCCATGACAAATTGTCCCATAATGCAAAAACTTTTACTACCAGGGTAGTAAAATACTTTTTCCAAGAGTCTGGGTGGTTGTATTTAAAAATTTGTAAAAATCCTTTTATACTCATATACCAGGTGCACCAAAAAATGGTATTCAACTTTGTCGAGATATTGTGAGCTTCAGGATTTAAATTTTTTGTTCATTCTTTTTTTATCGCATAGAGGATGCTCTAACTTGAATTTTGAGCTATCATACATTAGGTTTGAAATTTTTACATTAAAATAACTTTCAAACTACTTTTTTAAATTTAATGTACAATAGCTCAAAATTCAAGTTAGAGCATCCTCTATACAATAAAAAAAGAATGAACAAAAAATTCAAATCCTGAAGCTCACAATATCTCGACAAACCTGTATACTTTTTTTTGGTGCACCCGGTCTGAGATTTTACTACCGACCCCTCCCCTGTTTGAGGTGATGTTTACTTTAGCAGTAGTAGGGAAAAAATTGAATAATAAATGACCGCATTATTTTGCATTGTTCAACATTATCAGCTGTAGGTAGTAGGCCTTGAAGAAGTGACAAATTTTCAAATTTTATTATATGTAATTTACCCTGCAATGTACAGTCTGTTTGTGGAGTTTACACATGACAAGAGAGAAGATTTATTGTCTTTTGCAGTAATTTTCCTACTTATACGTTTAAAAACGAAAAACATTGAAACTTTCTGTTTACTTGTTTTATAGAAAACAAGAAGAAGAACGATACTACAAAACCCAAAATCAATGCTTGCTTGTATGTTTGCCAAGATTGTCTTGTTCACCTTGGAGATCTAGGTATTTGACTTTTTTTTGCAATATTTCTAAAGCTATACTTTTTAGATTACTTTTGTTAGTTAACTTTCTTTTCAAAAAGATTTTTCCCCTTGTTTGAAGTTGACTTTTGCCTTCGTTAGAATTCTTTGTTATTTTTAAAGGTCTATAAGTCAGGAAAGCTTTACCCAACCGTCAAATTTGTGAGTAGGATCAGCTCTTGACATCATATTGAACTTCTAAATAGATAATTGATTATAAATAAAAAAATTTTTTTAGCACGTTATCGAAATGACATGCAGCAAGCTCAAACTTTCTACACTTTGGCTTCAAAGGTTTTGCCTGGCAATGGTATGCTGCTGTGCTCCTAAAGTATTTTCATTCTTGGAAGAAGGTTTCATATTTTACTACAGTTAGTAGGAGGTCAATCCTTAGAATCGGTAGCATCTTTTGTGGAACGCAATCACATGTGACTGGGTTGAAAGTAGATAGGATTTTGAGACTATTTTGAGAGGAGGCCTGGCAAAAGTTTTAACATGAAGTTTTGACAGGTTTTGACCATGATGACATTGCAGGCAAATCTGCTGACCAGAATGAGTAAAAAATCAACGATTTTCAAAATTCAAATACAACAAAAATGATTGTTATCATTGGATAGATCGAAGCTACCACTTTTGTTCACACGTTTTTTTTTTTTAATTTCAATCTCTCTTTTCCTCAGGGCAACCATATAACCAACTGGCAATCTTGTCAAGTGCAAAATCCAATAATCTTCAAGCTGTCTTCTATTACTACAAAAGGTTAACAACATTCTATTGTTTCCTATCTCTCTTCCAGAAAACCTTTCATTCCTCAATTTATTTTTATGCCAGCTTCAAAGTTAGTTCTTTGCATTCACACTGCTGCATTTACAAAAAAAAAACTGCATTTTAAATGCCCCCAAGTTTTTTTCTCTAAGAAAAGATGTTAAAATGACTAGTTTAAATTTATCGTGATATTACCAACATTTCTAGTACATGAACTACCTTAAGGGAACTTATTTTGGCGGGAACTTATTTTGGCGGGAACTAATTTAGATGAGCTGCAAAAATCCTGAAAATTCATTTTTTTTAATTTTGGCGGTAACTAATTTTGGCGAATGACAGCATGTTCTATTATCTGTTTTATTTTGCCTTATTCGAAGCTTAGTATAAAAACATTTTGTTCGTTTGTTTTCAGTATCTCTGTACCAAACCCTTTTCCTGCTGCTTCTTCAAACTTGCAGAAAACACTCAGCCAAATGTGTGCCAAACAGAATTACAAGTAAGCATGTACAATTCAATAGAATTCAGGGTTACCTCTGCATTTTTTTTTTATCATAAAAGCTGTAGATAAGGACGAGTTGAACTAGTTTCTACACTATACTTAACCTAGACCTGAAATCTTTTATGTGTACTATTTACTTTATTGCTTTCAGAGAAGAAAAAATAATAGTTTCAAAGGATTCTTAAACTTTTAAATTTGCCTTAACTGAAGTAAAGCGGACTAGGGTTAAAAAAAAAGCGATAATTTGTTTATAAGTATAAGTTATACGTCATTTAAAAAATTGTTCATTTTTATCGGCGTTCTCATTTTAGTATCTTTACAAAGACGAGTGGTTTGACAGTAGCTGAATATTTGGAATTATTCCTTAATTTCACTGGATCTGTCTACATGATGCAAGGTACAATATAGGTTATTTCTTTTATTCTGTCATAACATTGCTTGGAAGGAGAACTTTCAGACATGAACAAACATCTGGGAAGTGTTGGCAGCACGCTTTGGTATTCCTATAGATTTACAATCATCACATGAAAAACAAAACCTTTAGTGTGTAAAAGTTTGATTTTGAAGCCTAAAGGTAAAATTTGATAATAATTCGAATTTGCTAAGCACCATGTTTCCAAGAGGTCAGATTTCTCAACCATCCTGCACAATTAGCACAAGTTCGATGTTTTGGTTGCTTTTTTTAATTTTCTAAAACTTTCTTTTTCTTACTTCAGATATTTCAAAAATTAATGCCTTGAAAGACCAGCTTATTCAAGACCTAAAGGTATTGCAGTGATTACAATAATTTTCACCCTGATGAAACTTATCTAAAGGAGCAATTAGGATTTCAATATTCTCTGTATTGCATAGTACATTGGATTACTGATTTGAACTTATGATATTTAATTATTTCCCTAATATTCACTGGCCTGTTCCATTGCGAATAACCCTTTGAAACATCCTGGAAGATAGTAAAGTCTGCAAAAATTACCATGTGAAAATTTCTTTTTCATACTGTACGTTAAAATGAAAATGGACTAACTAAAATCAGTCTTTAACCCCGTGGACGGCCCTGGAAGTTTTACAATAACTTTTACCCTTTGGAAGAATAGAAACTTTCCACTTAAACCCCTTGGATATTTTTGATATTTTTGATTTTTTATTTTTATTTTTGATAACCCCCTTCGAAATGCTCGTCCATCCCCTGTTTGGATATAAAATGGAATGGCCAAATATAACTTGGTATTGTGCTTAAAACAACTAAAATTCTATCTATATGATTCAAATCAAAATTCTTGCTCGTACTCGAATTAGAGAAACTTGACTGAATTACCGATTTTGTTTGCATATAAAATAACTGAAGTGACCTATATATTACATTCTTTCAAGGATGTGCTGTTGGAATTGACTCAAATCCAATTGGTTCATTTGATGTCTGTCTCCCTGTTCAATCTTCAACGTTGTAAACATCGAAACTACGAAGCAGACAATCTAAGTGAAGAAGATACAAGTTTATGGCATGTTTCGCTACTCTTCTGCGTGCAGTTCTTTCAAATCATGTTGGAATACACAAGCGAGATGATTGTGAATAGGTAAGAGATTTTAAATTGATATATCTTTTTCACTTATTAACAAATAAACGTACTTGATCCACTTGTTTTTGGTAGGGAGCACTTTGTACAAACAGATAACCTCCATGTTTCTAACTGATATTGTAAAACTTTATCATGGCTTGGGTCACTGGTTATCACTGTGTTTCACTAACATACTGCCGATTGGTAGTGTGAAAGTCTTCGTCTCAGACTTGCATCCCAATGAGCCGAGTTCTATTCCCAAGCACTTCCAGACAGGATGTTAAAAAAAATGGTGATAAACGTTCTCTTCACTGATAGATCACGACGTTTTGTTTACGTTTGGCTACGTTTTCAAGAGAGAGATTTTTCTCCAGTTATCGGTCATGGTGGGGAATTATGTCTCCACTCTTTGTACCACCAAGACCTACTCCTTACCCATATTTTTTTAATTGACAAGAACTAACTTTAATTTATTTTAAGTCGAATGAATGTTAAGAAAGTCTTCTTACGTTACCCTTTTGATTTACTACGAACACTTAGAGCGACCGTAGCATGAAGGTAGAGCATCCAGCTATGATGCGCAAGGTTTTGGGTTCGATCCCCAGCCGGGTCATACCAAAGATTCCCAAAATGGTACATGATGTCTCTCTGCTTGATGCTCAGCAATTAAAGAGACGGATCAAGGGTAAGTGGAGAAATCCAGGGAAAGGAGTGGCGCCCTCCCTTACCTTTGGGGAAGACAGCTAGAGAAAAGGGAGCCTTCGGGTCGCCCTCGACTGCGGTCGCAAACTTACTTACTTATGACCACTTCTTTTACGATGAACTTCTTGGGTGATTTATTTTCAGATTCCAATTGATAGAGATGAAGTGTCTACCAGCTATCAAACTTTTCACTGATTGGATAGTGTGTAGTGGATCAAACACTTTGGCTCAAGAAGCTTTTCAAGAAAACCTCAAGTATGATATTTTGCTTTCGGTTAACTTTTTGTTGGTATCAGAGAAAATGGTTGATTGGAAAGTTCTTTGAAAAGTTCTGTTTTGCCTATCTTTCTTAAGCCTTGGACATATCCAAATGACACGGATGTATTGCAATTGACTGTTTTTTTTTAAGAACAACATATCACTGACTTTTCTTTGTGTCTCTGCATAGTTATTTCCCAAAATGCCAAAATTTTCTAAATGCTTAAGATGTATGGAAGAATTGTATTGCAATTGACTGTTTTTTTTCTGTTTTAAGATTATATCATGATGTCTGTTCGTTCGCTAATCAACTTTTAACCATTCAAAATAAAAAAGAAAAATCATGTAAGTTCTTTTTTTTCTTCGTTGATCCTTTTTTATTTAATTCATTAAATTTATTTCGAACCCCCTACCTATCATTTAAAGAAGTAATTCTAAAGTAGTACATAGTAGTCTATGCTGCTGCAATGGAATTCAATTTTTTATGAAATGCCCTATCTAGCCAACAAGATTCTTTTTACTTTTCAGTATAGTCAGTACTAAACTTTGCATGTTTTTCTTCATCAGTTTTACCGTTGATGGAGGATTGGGAGATGCATGGTGTGAACCCGTTCCGCAAAATACACAGGTATGTAATCTACAGAATGGGAAACATTACCTCGCACCTCTGTCAGAAAACTCTTTAATGTAAATCTCTTAGTCTTAGAGAAACTCTTAGAATCATTAATCAGCTGAAGCAACCCCAACAAAATCGAACTTCAATCTCCCTTTTAGACGCTATGATTATCGCATCCAGCCTGTAGAAGTAACCATCGCTCAAGTATGGAACATTCGTGTATCCAGGCTATTTCATTTTCTCGATTGGCTGTGCCAACAAGAACATGTAATCTCGTAAGTGGCTCAACTGCTTTTTCTTTTTTTTTTCTTCTTTGATGAAAAAACAGAAAAAATATTTATTGCACTTGTGGCATTGAAGCCGTTTGTGTAAATGTAAATGACCAAGCAACAGGAGGCTTTCTAGGTAGATAGGTAAAGTCGATACCCGGTTATCTAGGATTTTTACGTTTTTCGATCTTTTTCTCGGTATACATCTATGAACTGAACGGAACATAGGAAAGAGCGGAGATTCGAGCCAAGAAACCCCTAGTTTCAAGAGTTGATGCATTTGCAATCGGCCATCTCTTTTCTACTATTACATTGAAAAACAGTTGCCGTAGAGCATTTATAATTGGCATGAGTTGTAATTTATAGACATTAAATGTTTCAACAAGGTGCGGTTAGGGCGTGGTCTATTTTTGTTATGTGAACCTTGTAAGGGGGAGCTGCCACCTGCAATTTCTGCAAATTGACTTCATTTCGACGTTATGCTTCGAAATTTATCCGACACAAAGATTTATATTATATTATAGTTTTGACACGTAAACTTTTAGATTTTTATCGAAAGCCGAGCAAAATGGCAAAGTTGAATACATATGCAAACAGGTAAATATAAAGTGATTACAGTTTCAATACAAAGTTAATGTTATTCCAATTCAACCCAAACCATGTATGTAATATGTACATAATGAGCTAACTTTTATAGTGGCTTTTTTATTATTCATTGCCTACTTTTCTAATTTATAGTCAGCAGACGTCATAACTCCACCTTCATCGACAAAGAAACAACAAACACAGAAAAAGCAGCAACCCACCCAACAAAATATTAAAGTCTTACAAAAACCAAAAACTAACGTAAGTTTGTGATGGAATTTTCTTTTACCATATAAAGTCACCTATAATATAGTCAGGTTTTTTTAAAAGGTGGCAAAACGATGCACTCCTTTTTGCTTCATGGGGAAACCATGTCAGCGTCAAAACACTATTCTCCTTGGGAGTGGTTTCAACATGATAACAAGAAAGAGTGCACGCTTAAAGTGAATAGACTAAGTTTGTTAACTCCCCTCTTCTCGGTTGAAAAGTAATTCGTATATATAAGTATTCAGTTTCCTTTTTAACGTCAAAATGTTTGCTTGAAATCCAAGCCATGGCACCATTTTTTAGAAGGAAACTTTGTAAATTAGGGATTTTAGCAAACCGGGTAAGCCTAATTTTAGCCTATATTTAGCTTATTTTTGGGTTTTCTGAAGTACAATTTCCACCCCCTGGCAATTACCCCCCCCCGTTTATTTGGAACCTAAGAGAGATGCTCCATTATTATGATTATTTTTTACTTATTTACTTCTGTTCAGGGTCAAGGAAATCAAAACGTGAACGAAAATGTATTTCCACAAAAATCTAGGTACGAATAAAAATCAATTTTCTTCATATTTTGACTATTGGAAGGTAAATGTATAGTACACAGTTGCTTGACCACCCCTAAAATTCGACCATTTTTATGCTTTTTGGGTCAAGGGCCATCGTCTTGGTTGGATTATTTTTAAAAGCCTTTACGAGATAGTAGTAAAATTGGCAAATTTGAGGGCTCGTCGAGCCTTTAAAGGTAGCACTTTTTAAGAAGAAAAAACTCGAGGTTTCTAGCACTATATGATTTAGAAGTAATTTTTTTTCAAATTGTTAACTGTCCACTACTGGTGGTATCCAGTCATAAGAAAGCGTGAAGCAACGTACCCAAAGATAAGGTCTATTCAAGAAAATGTCAACCACGATTTGGGATATAGTCTTTATCCGCTTGAATCGCCCAACGGCTGCTATCAAAATTGTGGTACCCAGCCTCATAGAGCATGGCTAACGTACCCATTTCTTTAGGATGCCCGTACAATTCCATTCTTTAGAAAAAATTTGTTTCATTCTTCTCATCAAATTGTTTATACTTGTGGAGCAATCCAGGGAGAAAGAGTGTCGCCCTCCCCTACCTTCTGGTAGATAGCTATCGAAAGAGGAGCCTTCGGGTTGTCTCCGACTGCGGTTTCAGACTTGTTTACTTATACTTGTCTATTGATTTTTAGATCGCTCTTTCGTACAGAATCTGAAGAAATTGGATCATTGCCAGGTGTGAAAGGTCCAGTTCAATCATATTCACTTTTCGATGCCATCTGGAGTCGCCAAAACACACCCCCTCATGAAGGTATGTGTCATGTATATGTATTACATTTTGATTCTACCACCTTCCATTTTATTCCACGTGTCTTTGAATGCTATTCTTTGTTTTTGGCTGGTGTTTTCTTAACCTTTTTTGAGTCTCACGTTTTTTAAATGGTTCTGGAAAGGGTGTATACAGTAGGTAAAATGTTCTCTTTTTGATTTTTTGCACAAAGATGGGTAGCCATAAACCCTCGAATAAATAATCGAGATAAGCGTGTGTTTTTAAGCCTACATTTTCTTCCAGAACTCTAGGGACCGACAAAAATAAATATCTTTATTAGTTTTCGCAAAAATTGTAAAAAAAAGAAGAACAAAACTGGATTTATTTTAGCGAATTGCGTTTTGGAAAAATTTAGCGCGGATAAATTTTAGCGATCTGTCGATTCGGCGTGTTTTAGCGAGATAAATTTTAGTTAAAGTAGGGAAAACTCGCTAAAACGCTAAAATTAGTCTCGCTAAAATTTCTACGATTAAAGTAGTTGATTGCGAATGGTGGTTCTACATACAGGTGCTTGTTTTCTCCAAGGAATGTAAATTGTTGTCTTTTTCGAAAAGTTTTCTTTCAATCATATCATATCATATCATATCATGTCGGTCATTGGACATCATCGACATCATGGACAGCATTTTCCAACATTGTCATTCTCCTCTGTTCTGTTGTTGAAAGAGAGGTTGTTTTTTTTATAGAAAATCTTTCGTCGAGAGATCTGAGTTCACCGAATACTAATTTGAGAAATATAAGGTGTTGCAACCACTGAGCTTTATATGGAGGCTGTTTCCCAATCCCCGCCAAGCA